>NC_134804.1:35057036-35069536 GCF_046742065.1 Oratosquilla oratoria | reverse complement strand
TGTGTGTGTGTGTGTGTGTGTGTGTGTGTGTGTGTGTGTGTGTGTGTGTATTCATCTTGGTCTTTGGATCACGTGTTGGACTCGTGACCGACAGCTATTTCACTCCCGGAAGAGAGCTCAGAGCTCGTATGACAGATCTATGGGTAATGCTATGACCTTACACGCACACACACACCCAACTCCCCGCCCACGAGAGTTGGAGTAACGACTCGAAGCGCAGCGATACTGAAATTTGTGTGTGTGTGTGTGATTCACCATGGTCTTGGATCACGTGTTGGACTCGTGATTGACAACTATTTCCCTCCCGAAAGAGAGCTCACAGCTCATATATGACCGATCTATGGGTAATGCTGTGACCTTACATGCACACATAACCCGAACTCCCCACCCACGAGAGTTGCAATAACGACTCGTAGCACAGAGATACTGAATTTTTTTCAGCCTTGGGCGGGATTCGAACTCGGACCACCGCGAACGCTATCACTGCGCCACCCTACCTCTTTTATGGTGGGAAAGTATGCGTGTGTGTGTGTGTTCATAACACATACAATTGCAAAACGGGAGCCATACACTATATTCTGAATTACATCGACGTACAAATTAGTTTGAAATAGGTTTCTGCCTGCATATCTCTTCGAATACTAAATACAGGGAAATTCTTTAGGCTTTTGTATTTCAATTTCTATTCCTTTTAGCATCATCTCATTACCATTCTAAACGTAGATTACATCTTCCAGATTCCCTTTCTTCACCTTTTACCACTATATTTAATTCATTACCAATATTGCTCAGCCTCTCGGCCATATTTGATTTACATTAATCAAATTACATTGTTCCACCCAACGTTTGCTTCAATTTCAGACAATAAACTTTTTAAACAAAGCTATTTGGAGTGAGGACAGATAATTCAGCAGCCGAAGCATTTCGTTTTGAGCTCCACACCGACTATGTAATATATTCGATGTGGGCTAATATTACTGCTACATTTTACACTAGGTGTAGTCTATCTGTGGCTTGCGTAGGATTTATTTCTCCGTTGTTATTGGAAATACTGTCGATTTAGATTCTGCTTTATCTTGTCGATTTTGGTAATATTGGTTTTAAGTGTCGTCGATGAATGTGGTGATCTCATTCAGTAGACGTAAAAGATGGAGTAATGACCCAGGCGATGGGTCACCTGGCGATGGGTCGCCTGGCGATGGGTCGCCTGGCGATGGGTCGCCTGGCGATGGGTCGCCTGGCGATGGGTCGCCTGGCGATGGGTCGCCTGGCGATGGGTCGCCTGGCGATGGGTCGCCTGACGATGGGTCACCTGGCAATGGGTCACCTGGTGATTGTTCGCCTATCGATTGTTCGCTTGGCAATGGGTCCCTGGTGATTGGTCGCCTATCGATTGTTCGCCTGGCAATGGGTCGTCTGATGATGGGTCGGTCAGCTGGCGATGGGTCACCTGGAGATGGGTCGCCTGGCGATGGGCCTAAGCTTATTGCTTTGTTATTTGATTACCTTTAGCGAATGAACAGCAATTAATGTCCCCAGGTTGGTGATAACGAGTGATCAGGGAACAAACGTTGTTGCTAGTTCAAAGCAAACGTTTCGAGTTCTGCCTCTCTTAGCCCCTCTCAGACCGGCGTCTGCTTTGTCCTTCTGTGTAAAAGATTTTCCCCCCTTAGTTGGGGGTAGCCCTGACAGGGTCTCTTGTTCAAAGTACCACCGAGATGAATGTGTGTTCGATTTGTGCTTTTGAAACGACGCTGTAATCTTATTTTATTTAGAAACATTTATGTAACCTATTTGCGCATTTCCACTGTATAAGAACAGTAGAACATAACAATGAAAGTAATTGCATGTTATGTTATGTTATGTTATGTTATGATGTTATGTTATGTTATGTTATGTTATGTTACATCATGTCAGGTCATGCCATGTCATATGTCATATCATATGTCATGTAATGTCATGTTATGTCATGTCATGTCATGCCATGTCATGTCATACTTTGTTATGCTATGCTATGTTATATTACGTTACGCTATGTTATACTGTATATGGTGCTAGGGTTACTAGCATTAGTATATATGGATTCCGTTACTGAAATGAAGGTGGTTAAACGAGGCCCAAAGATGGAAGGTAGACGATTCTTTATAACAAGATGAATACACGACTCAGTGTTAGGCTTATCCTAACTCCTTCAATACGGCGACGCCCAAGAGGATATTAATTCTTGTTAAGATTTCAGTACTTTAGAAAGCTACTTGAAATGATGCAAATCGTCCTGCCACATCCATAAGATAAATGATAAAAAGTTCGGTCGATTTTGCTTAAGGATGAGTCAAGATTTTATCTTATTATGTCTTACATAATCTTATCTAATTTCATTTCATTTCATTTCATTATGTTTTATTTTATTATTATTATTTTTTTTTACTTTATTTCTTTTTTATTTTGTTTTATTTGATTTATTAAATTTTATTTTGATTGATCTTATTTTATTTTATCCAATTCTTTTATGTTTCATCTTTTTGTCATGAAAATTAAGACGATTTTATTCAGAACAACAAGGAGCCTTAGTCATTCTCAACCCAGTTTCATCTCAAACCTTCCTCTAAACAGAATCAAATCATCTGTCGTTAGCCAGAACGAAATACACAAACACTAAAGTATTTCATCCAACTTCGAACAATTTAGTACAGAAACGGCGGAAGGATAAATCCATGGCTCAGCTTAGAACGCAAAAGTTAAATGTAATCCCGCAACTGATTTTCCCATAATTTCACCACACGATCCCAATACACCTCATTTGCATATCCTCCTCCTCCTCACTTTCCATATCATTTCATCATTGGCCCTTATTGTTTCGTCCGAGTGCACTTTGTCTCCCCTTTCACTGATCATATTGATATGCTTGTGTCCTCACACCTTTTTCAGAATCTAGAAATGCGCCTCTTCATGCTGTCCCCAATATAATGTTGTGTGTATGTGTGTGTTTGTGTGTGTGTGTGTGTGTGTGTGTGCGTGCGTGCGTGTGTGTACGTGTGTATGTGTGTGTGTATGTGTGTGTGTGCGTGCGTCTGTGTGTACATGTATGTGTGTGTGTGTGTGTGTGTGTGTGTGTGTGTGTGTGTGTGTATGTGTGTGTGTGCGTGTGTTTGTTTATTTGTTTGTATGTGCGTATATGTGTGCGTGTGAGTGTGTGTACGTGAGTGTATATCTGTGTGTGTGTGTGTGTGTTTGCAAGTGTTTGTGTATATGTATGTATACATACACAAATGAACATTATCTTGCACATGAAGTGAATTCTACCTCGCCAAGAAATCTCATACATTTATGTTACGTCTGCAATATTTCATGAAATATTATTTAAGAAGTAACTAATTCAAATGAACCTGAAAATATGTTGCGCTGGATGTATATTTGCTAAATATATGATTTTCTTTGGAACTAAAAAGTGTAAAGCATATTTGAAGATCCTTAATAATTAACAAAAATGAACGAAGGAAAACATTATTGAAGAAGAGTAAAAAAAGATATTTATATATGAAAATAAAACACGAGGAGAAACAATTAGATAATTAATTCATTTAGAAAATAAGAAATGGACCAACTAAGATCTGAAACTGAGGGGAGGAATGAAGGGAGGGGGAAACGCGCATATTAGAAGAGAGAAACATGCATAGAGAAAGAAGATGTATGGGTAACATAGGAAGAAGGCAGAGATAGTAATTAGCAAGAAAGAGAGAAGGGAGATGAAGGAGAAAGGGGGAAATATAAAGTAGGAAATAAAAATAGAATTATGAAAAGATAATGAATTAATACAATATGTATATATATATATATATATATATATATATATATATATATATATATATATATATACATATAAATGTGTGTATATACATATATATATATATATACATATATATGTACATATACATATATACATATATATATACATATATTCATGTATACATATATACATATGAAAAAATAGGACACTGTTGGACGCAGGAATCAAGAATATGAGGTTAAACTGAGAGAAGATTGAGAAAAAAAATTATTGAAAAAAAATTGCAAAAGTAAAATTAATGTGACAAAGAAAGAAAAAGGATAAGATAAGCGAACTGAAAGATAGATATGAATAAAAAAAAAGGAAAACAATAATCTTAAATGAAAATAGATAAACGAAACTTAAAAGAGGAAACATGAAAGGGAAGGAAGTACCAAAGCAGAAGACGGTAATTAGGCACCAACATAGTGTTCCTCTGCTCGGTCTCCCCCTCCACCTCTCACCCCTCACTCACCCCCGAGCTCCTTCTCCTCCCTCTGCCCCTGGATGTTCGTTCACGCTTCCTAATGAACCCAGGCCAGGTGAGATGGTGAAGGTGGGGAACCTACATTAGGAGACGCCGAAACCGTCACCTTTACCCTAGTATGCGTTTTAGGGACTGTCGGGACAGATAACCAATAGTCCCTTCTGGGAATTCGAGAGGAGTGCGGGATTCGAACCCGCAACTAAGCGAATGCGAGACCAACACGCTTTCTATTACGCCACTAAACTAGGTGAGATGAAAAAGGAACTCTGATGGAAGCCAACGTACGAAGGGGAAATCAAGTCATGGAACGAGTTAGGTTAGGTTAGGTTAGGTTAGGTTAGGTAAGGTTCGGTTAGGTTAGGTTAGGATAGGTTAGGCTAGGTTAGGTTAGGTTAGGTTAGGTAAGTTTAGGTTAGTTAAGGTAAGGTAAGGTAATGTTAGGTCAGGTTGAGCTAGGTAGGGTTAGGCTAGGTTAGGTTAGGTTAGGTCAGGTTAGATTAAGTTAGATAAGGCTAGGGTTAGATTAGATTAGGTTATGTTAGATGAGGTTAAGTTGAAATAGGTTAGGTAAAGTAAGATAAGGTAAGGTAAGGTAAGGTAAGGTAAGGTAAGGTAAGGTTAGGTTAGGTTAGGTTAGGTTAGGTTAGGTTAGGTTAGGTTAGGTTAGGTTAGGTTAGGTTAGGTTAGGTTAGGTTAAGTTAGGATAGGTTAGGTTAGGTTAGGTTAGGATAGGTTAGGATAGGTTATGTTAGATTTTGTTAGATTAAGTTAAATTAAGTTAGGTTAGGTTAAGTTAAATCAAAATATCTGTAAAAGGTGATTGTATGGAGGGAAGAAAAGGGAAGAAATGTTAAAAACATGTCCAGGAGCACGAACGTCTGGAATGAGAAAATTAGAGATCTGTTGTAAAAAGAAGGATAAAAGAGACAAAAGACAAGATTCAGAGAGATTGTTGTAAAGGGTAGAAAGACCTGTCAAGGTCAATAAGACTGTTGTCAAGGTTTATAAAACTGCTGTCAGAATCATTGAGACTGTTATCAAAGTCATTGAATCTATTGCCGAGGTTAATTAAACTGTTATCAAGGTTAATAAAACTGTTGTCAAGGTCATTGAGACTGTTGTCAAGATCACTGAGACTGTTTTCAAGGTCAATGATACTTGTCAAGGTCAGAAAGACTATTGTTAAGATCAATAAAACTTGTTAAGGTCAGTAAGACTGTTGTTAAGGTCACTGAGACCGTTGTCAAATCAATGAAAAAAATGCCAAGGTCAATGAGAATTGTTAAGGTCAAGAAGACCAATGTTAGGATAATTCAGACTTGTCAAAGTCAATTATATTATTGTCAAGGTTATTGAGACTGTTTTTGAGGGCGATAAGACTGTTGTCAAGGTTTCTGCGACTTGTAAAGGCCAATAAAACTGCTGCCAAGCTCATTGAGACTTTTCAAGGTCAATAAGATTGTTGTCAAGTCATTAAGACTTGTCAAGGTCAATAAGCCTTGTCATGGTCAATGAGAATGCTGTCAAGGCCATTGAGGCTATTGTCAAGGTCAAAAAGACAGTTATCGAGGTTGTTGAGACTTTTTAAGGTCAGTAAGACTGTTTTCAAAGTCAATTAAACTTGTCATGGTCATTAAGACCGTTGTCAAAGTCAATATGACTGATGTCAAGGTCAGTAAGACTTGTCAAGGCCAATAAAACTTGCCAAGGTCAATAAGGCTATTGTTAGTATCATTGAGATTGTTGTCAAAATCACTGACAACATGTTAAGGTTTTTGAGACTGTGTCAAGGTCAATAAGATTGTTCTCAAGGTCACTGAGACCATTACCAGGGTCAATAATACTGTTTTCAGGATCATTGAGACTATTGTCAAGGACATTGAATCTGTTGTCAAGGTCAATAAGACTCGTCAAGGTCACTGAGACTTGTCAATGTCATTGAGGCCATCTCCAAGGTCAATAAGACTGTTGTCAAGGTCACTGAGGCTATTGCCAAAGTCAATAAAAATGTTGTCAAGGTCAGTGAAGCTGTTGTCATGCGTAACAACAAAGAAACTCTCTTGTACCAAAAGAATTTGATGGCACATATGTAGTCACATCGAGCATGTTTCTTGAAGAATTATTTACACCATAAATTCTCAACAAAAGCTATTGCTCCGTTTATTTCCCTTGTGGCATGTTTATATACAAAGTTCCTTCGTCTGTCGTCGGACATGTGGGCCTTACAAAAGAGGCTCATAAGTCTCTTTCTGAATTTCCTGGTATCATATAGGATTGTCTCAGTCTTTTTGTTTCTCCGACTTTTGTGGTGAGTTCTTTTATAAAAGTTTGCTCGCTGATTGGCTTCTGCGTGTTCAGGTTGGTAATCTCTGAACGGTTTGGTTGGTTGGTTAGTTGAATGAAAGCAGTTTGGTCTTGCACTGAAATATCAAGTAAGATATAACGAAGGGTTCAGTTTACTAACGAAAATAGCGACAACAAAGAAACGAACAAAAGACAAGTGTTGGCATTAGTGATAAAGATATAATGCAAAAAACAAAAACATATTCAGAGTTAAGAAAATATGGACAAAGATACCATCAGTTACAAGTCATAAACATTAATTTTTTGGAAAGCCAATTCACCCTTCATTCTCATAATATCAAATAATTCCTTGTAAATGAATCAAGTATAAAAAATGTGATTTATAATTCCATTATTCCACTTCGTATTCCCCTGTTTGTTTTTCATTTGTTCTCCTTAATATTAACATCCTCATATCGCGAGTGAACTTTCATCTTATTAGATACGGGACAATTCATCCTTTTTTTTATATCATTGGCTCTTAATGGCTTCTTTCATTCCATAAAGAAAAATCTTTAAATGGCCTTAATTTGTGTGAAAAAATACATATACATATATACGTTGTATGTATCTATGAATGTATGTATGCATGTATGTATGTATGTATGTATGTATGTATGTATGTATGTATGTATGTATGTATGCATGTATGTATGTATGTATGCGTGTATGTATGTATGTATGTATGTATGTATGTATGTATGTATGTATGTATGTGCATGTATGCATATATGTATGTATGTATGTATGTATGTATGTATGCATGTGTATGTATGTATGTATGTATGTATGTATGTATGTATGTATGTATGTATGTGTTTGTATGTATGTATGTATGCATATATGTATGTATGTATGTTTGCATGTATGTATATATGTATGTATGTATGTATGTATGTATGTATGTATGTATGTATGTATGTATGTATGTATGTATGTATGTATGTATGTATGTATGTATGTATGTATGTATGTATGTATGTATATATGTATGTATGTATGTATGTATGTATGTGTTTGTATGTATGTGTTTGTATGTATGTATGCATATATGTATGTATGTATGTTTCCATATATATACGCATGTATGTTTGCATATATACATGTATGTATATATATATGCATGCATGTATATATGCATATATATATGCATGCATGTATATATGCATATATATGTGCATGCATGTATATATGCATGCATGTAAGCAATGTATAAGCACATCTGACTATTATGCATTTTTATAATATTCGTCTGATTAACAAATAGTTTCGTAGAGGAAAAAACCAATACTTTACGAACGAACACTTATCTAAATTGAACGAACAATTTCATGTCGTATCACTGACCATCGTCTTTAACATACTTGGACGCAAGGGAAAAAATGAGAGATTGATTATTGGCTTTCTATGGATCAATACAACATCTGCTCCCAAGAATAAGGGGAACACTAGTAAAAAAAAAAAAAAAAAAAAAAAAAACTAATACAGTCTATCGACATGGACCGGAAAATATATGGAAGTCTAAAGAACAAAAGAAATTAATATTCAAAGAGCAAAATATTGCAACAGATAGAACGAGAGTATGGCGTATCATATTCATATATTAATATGCAATACGTATTTTTATATCATGAAAAAATGTATATATTTTCTTCTAAAAATGCAATTCATAGATACATAGATAAATGAATAAATAAAAGGATGATTAAGCAACAAGTGCATACAATGTAAATAAATAAACAGATGAATACATAGGTAAGTGAATAGATGAATAACTAAATTAATAAAACAACAACTTACTTGTAATCTAATAGGCTATCAAGCAGGCCTGTTATGTTGTTATTTTTAAACAACGCTTTGAACAATAACCCAAATATTCTGAAACCAAAGCTGTCTTGTCTGAAATCTGATTTAGAATCAGAAAGTTTCATCAGCCTCTCACTCCGTTTCGTATCGCTCAAACAAACGAGATTAAGTAAAATAAAGCTAGTAATTAAACTAAACATCGTTAGTCTAGAATACGCTTAAAACTTTGATTTTAAACTGGTCCCTTGTTGTCTTGCTCTGAGTTAATTCAGCTGAACTTTGCTTCATGTATAGAAAAGTGGATAAATTCTCACCAGCAGCCAGCGATTCCCAATTAAAAGTCCTAGCATTTAGGGCAAAGGTGACGGCTTAGGCTGCAGCAAAGTTTCTTTTAGTATAAATTCTTTACATTTGATATATTCAACTGCCGGTTGGCGATTTTGGTCAGCTGAGGTAGAACACAGTAAGTATCCTGAAGGGTACACTATCCCTTTTGAGATACCTTACTCGACGTGTTATGGTTATTCTGCTTGTAATATTATGATACTATTATGTACATGTTGTGATTACGTGCAGCATTGTACAAGTATTGTGTATTGTACATTTTTGTTATTGTATATATGATTTGTATTTTTTAAGTATGCATATAAATGGAAACCATTGTACAAATATTGAGTATTGTACATTTTTGTTATTGTATTTATTATTTGTAGTTTTTAAGGATGCATATAAATGGAAACCCTGTATTGTGCTTGATCATTCGAGATTTCCCGCCTGACTTAGCGTGCCCAAACTATGCTTGCCGTTCCCCAATTTATTTATTCAGATGTTTCATTGGCCACTCCTATAACATGCCTGCCGACAGACAATTCTTTTCAAATGAGGTAAAGCGCCTTCGGGAGAGTACAATTTTGAAGAATTCCCTCTTGACATCTGTAAGGCTGAAGGTTAAGAACCTACGCCAGGAGGCACTGAGCAGCTGTGGACAAAGCCGTTACTCCTACCCTATGTGCTTTGGCGACTATTGGAGCAGCAGGTAACAGTCACTACTGGGAATCGGAGGAGAGTGCGGGATTCGAACCCAAAACTAGGCAAACCCGAGACCAACATGCTTTTGATTACGCCAACAGCGTGTAAGTTAGACTAACAGTAACTGATAAATACTCAAGTCGTTTATGTCCCAGTATTTAGGATAAGATCTTTATAGAGTAAAAATAATAACGTATTGCATTGTCGAATAAGCTTTGGTCATAATCCAGTAGAAACTAAAGTTCTCAGAGCCTCAAATATTCACTGTAAGGATTATTGAAACATCTGAAATATCTAAATAGTTGTTTGTTTTTCTATAGTTATTCTCAAAGACGATTGGGAGAAGAAACTACAAATTAAAGGTTTTCCATCACTTTCAAAATGTATTAGCAATGGTTTGCTGTCTTAGTAAACCTATGTTCATAAAAAGTATATTTTTCAGTTTCTTCAAAACACACATAAACGGTAATCGGGCAAATGAAAATCTGACATTATATTTTCTTCAAATCTTCGAACTCGTAATTCACACGCAGACACACACATACACGCGCGGGGGCACACACAAACACACACACACACACACTCACATACACACGCGGACGCACACAGAAACACACACACACACACACACACACACACACACACACACACACACACACACATACACACGCGGACGCACACAGAAACACAAACACACACACACACACACACACACACACACACACACACACACACACACACACACACACACACACACACACACACACACACACACATACACAAACGCACACACACACACACACACACACACACACACACACACACACACACACACACACACACACACACACACACACACACACACACACACACACACACACACACACACACACACACACACACACACACACACACACACACACACACACACACACACACACACACACACACACACACACATATATATATATATATATATATATATATATATATATATACATTATACATATTTATATATATATATATATATTTATATATATATATATATATCATACATACACACACACACACACACACACACACACACACACACACACACATACACATACACACACACACACACACACACACACACACACACACACACACACACACACACACACACACACACACACACACACACACACACACGCACACACACACATATATATATATATATATATATATATATATATATATACATACATATATATATATATATACATATATATATAATATACATATATATATCATATAAATATATATATATATATATAAAAAATATATATATATATATATATATATATACATATATATATATATACATACCCCGTCTGGGGTATTGGGTGCATGTTATTGTGGCAAAGTAGCATGCAGTTGATATCTTAGGGTCTATATGGGGCACCCCTACGGACCAGAGCCACACATCATTTTGTCTATGATAGAGGTAAACTCTGTTCATAGAGAAATGATGACACTTTTATACTACGACTACCTCCGTTATGCTGTCCCCCAACCCCTTGTTACTGTCCTGTATGCTACCATTTCTCTGAATATTCATTTCCTTTTTTTTGCGAACCTGAGGTGGGGGACGAGAATGCTACCACCAAGTCTTTTCACTTGAGTCCTAAAAGGCGACAAAAAGCGGGACGGGGAATGGGATTAGGAGTCCTCCTACCTGTAGCCCCAAAAGGGGACATTCCTAAAAAAAGAAGAAAAGGCATGAGAGGGTCTGGTAGTTTTCCAATCAGTACCCTAAGGATTGTTTTTTTTTATGTGCGTGGATGTGGTACAGATGAGAGTAAAAGGGAAGAGATAGGCAGTATGTTTGTGAGAAGGAAGATGGATGTGCTGGCTTTGAGTGAATCTAAAATAAAAGGAAAGGGCAACTGTGACTTTGGGAGTGTAGCTGGGAGGTACACAGGAGTGAAGAGGGGACGAGGGAGAGAAGGGGTGGCTATACTAGTAAGTGAGGAGATAAGTAAACGGGTAGTGGAGTGGAAGGAGGTTTCATCAAGATTGATGTGGATGAAGGTGAAGCTGGGAAAGGAGATGTGGGCTTTTGTAAGTGCGTATGGACCTGGTAGTGAGAAGAGCGTAGAGGAAAGGGAGGCTTTTTGGGTAGATATAAATGAGTGCATAGAGGAATTAGGGAGAAATGTCAATGTAGTTGTATTGGGAGACCTTAATGCTAAGGTAGGAAACAAACCAATAGACGGAGTGATTGGGAAGTATGGAGTTCCAGGTAAAAATCGTAGTGGAGAAATGATGGTGGAGATGTGTCTTGAAAGAGAGTTGATGATAGCAAATACAGTGTTTAAGAAGAAAGTCAAGCATAAAGCACACATGGGAGAGGGTGGTGGATGGAAGGGTGGCAGATAGAGCGTTAATGGACTATGTAGTGGTGACCAGGAGTATGGTAGGAAGAATTAAAAGGATGTACATGTTCTAAGGGGAGAGAGTGGGAGAATATTAGATCATTTTCTGATGGAAGGTAAATTGAGAGTGGAGAATAGGCGGAGAAAGAGGAAAAGGGTAGAAGGTAGGGAGGTACTTATAGTGAACTGCTTAAATAAAAAAAAAGGAGAATGAGTAAATGAAGAAGATGAAAGAGGAGTGGGAGGGAGTAAAGGATAGAATAGAACTAGGAGTGGAGGAGGAATGGGGATGGTTCAAGGAGGGAGTCATAAGGTGTGCAAAGATGGTGTGTGGAACAAGGAGGGTGAGAGAAAATAGAAGGAAGGGTAGTGAGTGGTGGGATGAGGAAGCAAAGAAATGTGTAGAAGAGAAGAAGCAGACATTCATAGATTGGCAACAAACTAGGACGAGGGAATCGTATGAGAGGTACCAAGTAAAGAGAAGGGAAGTTAAGCATAAGATAAAGGAAGCAAAGAGGAGAGCAGATGTGAAATGGGGTAAGAGTATGACAGAAAATTTTAAAAGCAATAAAAAGATGTTTTTGAAAGAAAT
>NC_134804.1:35047036-35052036 GCF_046742065.1 Oratosquilla oratoria | reverse complement strand
GACAGTGGCGCTTGAGCTCTCTTACCCAAGTGCTCTGTTTTATTTGTAATTATCATTACTATTATTATTATTATTATTATTATTTCTATCATCATCATCATCATCATCATTCACCACCACCACCGTCGTCGTCGTCGTAGTCGTCGTCGTACGACATCGTCGTCGTCGTCGTCGTCACCGTTATTATTATCATTACTATTATTACTACTATTACCATTATTATTATTATCATCATCATTATTATCAATATTGCTTCCTTTGATGATACAAAATCATGCCCACATTCTTTTTATTAAAGTTCATTATATTTTGTGGAAGAAACTCCTTACGATCACGCTTCCTGACTAAAGAACCTCCGAATGAAACCATAAGGTGGCAGTCAGCAGAATAACCTGAATAAAATCGTATGATGAAACACACAAGGTCAATAATATCTGCCTAGCATTTTTATTTTTCTAATTTTTTTTTTTTTTTTTTTTTTTTTTTTTTTTGAAGAAAGGGTGACTCTGATGGGATGATGTCCCATCAGGACATAATCACTCTTATCAATCATCTCGTTCATGTCACCAGAGAGGTCAGGTTCCACGTTTCCTCTTTTATGTTTGCAATTTCATAAATCATTCAGTTCGTCTAAGTGAAGTCAAACCTCATAATACTTTTATTTTTAGTGTGTGTAGAATTAGTGCAACGGATATTCAATTTGAAATAAAATTTATTTTCGTCTTACATTGAATATTTATAGTGTGCAGAGATAACACAATGAGTATTCAACTTGAAGCACAATTAGTTTATCTTTATGATTTTTTTTAATGAATTTTATTTCTTGACTTTTTTGTTCAACTTGTCGTTTCCATACAAAGTTGGTTATAGTAGTTGTTTTCTCATGTTTTTATTATTTTTTTCCCCTTCCCTGTTTCTCTTAAGCCTTCCCTTTCCCTTTATTTGAGTGTTTTTCATTTTATATTATCTTTTAGAATATCTTTAGTCAACTATTTTACTTTTGGTCTCTATGTTTCTCTATTTTTTCTTATATCTTCTTGTCCTGTTTCGGACTCGGCTCTGTTTCCTAATATTCTTCTTCAAGTAATTTGCTTTTGGCCAGTGTTTATCTTTATTCTTAATTTCTTTCACCTTCTTGCTCGGTCTCTGGTTCCCAAGTCTACTTTATTTCTTTAACCACATTTTCACCTCTTTTTTAAATAATTTCTTGATAAATACGCATCCGAGTTTCTTTTTATTTTTCAAGTTTCAGACTGTGTTTCTTTTGATGTCTGAGTCTTGTCCATCACAAACAATATTTCATTCAGAATCTTCCTGTTTCTCGTACAGTACATGTCCTTGCTTGCTTCACGTTTCATGTGTAACAGGATGCTCGATGTTTGAGCAGGTTAGAGCGTCGCAACTTGCGGCGGAGGTCGAGGTGATGGTTGTTCGAACCCTGCCGCCAGTGAGTTGAATCAGGGACATAGTTCATGAAATACCACGCTATAAAGTCCTCTGTAAGGGGAACCGTTCTAGCCTCCTGATAAGGGGAGCTCGTGACGTTAAACCGAATTATTATGTTTAACCAAATTTTCCAATGAAATGGCTCAGCGTTTATCAGAGTTTGCAGATTTGTTTCATATATACAAAGTGTTTCTTGAACTTTTGTTTAATTCTGATTTAGTAGCTTTGTTTTTTATAGTCATTTAAATTCTGTCAGTCAATTTGCTTTCCCCAATCAGTTTTTCTATTTCTTCACACAGTTTTGGTCATTCAATCAATCAATTCATTAGATGATCGATATGCCATTCAAAGTCGTTTTAATTCTTCTGTTAATCAATTTGCTTTCTTCAATCGGATTTTTTCTATGTCTTTGATAATTTTTGGTCCTTTAATATGATCAATTCATTAAGTAATCAATTTATCATTCATTTAATAAATCATAAATATCTTTATATAAATGGAACATTTCTTATTCAATCACACATGATATTATATAGTGTGCTTCAGTGTACCACTGTAACCTCGATAAACCAATTATTATTATTGTTACACCCCCCCACACGCACGCACGCACGCACGCACGTACGCTTGCACGCACGCATGCACACACACACACACACACACACACACACACACACACACACACACACACACACACACTCACACTCACACTCACACTCACACTCACACTCACACACGCACACGCACACGCACACGCACACGCACACGCACACGCACACGCACACACACACACACACACACACACACACACACACACACACACACACATACACACACACACGAAACTAGGCAAAATTGTTTGTGAGATTCTCTGGGATTTTTGGAGGTAGGGACGGTAGCAGTTAAAATTTAGGATTAGGTTGACGAGGAAAATCGATAAATGACATCGACGAGATGGAATAACAGTCAAAAATGTTCTGAGAGCAGAGAATAAAAAAAAATGAAAAAGAAAAGCAAAATAATAGAGGTTACGGCACGGACACTTTTTGGGGAAACTTGTATTTGGAAGCAGTGTTAATGTGGTAATGCTCAGAACACATCTTTATATGAGAGAACAATGAATACGACAAATGTCCTACGCACAATGAAAATTGAAAGACATTACAGAAAAAATAAGGAAAAAGAACGTAAAGTTATTATTCTAAAAGAAGAACAAAAAGTAGATGTTTTACTATCCTTTCATTTTATCAATATATGAGAAAAAAAAATGAAAATGGAAGAAAAAATACTAAATCAAGTTGTTCTATTACAAAAAGAACAAGAGTCAAATGTTTTTATTGGCGCGAAAAAATCTTTAAACAAATTTGGAAGAAAGTTATAATGTTCTATCGCATACTACAGGATTGGCTACGCGTTATCTTTACTCTTTATGGAGAAAAGTTTGAATGTGTTTATATACGAGGATCCTAAAGTGGAATTCTTTGAAAGTTTTTGTTTTCCACAGATTTTTCTAAATGACTCGCTAAGAGGGTGCATCCTTAAAATACTAAATGCGGAGATCGTATTCTTTATTATTTCATCACTACTGTTATTATTGTTATGGGAATGGATGCTAAGAGGAGACTGTATGAAGGAATGATTGTGCCAACAGCACTGTATGGGGCAGAAACATGGAACATAAGAGAGGAAGAGAGAAGGAGTTTGAATGTGTTTGAGATGAGGTGTCTCAGAAGTATGATGGGGGTTATTAGGCTAGATAGAGTGAGAAATGAGGAGATGAGGAGGAGAACAGGGGTGGAAAGGGAGTTGGGAGATAGGGTTGATGAAAGAGTATTAGGATGGTTTGGACACATGGAAAGAATGAGTGAAGAAAGACTAGTAAAAGAGGTATGGTAGGCAGATGTGGAGGGAGTGAACATGAGGGGACGTCCTAGGATGAGGTGGATGGATGGGGTGAAGGGGGCTTTTGGGAATAGGGGAATGTCTGTTGAGGAAGGACGGAAGAGGACAGAAGACAGGGGTGAATGGAGAATGGTTGTATGTGGATGATGTTGTGATACATGAGGTGGAATGGGCGGGGGGATTGGGGGGTGAGGTAGTATGTGTGAGCAAAATTTGACGCAGCACTAAGGGATTTCTCCCCGTCTTCTCCTTTTATGCAATGGGGGGACGGAGAGGTTGTGGTAAATAGCTTTTCGTGTTTGAGGAGTTAGAACAAATGTAGACAGAGAAAATGGAATTTGTTATGATGTATGATTTATTTGAAAATAATTCAACAAAAAATATTGAAGCTTTTTTTCAACCGTGATCATAGACAAAAAAAAAAAAAAAAAGTTTTGTATGAAAACAATTCAATAAAGCAGACCATAGCTATGTTTTTGCCACAATAATTATAGAAGTGTTGAAATTAATTTCAACTGCAGAAACGGAAATCATTAATGTAAGGGTCATTCCAGTGACGATGTTATTGATATAAAGAAATGTTCTATTGCAAAAGTATATACTATGGGTGCTACTACTACTTTGACGAATATTGTCACAGCTATAACTGATGCTTTCGTTGTTATTGTTTTCTACACTCTTCCTCCTCGTCCTCCTTTTATTCCTCTTTCTTCTAATCTTCTTCCTTTCTCCTTCTACTCCTCCTCCACTTACCTCTCTTTCTCCTCCTCTTCCTCCCCTTTCTTCTCCTCCTCTTCCTCCTCTTCCTTTTCCTCTTCCTCTTCCTACTTCTCTTCCCGTTCTGCTAATAGATATCTAGGTGTAATTGTGAGTACCTGCGTGCATGTGTATGTGACTGCATTTATTGATCTAGTTTTATTGGCTAGTTAAAAGTTATGTGAGTGAGACAGTCTCTTTATACCGGGCGTTTTATTTCCCCAATTGGACGCAAGCTGTAATTTGTTTGTTTGGAACTTTACCTATACTCAACCAAGATCATCCTTTAATGAATTCTATGACTAGAACGTAAGACGTAAACCTAGAGAACCAAGTTAAATCGCACTGGATTTAAGAGGGACATCTTTTTTCATTATTGATAAAACAAGAAAATATGAAAACCTCGATTAGTGTGAATGAAATTGAAAAATCTCGAAATGAAAATGGAAACTCTTGTCAACCAATCGCAGTCATTACGACAGTAAATGAGGCCAGCATCGATGTCCACCCTCATTAAGAGATGGATCAAAACAATCACTGTTTACAAACACGGTAGCGAAACCATGTGATGCCTGTATCTGTTGCAGGGCTTGGCATGGGGTGCTGAAACACGTAGTTGTAGTTATAGGTAGTTATGATATACAGTTATTTGTATAATAAATAATAATAGCGTAGCTACAGCTGTTTTATTAGCATCTATGATCAATAGTTAGGGTTGTTTAATTTGTATTTGTGATAAGTAGTTAGATTTCTGTTATAAGTAGTTAGACTTGTGTTATGAGTGGTTATGAAACGTAGTTACGTTTATCTTATGAGTAAATATTATCTCTAGTTTTATTTGTTTTATGAGAAGTTACGATAGTTACAGTTCTGTTTTGAGTAGTTACGATGTGTAG
>NC_134804.1:35039536-35042036 GCF_046742065.1 Oratosquilla oratoria | reverse complement strand
CTGAGTCGCAATGATTTGCACACATGAGTTATACACGACAGGGGACCTTTTGGTCCATATCGAGAGCAAAGAAATAATAATGACAATAATAATAATAATAAATAGTAATAATAATAATAATAATAATGATAATGATAATAATAATGATAATGATAATGATGATGATGATGATGATGATGATGATGATGATGATGATGATGACGATGATGATAATAGTGAATAATGTCAATAATAGTAATGATAATAATAGTATTAGTAAAAAGAAATAATAAGAGAAGTACTTTTCCTGATGAATTGTTGCATACTTTCCAAACACACTATTGTAATTATTAGCAGAATATTACTTAGGAGGAAGAAAGTGTAATATCAAAGTTATCATAGGTCGGAGTTGTCCAGCCAGTAAAAAATATCCTTTTCTTAAATCACATTTTTAAATGGTGAAATAGTTCCTTCTTCTTTTCAATGTCTTTTTATGTTTTTTTTTTAATTCTCATGAAACCAATGAAGTATAATCCTTGTTCTATAAATTCTGCAATAAATTGCTGTTCTTGATGTTGTTTTCATTATCGTAATTACGACCAACTGTATAAAAATTTTCTTACAGAAATTCTAAAATAGTAATTCTTTCCTACGATTGTCCCTTTTCAATCTCGTAAAAACCTGTTTGATATATATATATATATATATTATATATATATATATATGTATATATATATATATACATATATATATATACGTATATATATATATATATATATACATATATATATACGTATATATATATACATATATATATATATATACGTATATTATATATATATATATATATATATATATATATATATATATATATACCGGGTGCCGCATGTATTTGAGGAGAAATGAACGTCCGTGGAATAAGGAAAAAGACAATGTAGATAGACCATTTTAGTACCATTTACTGTTCTGTACAGGTGAATACCTATCCAATGCATGTATTCATTCGATACAACCACCATCATTCGCAATAACAGCTCTTAGACGACGTCTAAACCACTGGCGGGCAGTAATGAGGTGGGTCTTGGGAATGTTTGCCATTGCAGCTACAATAGCTCGCTGGAGAGTTGCAACGGTGTTGTGTGGATGCATATTGGAGGCCCTCTCTACAACGCCCCAGACGTAATAGTCTAAAGAATTAACACCAGGAGAGCTAGGAGGCCAAATGTTGGTAGTGACGTGGTCGTGAAAATTGTTGGCCAGCTATTCTTGGGTGGTGTGGGCCGTATGCGATGGAGCGGAGTTCTGTTGGAAAACATACGGCCTGCCACGTGCTACAGCAGTAATCCATAGTTTCACAACTGTGTCTGAAACATTGGTGTAAGCAGCGGTGTTGACTCGAAGACCTTGAGAGAAGAAATGTGGAGGCATCATGTCGCCTTTATTCCTCACGACACCCAGAACCATTACGGAGGCTGGAAATTTTGTGTGCATAATAGTCGGAACCTCCTCGGCGGTTTGACACAGCCACCGATTATCTCTGCGGTTCAACTTCTGGTCCTGGACAAAGTTTTTCTCATCGGAGAAGAACCACAGCATTCCTGGCTCCTCCGGATGTTTCAGCTCGGTTAAGAGACGCTTGGTCTTGGTCACTCGATTCTCCCTGGTTGTCTGGGACATGAACTGTCCTCTCCGCATCACGTACGACTTGTAACGGAGGTCTCCATGAACCACACGTCGGATGGTGGCCTTATCAACGTGCAACTCCCTGGCCAGTGCCCTTATCGACTTCCCAGGGCCCTCGTCGATGGCAGCTTGGACAGAACTGATGAATTCAGGAGTCCTGATACTGTCCGAGCGCCGGCAATGTCGTTTCTGGTTACAACGGTTACCACATTGCCACTGGCAGCATCAAGCTCTCTCCGAACTTTGAAAACGAATGACCTAGCGACATTCAGGAATGCAGCGATCTCGGAGTCGGAGTGCCCTGCAGCCAAGGAGACGATTATAGTACACCTCTTCATTTCCTGAATGATCCTCAGTTTCACCATGTTCAGCCTGGATAATGAATAAATAAATAAATAAATAGATAACTGTAGCACCAAGAATACTACGTCATCGATAAGGTGTGTTCTCAAATGCCTGCCGCACCCGGTATATATATATACATACATATATATATATATATATATATATATATATATATATATACACATATATATATATATATGTATATGTATATATATATATATATATATATATATATATATATATAAACCACAATACACTTTAATTCTAAGCCATCAACATCGAGAGAACTCGAGGAGGCCAACATGCAGAAATTGAAACGTGGTACGGCCAAGGACTCGAACCCGGGCTAGCACGTGACAAGTGTTAGTGACTTAGCCGATTGCGCCATCAAGAGAGATATAAGTTGAGCGCAACTTTTCTTATATATTTGTATGCTCGAGTTACATATAAGTACACGAAATTTTGCGTTCAACCCATCTCCACTATGATAGTA
>NC_134804.1:35027036-35029536 GCF_046742065.1 Oratosquilla oratoria | reverse complement strand
CCGTCATTCTTTCAAAAGCTCCATTAGGCTGAATTTGGTTAAATTGGTTCAATTAGGTAAGGTTTCGGTTAGGTTAAGTTAGAGTAAGTTAGGGAGAATTAGTTTTGTTTAAACTAGGTTTAGGTCAGGCTAGGTTAGGTTAAGTTAGGATAAGTTAAACATGGTTAAATAAGGTTTAGGTAAAGTTAGGTCAAGTTAGGATAATTTAAATTTGGTTAGGTTAAGTTTAGGTTAGATTCGTTTACGTTAGGTTAGATTGCGTTAGGTCTAGATTTCCTTCTTCGTCTTAATCTATGTGAAATGAATTGAGTTAATTTGGGTTAATTTAGGTTTAGGTTAGGTTAGGTTAAGTTAGGTTAGGTTAGGTTAAGTTAGGTTAGGTTAGGTTAAGTTAGGTTAGGTTAAGTTAGGTTAAGTCCAATTTGGTTAAGTATGGCTTAGGTAAGATTATATCAGGGTAAGTTAAACTTGGGTAGATTAGGTTTAGGTTAGGTTAAATCAGGTTTACAGTAGGTTAGGTTACGTCATGTTAGGTTAGGTTGCTATAAGCTCAGGTTTCCTTATCCTAATCTTCCCCCTTCGTCTTAATTTATGTTGAATGAATTGCTGTTATTCTTTCGAAAGCGCCATATCATATTCCATTTTATGAAAAAGGAGCCCCTCGCTGCTTTCCGTCGTAAGTTTAGAAATGTTAATGAGTTCGCCAGGGTCTCCCTTTGTGCGTGTGCTCTCATTTTCAACCTCTGGGATGTTATTCTACTCTCAGGTCTACCGGATTTCATAATATTTCGTCACATTTCTTTTGTTAAGTGGTTTCTGTTTAATGGAACTGTAGCTCTTGTAGAACGATCTTTATCGTTATTGTCTGTGTGCAGAGATAGAGGCAAGGTCGTTGTATTAAGACAGCAGGGCAGTACTCGTAGTAATGGGTTTAAATTGGACAAATACAGGTTTAAGATGGAAATAGGTAAGAACTAGTTTACCAAAAAAGCAGTTAACAAATGGAATAGACTATGTAGTGAACGCTGAAAGAATTGGTTGCTTTAAGAGAATGTTAGATAACTTTATGGATAGGGATGCCGAGTGGTAATAGACATGGAACTGTCTAATGTAGGCCTTATGGTATCTTGCAGTCTTCTCCATTCTTATGTTCTTATTCTTTTGTCTTGAGAATTCTGATGCTTTTAACGCAGAAACTTATTTTTGTGAATTTAATTGTGACAAGTGGCCAAATATTCTATTCAGCATTGGGGAGACTCCAGTAAATAATAGGAATTTGTAGAGCTTTTCTAGCTTGGTTAAGTTATTCTAGTTTAGGTTAGGGTAGATCAGGTTAAGACAGGTTAGGTCAGGTTAACTTAGGTTAAGTTAGATTAGATTAGGCTAGGTCAGGTTAAGTTATGTTAAGTTAGATTAAGTTAGGTTAGGTTAGATTAGGCTAGGTTAGGTCAGGCTAGGCCAAGTTAAGATGGCTTAAATTTAGTTGAATTGGGTTCAGTTAGGTTAGGTTTGATTCATGTTTTGTTAGGGTAAGTTAGAGATGAGTTAGTATTGGTTAAGTTAGGTTTAATTTAGGTTATGTCAAGTTTGGGTTTAAGTTAGATTAGGTTAGGTTAAGTTAGGTCATCATGTCTGAGTTCGCCAACTTCACCACAAAATGTGGTTCATTACTCAAACCTTGAAGAAATTTTTTATTTGCGAATTGTATGAATCATACATTACCTCCCTCCTATGCTCACACTAGTGCCTTGAACCGCGGCGGTACCGTATAGTCAAAGAAAAACTGTGCGGTTGTGTGTGAACGTATTGATTGACTCACGTTGTAACTGAACCACCGTGGCTCAAACCACGGCAGTTAAAACCGCTAGTGTGAACAGGGCCTTTGTCATATTTCCTGCTATTTCATTCTACATACTTACTACATTATCATTTTATATATATATTAGCACGGTATCGACTTCCCCGCTCAGAAGCTTTCCATCACGTTCTTATGCAAATGTCTTATAAATACGTTCTCTCAGAACCTTCGGCAATTCGCCGCTATATACAGGCTGCCACAAAAGATACCCAGTGGTTTTAATTCTTAATAACTACCTTATTATAACAAATACATGTATAGAATTTTAATACAACATGGAAACATTGCCTTAGCAAATGTTTTGTTTCTCTTGAAGTACAAGCAGTTGCTCCATATTGCTGCCACTACATATCGGGCCTAAGGATTAATAAAAATGTTATTACAAATTGTAAACCCTCAGTAAATTTTGGACGACCCTGTATTACTTTGACCCAACAAAGGAGCGTCGTTTTTAATTCAAAAGGGCCTTCCGTGGTCACTTTCTATTTTATTTTACTCTTAGTGAGTTTCTTGGTTCACCTTTTTGTGTTTTTATATATATGCAACCACGTCTTATGCAGTGATTATAAGGGAACCGATGGTGACAGTGAAGGGAAACGATATTATGAGAGAGAGAGAGAGAGAGAGAGAGAGAGAGAGAGA
>NC_134804.1:35017036-35022036 GCF_046742065.1 Oratosquilla oratoria | reverse complement strand
GAAGCTGAAATTTGTACCTGAGATTATGAATGCCTAAGGACAAGGTCTACCGCCCATCAATGATACCAGGATCACTTAAATTGAAGAAATGCAGGGCAAGACTCGCAGTAATGGATTGAAATTGGACAAATTTAGATTTAAGAAGGAAATAAGCAGGAACTGGTTTACTATAAGGATAGTCAACGAATGGAATATACTTAGTAACCATGTAGTGAGCGCTGAAACTATCTGTTGTTTTAAGAAATTGTTAGACAATTTCAAAGATGGGAATGACAGACAGGTGGTAATAGATATGGAACTCATTAGTATAGGCCTTATGGTCTCTTGCAGTCTCCTTCATTCTTATGTTCTTATTATCTTAATGCTAAGTTGAGCTGAAATCCGGATCGGATACTATGAATATTTACTTTGAATAGTTAGAATTAAGGAAAGCGTCTGCAAGAAAATAATAAACAGAAAATAGCACAACCTTAGACGAAATTTTTCTAAGAAATTTGTATTTTGCAACGAAAGGAGTTTTGCTCTTATACTGAGGGTGCTGCAGCCTTATATAACAGAACCCCACAATTATCTTCTGGATAGAATGGAAAATAACAAATACGAGATTAGATATGAAAAGCTTCAAGTTAAATTAGAAAAAATATTTTTATTTTCCATGTGATATGGTCTCAATAATTTAACTATTACTGACGAATGTGGATTGTGATCTGTTGTAATATATCTTATTTTTTTAGCTGCCTATTTCTTTTTTGTGTAGGATATATGTTTTTTGTATAAATCTCTGTTATTGTTTCTTTAAATTTTGGCTGTATGTATTTCTAGTATAAGCTTTGAAACATGCATATATTATATATCAAGTAAGAAAGATTGTCGGTCTTAAACAGCAGTCTTGCGGAGGATGACCGAATAAATAATAAATAATAACTGATAAATAATAAATAATAAATAATAAATAATAAATAATGAATAATGAATAATGAATAATGAATAATGAATAATGAATAATAAATAGTAAATAGTAAATAGTAAATAGTAAATAGTAAATAGTAAATAATAAAGAATAAAGAATGAAGAATGAAGAATGAAGAATGAAGAATAAAGAATAAAGAATATGAATAAAGAATAAAGAATAAAAAAATGACAAGCAACAAGCAACAAGCAATAAGCAACAAACAACAAACAACAAGCAACAATCAACAAGCAATAGGAAACAAGCAAAAGCAACAAGCAAAAAGCAATAAGCAACAAACAACAAACAACAATCAACAAGCAATAGGCAACAAGCAACAAGCAACAAGCAACAAGCAACAAGCAACAAACAACAAACACCAAACAACAAACAATAATCAATAGATAATAAACAAGAAACAAGAAATTCACTCCAAGCTTAAATCGATTTAGCAAAACCAATGTAGTTAATGAATGAGATTAAGCTCCCACCTGGGCGAGTGCTTGTGGTTTAGTTCATAGACACGAAGCAAAATGCTGTGATGTCTGTTATTCAGTTGTTTTGTTATTGTTGTTTTTTGGCCGTTTTGGTGATTTTTTACTTTTTTCATTTTTTTCTTTTTTCTTCTTACCCACCAATGTTATAGATGTTTGTTTTGTTGTGTTTCTTCATTTAGCCGTTTGAGTGTTTCTTTGCATTTTAGTTTATCTATTTATCTATTAACTGACTACTTAATTAATTCATTTATTGTTGTATATACCTATTTAGATACTTATTTCCCTACCAATTCATTTATTTATGCATTTATCTATTTATTTACTTATCTATAAATTTATTCATCTATTCATTTATTCATTAATTTTATTATAAATTTATTTATGAATTCATTTATTTATTTATGAATTTGTTATCTATATATTTGTTTACTTATTTATTTATTTATTTATTTATTTATTTATCTATCTATTTAGAGAAAAAATTGTATTGTAGGATTCCCTTACAACCTTTAGAGTAATCATGAGTTCAGCTTTCCGGGATACAACCAAACAACAAACAGAATTTGTTCCCCATGCTGCTCCGCTAATTAAGATATTTCCTATAATTAATCGCGGTATTGTGTACATGATGACATCCCTTACTTGTTGTTAATTATTATACTTTCAAGATGCACAAGTAAATCGATAAATAGAAAGATAAATAAATAAATAGATGAATAAACAAATAAGTAAATAAATAAGTGAATGAATAAATAAATAAGTAAATAACAATAAATAAATAAATAAATAGATAAAAAATAAATAAATAAATGAAGAAACAAATAAATGGATAAATAAATTAATAAATAAATAAATGAATAAATACATGAATAAAATAATAAATCATTAATAAATATATAAATAATAAATAAGATAAAATATGACTAAATTATAATAGAAAAAAAATATGTAGGATCCAACAAAAGGGAATGAAATTAAACGAAACGAAGGAAAACATGACAAAACCGATGAAAGAAGTAATTGCCGAGCTATTCCTTAATTTGGTTTATTATGGGATTAACAGTTTGCATTCCAGCCTCGAAATCAGATTTGACATAATCTGGCGATATTATGAGGGTATTATTTACAATCCTTTCAATGAATGGAACACAAATTGGGCGAATTTTCACTAAAGTGAGATGAGATACTGCGGTGGACGAATTAACCTAACCCTGGATTTATCAAAATGACCCAAATAAATCCTTCGTAAAAATGATTTCTATATACAACAATTACATTGCAATGAAAACAGCATGCAAAAAATAAGTAAATATTAAAAGAATGAAATAAGAATATATATTAAAAATATACGTATAAGTCAGGAATGGGTGTCCTCAATACTACCTAGGGTAAACAGTGTTACTACCTGTGCCCTTTGTGTTTGGAAAATCACCATAGTAAGAACTGACTGATTCTTGTTGAATCAGACAAGTCTCTACAATCTAACAAATGGTTTATTGTTAGATAATAAGGTTGTTGAAGAGAATAAGCGAGCTTTCATAAATTGGTTACAGAATAGGACGAGGGAGTAATATGAGAGGTACAAAGAAAAGAAAAAAGAAGTAAAGCACAAGGTAAAGGAGGCAAAGATGAGAGCAGATGTGAAATGGGGTAAGAGTATGACAAAACATTTTGAAAGTAATAAAAAGATGTTTTGGAAAGAAATTAAGAGAGGAAGAGGAGGCGAATCAAGTAGAGAAGAAAAGGTAAAAGGTGCAGATGGAAAGATGATAATGGAAGAGAAGGCAGTAAGAGGAAGATGGGCAGAGTATTTTTGGGAGTTGCTAAATGTGAAGGAGGATAGGGAGGGAAAGATAGTTGCAGTGGGAAGTGCTAAGAAAAGGACCGTGATGCGTGAGGAAAATGGAGGAGGAATAAGGAAGGATGAAGTGAAGGCAGTTGTTAAGATGATGAGAGTAGGTAAGGCACCTGGTCTGAATGGATGAGATTATTTAATGTTTGTTGGAAAGAGGGTAGAATGCCGGAGAACTGAAGGAGTGTCTGTATAGTTCCACTCTACAAGGGAAAAGGTGATAAGTGTGAGTGTAATAGTTTCAGATGGATTAGCTTGTTAAGTGTAGTTGGGAAGGCTTATGGGAGGATCTTGACTGAGAGGATTAGGAGAGGAACAGAGGGAGTAATTGGTGAGGAACAGTGTAAATTTAGGACAGGTAGAGGTTGCATAGACCAGATTTTTGTGGTAAGACAGATGTGTGAGAAAACTATAGGAAAAGGTAAGGATGTTTTGGGGGTTTTCATGGATCTGGAAAAGGCTTATAACAGGGTAGACAGGAAGGCACTATGGGAGGTTTTGCAGATATACGGGATAGGTTGGAAAGCTTTTAGGAACTGCCAGGGGTTTTTATGACCGTAGTAGAGCATGTGTCAGGATTAGAAATGGAGAGAGTGAATGGTTCGAGGTAAAGGTGGGACTTCGTCAGGGATGTATTATGTCGCCCTGGTTGTTCAACTTATACATGGACGGGGTGGTGCGAAAGGTAAATGCAAGGGTGGCGGGTCAGAAATTGGAGATGGTTAAATAAAATTGAGAAAAGTGGGAGGTGAGCCAGCTGATGTTTGCGAACAACACTGCGCTTGTAGCAGGATCAGAGGAGGGATTGAGAAAGTTAGTGACAGAGTTTGAGAGGGTGTGTGTAAGAAGAAAGTTGAAGATTAATCTGGGTAAAAGTAAGGTGATGAGATGTACAAGGGGTGAAAATGGCAGCAGACTGGAAGTGAGCATTAAGGGAGAGCGACTGGAGGAAGTGGATAGTTTTAGATACTTGGGTGCGAATGTGACAGGAAAGGGAGGAGTGGAGGTGGAGGTAGAATGTAGATTGAGAGAAGCGAGTAAATGCCTTGGTGGATTAAAAAGTGTAATGAGAAATAGACATTTGGGAATTGATGCTAAGAGGAGATTGTATGAAGGAGTGATTATGCCAACATCACTGTATGGGGCAGAAACATGGAACATCAGAGAGAAAGGGGGAAGAAGTTTGAATGTGTTTGAGATGAGGTGTCTGAGAAGTATGATGGAGGTTACGAGGCTGAACAGAGTGAGAAATGAGGAGGTGAGGAGGAGAATGGGGGTGGTAAGGGAGTTGGGAGATAGGGTGGATGAAAGAGCATTGAGATGGTTTGGACACATGGAAAGAATGAATGAAGGAAGACTAGTAAAAGAGGTATGGAAGGCAGATGTGGAGGGAGTGAACATGAGGGGGCGACCTAGGATGAGATGAATGGATGGGGTGAAAGGGGCTTTGGGGAAGAGGGGAATGTCTGTTGAGGAAGGACGGGAGAGGACAGAAGACAGGGGTGAATGGAAAATGGTTGTATATGGATGATGTTGTGATGCATGAGGTGGAATGGATGGGGGGTGAGGTAGTATGTATGAGAAAAATTTGATGCAGCCCGAAGGGATTTCTCCCTGTCTTCTCCTTTTCTGCATGAGGGGACGGAGGCGGGGGTCGCCAATCTAATGGAGTGGCCTTGCTGTGGATGTGCTGTGTCTTGAG
>NC_134804.1:35009536-35012036 GCF_046742065.1 Oratosquilla oratoria | reverse complement strand
GCCAAGACTCAGTCTACGCCAGGAGGTGCTGAGTAGCTGCGGTCGAGCCCGTCACCTCTGTCTTATCATGCACTTTTTGGACTGTTTGAGAAGGTCACAGTCACTGCTGGGAATAAAAGAGGAGTGTGGTATTCGAATCCACAACTAAGTGAGTGCGAGCCCAGCGCGATTCCGATGACTTCACTATCACACCTTCCAAGGTTGTTGCGAATCTTATTAAAAGTTGAAAGTTACGATGATGGAGTCAGCTGCTGATGAGATGAACAAGGGCCAAAACTTGTCTTTGCAGGTAAATATCAAAGGCGATTATATGGATATAGAGCCTTGGCTAATCATATGTATATATATATATATACATATATGTATATATATACACATGTATATATATATGTCCTAGGATGAGGTGGATGGATGGGGTGAAGGGGGCTTTGGGGAAGAGGGGAATGTCTGTTGAGGAAGGAAGGGAGAGGACGGAAGACAGAGGTGAGTGGAGAATGGTTGTATATGGATGATGTTGTGATGCATGACGAGGAATGGGCGGGGGGGGGGTGAGGTAGTATGTGTGAGTAAATTTTGACGTAGCCCGAAGGGATTTCTCCCCGTCCTCTCCTTATATGCAAGGGGGGACGGAGAGTGGGGTCGCCGATTAAATGAAGCGGCCTTGCTGTGGATGTGCTGTGTCTTGCGGCACTGCTTCTGACCCAGGGCGGTGGGCAAGGTGCAGGGATGACCCGTCATCCAGGAGGTGCTCAGATGAGAGGGAGGGTGGGAGGGGTGTGGAGTGTATTTAGGGATGAAATGGGTGGGAGTGTTTTTATGCCTTTCCCTTTTTGGCTACCTCCCTTGAGAGGGGGAAAAAGCCTTGGTATATGTATGTATGTATGTATATATATACATACACATATACATATATACATATATCATATATCATATATATATATGTATATATATATACATATACATATATATATATATGTATATGAATATGTATATATATGTATATATATATATATATATATATATATATATATATATATATATATATATATATTATATATATATACATGTATATATATGTGTGTATATATATAATATATACATACATATATATATATTATACATATATATACATATATACATATATATATATATATATATATTATACATATATATACATATATACATATATATATATATATATATATTATACATATATATATATATATATATATATACATATAATATGCATATGTGTATGCAAAGTAAACGATTATATGAAGAGCTATTTTCTAATTCCGTATAACTACTTTTTCTGTGTGTGTGTGTGTTTATGTATGGATATGCGTGCGTGTGTAGTATGTGTGCGAATGTACTTAATGTACATTTTTCCTTTCTGCTTTTTTCTTTATGTTTACCAGGCTTTATGTACATTTTTTCATAACTTGTATGACAAAGCAATTGGGAAAAAGGTGTAGGAAAAATCAGAAAGTTTTTGATATAATAACGAAAGCCTCTTACGAGAAGAAAGTAAAAGCGACACACAAGAAAAAATTGTGAGAACGGGAGAAAAAAGTGAGATGCGTGCCGTGAGAAGGGGTACACATGTTTCCTTCTGTTGTGGATTTATACCATGACCTCGGGTAGTCGGGCCCCCCAGGGTGGGTGTATCTGTGTCCTGATATGTTCAGGATAAAGGTTCTACAGGGAATTTTTTATTTATTTATTTTCTTACATATTTACTATTTCGTATAATTATTTATTTATTTATTTATTTATTCATTTATTTATTTATCTATTTACTTATTTATTTATTTATTTATTTATTTATTTATATATCTATTATTTGTTTAAAGATTTTTCTCTTTATTCATTTACTTATCTATTTCTTATTTATTTATTCATTTTTATTTACTAAATTCGTTGTTTATCTTGTCGATTATTTTGTTCACTATTCATATACTTACATACATTCTATTTATATATCTATTTATTTTATTTATCTATTTATTCATTTATTCATTATTCATTTATTTATCTATCTATTTTTATTTATTTATTCATTCATCTATTCATCTACATATTTATTTGATGATTCAATTGATCATTTATCAATTCATCTATCCTTTTTCATTTCTTTGTTTGTATATATTTTTTATTTTATTTGATTATTTTTCTATTTTTGCACAATATTTATTTACTTTTTGAATAGGACTCATTAAGGAACCGGGACACTCACTGTCAACATGGCTTAACCATTGTAGCATATTGTAATATGTACGAGTTTGTTGGTAATTGTATGTCCGAGAGAGCTAAATTAATTTCTTTCCCCGTCACAGGAAGAGCGAGTATATCGTTATAGCAAAAGCTAAACGTATACATGCATATATATTCAAGGAAACAAATTTGTTGATAATATCATGATATTGAGGTATTTTGATATGATTAAATCGTACTTCAATGAAAGAAGAACAAAAGACTGCGCTACCCAAAAAACAAACAA
>NC_134804.1:35002036-35004536 GCF_046742065.1 Oratosquilla oratoria | reverse complement strand
GGGAGAGGACAAGGAAGACTGGGAGAACGAAGGGGAGGAGATAGAGTGGGAGGAAGAAGAAGAGGGAGAGGAAAAAGAAGGAATGGAGGGTGAGAAGGAAGTAAAAGAAGAGGTGGTGAAAGAGGAGGAGGAAGAGGAAGAGGAGGAGGAGAAGGAAATAAAGGAAGAGAAGGAGAAAGAGGGGCAAAATAGTGCAGAGGAGAAACAAGAGGAGGAGAAAGAGGGAGATAAGGAGTAGGAGGAGGAGGAGCAAGAGGGAGAAGAAGAAGGGACGGACAAAGAGGAGGAAGAGGAGGAGGATGAGGAGGAGGAGGAAGAGGAGAAAGAGGAACTGTAAGAGATGGAGAAGATGGGGAAGAGGAAGAATTGGAAAAAGAAAGCAAGGAAGTAAAGGAAGGAAAGGGAGAAGGAGAAAGAGAAAGTAGCGGTGATGGAGATAACGCAGGGGGAGAACAGAAAAAAGGTGGAGGAAAAGGAGGATGAGGATGAGAGGTGAGGAGGTGAGGGCACGGAAATGAGGATGAAGGGGAGGAAGGGAAAGAAGAATAGGAGGATTCATTGTAAAGATAAATGATCATAAGACAGGAAGGTTAAAGGAGATGTGAAGACAGGGAGACCAGTTCAAGAAGAAGAAGAAGACGAAGAAGAAGAAGAAGAAGAAGTCTTATGAAAGAAACAAAGAAGGAAAGAATTCCAAAGCTCCAGATTGATGTAGACTTAGGAAAAGCAAGATAAGATGAAGGCAGACACCAAGAAAGATAAGTCTGGAGCGCGATCCAAGTTAATAATTTTAAGTTGATGGATCAACACAGTTCTAACCATGCCAGGTAGAGAGTAAAGCTCTCACGGGAAATGACTTCAAGAGTTGAAGAGTTGGGCTTTAAGTTTATAATACAACGCGAGAGTTGGAAATTAATTGTGGCGCTGAGATTACGTGCGAAGAGAGAGTAGCATGTAACAAGAACGAGAACATTATCTGTTGCGTATAACAAAGAACAAGAGCGGGGAATTCCCCATATAACAAAGAACAAGAATGGGTTCTGCCGCGTGTAACAACGAACAAGAACGTTCTCTGTCGCGTATAACAAAGAACAAGAGCGATTCTGTTGCGTATAACAAAGAACAAGGATGGGCTTTGTCGCGTATAACAAAAGACAAGGTCGGGCTCTGTCGCGTATAACAAAGAACAAAACCGGTTATGTCGCGTCTAACAAAAAACATAAATAAATAAATAAATAGGTAATCAAATAAAAAAAAGACTAAAACAAAATAAAATAAAATAAAAGGACATTATCATTAGCAGACGACAAACTGTTATTTCAAGAACTGTCTAGTTTCTGTAACTGGGATTTATTGATAATGGGTGATTTCAATTTTACTGACATTGATTGGATGACCCTTGAACATGGCCATATAGGTAGTTGCTTGATTGATTTTCTTGGTGACAATTACTTAGTTCAGCTTGTAAAAGAGCCCACCAGATGTAGAAGTCGGTGAAACTGTTGCAAATAGCGATCACAACTTAGTTAGATTCAAACTCCTAAAATATTTTAGAATAGATACTTGTGTTTCTAAAATATCCGATTTCAGTATAACTCAGTTCATAGGACTACGTCAGAAGCTTCATCTTACAGATTGGGAGGCAAAATTAAGCGAAAGACCTGTAAATCAGATGTGGGAAATATTTCAAAATACGCTCACTGAGATGATTCATACTTACATTCCTTTTAAGGACAGACGTCCCCCAAATCAGGCTCGCCCAAAGTGGCTCGACAAAGAAACTGAAAAAAGTATTGCTAAAAAGAGACAGGCTTATAAGAAATATAAGTGCTGGGGTGCATCTAATGACTATGAAAGTTATTTATTAATACAGAGAGATTTAAAAATGACAACAAAAAAAGAAAACGATAATATGAAATGAATATCGCTGATAAATCCAAAGAGAATCCCAAAGAATTCTATAGTTACATTAGAGATAAAAAGGTTGTTAGGAATCACATTGGTCCACTATTATCTGCTGACGATCAACTTGAATATTCAAATGAAGGAATGTGTAATATTTAAACAATTATTTTAGCTCGGTATTCGTAAACGAAACACCTCAAAGTGAGCTCCAAACTGAAACCTATGAAAAGTCTAGGGTAAACTTACTCATTACGGTAAATGAAAAATAAATAAATAAATAGATAAAAATAAAAGGTGTATAGAGAAACTTAAAGTTAATAAAATACCAGGGCCTGACGGTTGGCATCCAAGAATCTTAAAGGAAATGAAAAATGAGATTGTTGTTCCATTAGAAATTATTTTCAATGGTCTCAAACTGTCCGGAAATATATTCAGTTTGGAAGTGGGTAGAAACAACTTCGCCAACCGTGTAGTTAATGAATGGAATAGACTTCCTGCAGAGGCAGTGCAATGTAGTTCAGTTCGAAGCTTTAAAATTCATTTAGATAAACACCTAAGCAAGATGCTGTAATGATTATCATTTATTTTATATTAT
>NC_134804.1:34987036-34989536 GCF_046742065.1 Oratosquilla oratoria | reverse complement strand
AAGGGCGGACATTGTCGCTTCGAAATGGTGGAGTCAATGACTTGGTGGTAAAGAAAATGTAGTTGAGGGCGACAGAAAAGAAAGGATCATAGAATTAAACAAAATTATATATACACATATACATATGTTTATAAACTCAGACTAAGACTCCTGTGTTTCCTACTCCACTTATGTCAACCTGTCAGAATGTCTCAACATATATACATATATATATATATATATATATATTATATATATATATATATATATAATATATATATATAAATATATATGTATGTATGTATATGTATGTATGTATGTATGTGTGTATGTATATATAAATTCATTAGTGGAGATTAGTATCCAGTTACAAATGAATACTGCGTAACAGGGTTCCGTGGTGTTTCTACTAAAGGTGCAGGAGATTTAAGAAGCATATCAGGAAGGAGAGGGATATTGAAAATTTGAAGATTATTTATTTACTTCCTTTTCTTTAAGCTGAGATTAGTTTCCAAATATAAATCATTACTGCGTGACCGTGCTCCGTAGGGGCGTTATTGAGGCCCCTAAAGTGTTGACTGTATAAAACTCATGCAGTCAGTTCCCTGTAAGGAGGAAACAGCAATGAAGAAGCAGCAATAGAGCAGAATTTATGGCCGCTGCGAGTTGAACAAAGACGAAGGTTATGATGAGAGTCTGGAAGGGAAAGAAAAAAGGACGGAAGAAAGGAATGAATGAAGGAGGTAAGGAAGGAGGGAAGGAAGGAGGTAAGGTAGGACGGAAGAAAGGAGGGAATAGGGGAGGTTAAGAGGAAAGTAAAAACGTTAGGGAGAAAGAAGGAAAGAAAGGAGGGAAGAAAGGAGGTAAAGGAGGAGGTAAAAAGAAAGGAATAGGACAGGCAAGGCGATAATAATTAAAGGAGGAAAGGGAGGAGGGAAGAAAAAGGGTGATAAAGGAGGTAAGAAAGGAGGGAAGAAAAGAGGTAAGGCAGGAGGAAAGGAAGGAGATAATGAAGGAGGTAAGGAAAGAGGGAATAGGGAAGGTAAGGAAGGAAGAAAAATGGTAATGAAGGAGGTAATAAAGGAGGTAATGAAGGAGGTAGGGAAGGAGGGAATCGGGGAGGTAAGGAAGGAAGGAAGAAGATAAGAGAGAAAAGGAAGGAGGAAAGAAAGGAAGGAAGAAAGAAGATAAGGAGAGAGGAGGTGAGTAAGGGAAGGAAGGTGGGAAGAAAGGAAAGAAGGAAAGAGAAAGTGAGGGAATGAAAGAAGGTAGGAATGGAGGAAACGAATAGAGAAGAAGTGAATAAAAAAGAAGAGAGAAAAGAAAGATGTGAAGAAAGGAAGGAAAGAATAAAGGAGGAATCAAAGGAAAATCAAGGAGAATAAAAAGAGGAACAAAGGAGAATAAAAGGGAGTAAAATGAGAAATAAAAGAAAATAAAGGAGAATAAAGGAGAATAGAGGAGGAATGTATGAAAACTAAAAAAGAGGAATAAAGGAGAATAAAAGGAGGAATAGAGGAGGATGAGTGAGAATAAAAGAGAATAGGGGAGGAATATATGAAAAACTAAAGGAGAAAAAAAGGAGAATAAAAAGAGCAGTTAAAGAGAATGAAGGAGAAAAAAGGAGAATGGGGGAGGAATATAAAACAAATAAAAAGAGGAATAAAGGAGAATAACAGAAGGAATAAAAGAGAATGACGGAGAATAAAGGATAATAGAGGAGGAATATATGAAAAACTAAAAGAGGAATATAGGAGAATAAAAGGAGGAATAAAGAAGAATAAAGGAGAATAGAGAAAGAATATATGAAAAATAAAAAAGAAGAATAAAAGGGAATGAAGGCGAATAAAGGAGAATAGAGGAGGAATGTATAGAGAACAAAAAGAGGAATGAAGGAAAATAAAGGGAGGAATAAAAGAGAACGAAGGAAAATAAAGGAGAACAGAGAAAGAATATATGAAAAAAGAAGAGGAATAAAATGGAATAAGAGGAGGAATAAAGGAGAATGAAGGAGAATGAAAGGGACATCAGAGACCCAATTGGAAAGGATGTAACTCACTGGAAGGAGCGATTTAAAACCTGCCGAACGAAAGAAAAGCACCAAATGTCTTTTCTATTGGGAATCTCCAGAATTCGGAAATCTCTATTATTCGGAACGAAAAGTTCTTAAATTTAAAAGGCTCCATATATCAGAAAAACAGTCCCCCCTCTCATATCCGAACCAACTGGGGTGTTCGGATTTGGGAGTGAGTGATAGCATACGCGTGGTTAAATGTTAGATTTTGAACTCTGAGGAATAAAAGCGATATACACTACACGTAAATCATATACGGATAATAACGAAGTTCGGATTTAATGGCGGTTCGAATACGGGAGGGATACCTATACCATTAGCTCTCAACCTGAGGTCTGCGGCCCCCATACAAAAAATCAGGGGGACACGGTCTGTTCTTACAAATCACATATGTTCGGATAATGACGAAGTTCGAGTTTAATGGCAGTTCGCATATGGGAGGGATGC
>NC_134804.1:34974536-34979536 GCF_046742065.1 Oratosquilla oratoria | reverse complement strand
GAGAGAGGCTGGAGAAAGCGGATAGCTTTAGGTATTTGGGGTTTCATGTGGCAGGAAAGGGAGAGGTTGATGAAAGAGTATTGGGATGGTTTGGTCACATGGAAAGAATGAATGAAGAAAGGTTAATAAAAGAGGTGTGGAAGGCAAATGTGGATGGAGTAAACATGAAAAGGTGAGCGAGAATGAGGTGAATGGATGGGGTAAAAGGCGCATTGGGCAAAAGGAGAATGTCTGTCGAGCAAGGAAGGGAAAGGACAGAAGATAGGGATGAGTGGAGAATGTCTGTCTTTAGATGATATTATGATGCAAGGAAGGGAGTGGGTGGGGGATGGGGGGTTAGGGAGTGGTTATATGTTATATGATATTTTGACGCAGCCCGAAGGGACTTCTCCTCGTCTTCTATTTTTCTGCGTGAGGGGACGGAGAATGGGGGGGGAGGGGTCATCAATTAAATGATACGGCCTTGCTGTGGATGTGCTGTGTCTTGCCGCATTGCTTCTGTCCCAGGGAAGTGGGCGGGATACAGGGATGACCCTTCATCCATGAGGAGCTAAGATGAGAGGGAGGAAAGGGTGGTGGATGGGAGTGGAATGGATGGGGATGAAATGGGATGGAGTTGGTATATGCCTTTTGACTTTGGCTACCTTCCTTGTAAAGGGGAAAAAGCCCTTGATATATGGATAGCTAACCGTAACAACTTGACGTATGTGTTACCGAAAGTACAATGTTACTTCGATGGTCGTGTTAAGCCCCAGTCACACCACGCTTACGACCTGTTTCCGACCATCTTCGACGGTGGCACTTTTATTTCTCTCATGGTTAGCACCAGGTGGCTATTTCATATTCATCTTCATGACTGGGAGGAGGGAGAGATTCATTCTAATTGTAGCTTTGTCTTCAATTCTTTTTATAAACAGAGGAACAGCACAAATCAGTCTAGTCGCCGGTGGTCGGAAACAGGTCGTAAGCTTAGTGTGACTGGGGTATTTGTGGAATTCATACAAGGCGATTGGTTAATGACTGTAATTAGTAGAGTGCTTGAAGGAGAATACAACACATTATACTGTATACATGAATCTAATCTTGGAATCCAATCTATTACTGAATGTGCTATGGAAGCATTTGTAAGTAATGACGCCATTTCCAGTCACGGAGAATAACATAGCAGGATGTTCCTTTAGTCTTTTCTTTATCATTATTTGTTGAATAATAATCTCAGAATAGAAATATACATCCTTTATCAAAATGAGGTATTGTGACAAACTGAGAAAGCTGGAAAACCCCCCACAGATTTTGCTCCGAGTTTATTCCTGACCAGTTTCATTTCCATTTAAGAAGCTCAAGGCGAAACGGCCTAGAATAACCTTGGATCAAGACCCGTGTCTTCTTTATATACTTTCCATAATTTACATTTACTGGACATTTCTTGGAAGAAGAGGATGGAGAGGGAAAAAGAAGAAAGAACGCGAAGAAGAAGAAGAACGCGAAGAAGAGGAAGAAGAAGAAGAACGCGAAGAAGAAGAACGCGAAGAAGAACGCGAAGAAGAACGCGAAGAAGAAGAACGCGAAGAAGAAGAACGCGAAGAAGAAGAAGAAGAAGAAGAAGAAGAAGAAGAACGCGAAGAAGAAGAACGCGAAGAAGAAGAACGCGAAGAAGAAGAAGAAGAAGAAGAAGAAGAAGAAGAAGAAGAAGAAGAAGAAGAAGAAGAAGAAGAAGAAGAAGAAGAAGAAGAAGAAGAAGAAGAAGAAGAAGAAGAACGCGAAGAAGAAGAACGCGAAGAAGAAGAACGCGAAGAACGCGAAGAAGAAGAAGAAGAAGAACGCGAAGAAGAAGAACGCGAAGAAGAAGAACGCGAAGAAGAAGAACGCGAAGAAGAAGAACGCGAAGAAGAAGAACGCGAAGAAGAAGAACGCGAAGAAGAAGAAGAAGAAGAAGAAGAAGAAGAAGAACGCGAAGAAGAAGAACGCGAAGAAGAAAACGCGAAGAAGAAGAAGAACGCGAAGAAGAAGAAGAAGAAGAACGCGAAGAAGAAGAACGCGAAGAAGAAGAACGCGAAGAAGAAGAAGAAGAAGAAGAAGAAGAAGAAGAAGAAGAAGAAGAAGAAGAAGAAGAAGAAGAAGAAGAACGCGAAGAAGAAGAACGCGAAGAAGAACGCAAAGAAGAAGAAGAAGAAGAAGAACGCGAAGAACGCGAAGAAGAAGAACGCGAAGAAGAAGAAGAAGAAGAAGAAGAAGAAGAAGAAGAAGAAGAAGAAGAAGAAGAAGAAGAACGCGAAGAAGAAGAAGAAGAAGAAGAAGAAGAAGAAGAAGAAGAACGCGAAGAAGAAGAAGAACGCGAAGAAGAAGAAGAAGAAGAAGAAGAACGCGAAGAAGAAGAAGAAGAAGAAGAACGCGAAGAAGAAGAAGAACGCGAAGAAGAACGCGAAGAAGAAGAAGAAGAAGAAGAAGAACGCGAAGAAGAACGCGAAGAAGAAGAAGAAGAACGCGAAGAACGCGAAGAACGCGAAGAAGAAGAAGAAGAAGAAGAAGAAGAAGAAGAAGAAGAAGAAGAACGCGAAGAAGAAGAAGACCGCGAAGAAGAAGAAGAAGAAGAAGAAGAAGAAGAAGAAGAAGAAGAAGAAGAAGAAGAAGAAGAAGAAGAAGAAGAAGAAGAAGAAGAAGAAGAAGAAGGAGGAGAAGAAGAAGAACGGGAAGAAGAATGCGAAGAAGAAAGCGAAGAAGAATGCAAAGAAGAACACGAAGAAGAATGCGAAGAAGAATGCGAAGAAGAACGCGAAGAAGAATGCGAAGAAGAACGCGAAGAAGAAGAAGAAGAAAAAGAAGAAGAAGAAGAACGCGAAGAAGAAAAAAAAAGAAGAACGCGAAGAAGAACGCGAAGAAGAAGAAGAAGAACGAGCGAAGAAGAACGCGAAGAAAGATAGAAGAAAGAACGCGAAGAAAGAACGCGAAGAAGAAGAACGCGAAAAAGATGAAACGCGAAGAAGAAGAACGCGAAGAAGAAGAAGAACGCGAAGAAGAAGAAGAACGCGAAGAAGAACGCGAATGAAGAAAGATGGAAGAAAACGCGAAGAAGAAGAAGAAGAACGCGAAGAGAGAAGAAGATGAACGCGAAGAAGAAGAAGAAGAGACGCGGAAGAAGAAAAAGAAGAAGACGACGCGAAGAAGAAAAAGAATAAGAAACGCCGAAGAAGAAGAAGAAGAAAGAAGAAGAAGAAGAACGCGAAGAAGAAGAAGAAGAACGCGAAGAAGAAGAAGAAGAAACGCGGAAAGAAGAAGTCCACGAAGAAGAAGAAGAAGAAGAAGAAGAAAAGGAAGCGAAGAAGAAGAATAAGAAACGCGATAAGAAAGAAGAACGCGAAAAGAAGAAGAAGAAAAGAAGAACCGCGAAGCAGAAGAAAGAACGCGAAGAAGAACGCGAAGAAGAACGCGAAGAAGAAGAAGAACGCGAAGAAGAAAGAAGAACGCTGAAGAAGAAGAATGAAGAAGAAGAAGAAACGGCGAAGAAGAAGAAGAAGAAGAAGAACGCGAAAGAAGAAGAACGCGAGAGAAGAAGAGAACGCGAAGAAGAAGAACGCGATAGAAGAAGAACGCGAAGAAGAATGAACGCGAAGAAGAAGAACGCGAAGAAGAAGAACGCGAAGAAGAACGCGAAGAAGAAGAACGCGAAGGAAGAAGAACGCGAAGAATGAAGAACGCGAAGAAAGAAGAACGCGAAAGAAGAAGAACCGAAGAAGAATAACGCGAAGAAGAAGAAGAAGAAGAAGAAGAAGAAGAAGAAGAAGAAGAGAAGAAGAGAAGAAGAAGAAGAAGAGGAAGAAGAAGAAGAAGAAGAAGAAGCCAAAGAAGAAGAAGAAGTAGAATGAGAGGAAGAAGAAGAAGAAGAAGAACGCGAAGAAGAAGAAGAACGCGAAGAAAAAGAAGAACGCGAAGAAGAAGAAGAAGAAGAAGAAGAAGAAGAAGAAGAAGAAGAAGAAGCAGAAGCGTGCGTGCGTTTGTGTTGGGGTCGGGCGCGAGTGAAGTATTCAGCTATGTATATTCATCCTCTAAAATTGTTTCTGCCTTAATATGCATAAATACTTACATACATCTACGAGTAAAAGAATAGACTTTCGTGCATTTTGTCCTTCATGTGTGAAGAAGCGTTTTCTAAATGTCTGAATAAGGTCTTGTTTAATTAATCTCGGGAACGAAAATTAACTCCGTTTTCGATGATATTGTAATATTTGTTTCATACTTATTTTTAGTGAATGTCCCAGGAATTAGGTTCGTGAAAACTTCCACAGATTGTGAATCAAGTTACATAGTTTTAAAGCAAGAATTGTTTATTTAGAATGAATGTGTATAGGGTAGATAAATAAATACATATGTAACAAAGTAGGAGAAAATTAACAGTTTTGGAAAATACACTGAGGAGAAAGTGAAGGAGACATACAGAAAAAACAGACAGACAGACAGACAGACAGATAGACAGAAAGAGAGAGAGACAGACAAGACAGACAGACAGACAGACAGACAGACAGACAGACAGACAGACAGACAGACAAGACAGACAGCACACACACACACACCACACACACACACACACACACACACACAGAGCACACACACACACACACACACACACACACATCAACCACAACACACAACAGTACACACACACAACCCCACATTAAAAGATAGATAGACAGAGAGAGAAGAGATGAGAGAGAGAGAGCAGAGAGAGAAGAGAGAGAGAGTATAAGGAGAAGAAGGAGAGAGAGAGAGAGAGAGAGAGAGAGAGAGAGAGAGTTTTGGCGAAAGAAGGCCTCATGGAACACAAAAGAAAATCTTAACAAAAGATCCAAACCTGGACTTCAAGGGTCTTACCACTTTCAGTCCTCTTCTTTGATTTTTTTTTATTTTCCGTGTCTTTCCAGTATCCATCGACCACTGCTCCTCTCCATCTACGCCTTCCATTCATGTAGGAATATATTGTCTTTCTCAGTCTTTAGTTCACTGTC
>NC_134804.1:34959232-34971732 GCF_046742065.1 Oratosquilla oratoria | reverse complement strand
ATTGGTGATGCTCAGCTTCCGTTGCTGAGTGTCAAAGCTGATGCTGAGTTAGTATGTCGCTGCTGACTGTCAGCGTTGATGCTGAGCTTCTGGTGTTGGTTGTCATTGGTGATGCTTCGCTTTCGGTGCTGACTGTCAGTGCTGATGCTGAGTTAGTATGTCGATGCTGTCAGCGTTGATGCTGAGCTTCTGGTGTTGGCTGTCATTAGGGATGCTCAGCTTCCGTTGCTGTGTGTCAGTGCTGATGCTGAGTTAGTATGTCGGTGCTGACTGTCAGTGTTGATGCTGAGCTTCTCGTGTTGGTTGTCATTGGTGATGCTCAGCTTCCGGTGCTGATTTTGAGCTTCTGGCGTTGACTGTTAGTGTTGAGCTTCTTGGATGTCGGTTTTGACTTCCAGTGCTGATGCTGGGTTAAGATTTTAGTGCTGACTGTCAGTGCTGTTGCTGAATTAAGATTTTAGTGCTGACTGTCATTGCTGATGCTGAGTTGCTGGTGCTAGCTGTCAGTGCTGATGATGATCTTAGATATCGGTGCTGACTGTCATGGCTGATACTGAGATTCTTGGATGTCAGTGCTGACTGTCAACGCTGACTCTGAGCTTGGAAATTGGTGCTCTTGTCAGTGCTGACTGTCACCGTTGATGCTGACCATAGAAAACGGTCCCGACTGTCAGAGCTAATGCTGCCTTTGGTAGCTGGTGCTGCTGTTAGTGCTAATGCTAAGGTAGGATATCAATGCTGACTTTCAGCGCTGATGCTGAGTAAGGAAGTCTCTGCTGACTGTCATTATTAATTACCTTGGAAGCTGGTACTGCTGTCAGTGCCGATGCTGATCTTAGACGTCAGAAATGGCTGTCAGTGCTGACAATGACCTTGGAAATAAATTCCGACGTCAGTGCTGACACCCATGTTAACTACAGGTCCAGCAGTCAGCATCAAGTGAGCGTATAACTACGTTAACTATCATAACCATTCGGGAAGAAGATTACTGTCGCCACATAAAGACAATGGACAAGGTCTTACATGTTTAACATGGCAGGTGTGGGGGAGAGGGGGAGGGAGAGGGGGAGGGAGAGGGGGAGGAGGGGGAGGCAGTTTCGTGGTAGTGAAATATGTTGTAATTAATGGCTGAATAATTAAGAAACTTGGTCGAGAGTCCACGGAGCAGTTTAAGACTGATGGCGCGTTGTTCTTGAGCCCGTGTCTTGAGCCACGAGTTGGAGGATGCGAGTCGAGAGAGGAGGAGGAGGAGGAAGAGGAGGAGGAAGAGGAGGAGGAAGAGGAGGCAGAGGGATGAGGAGAGTGATGATACCGAAAATAGATAGATTAATTAGCAAACAAATAATACATAAATGAATAAATAAATAAAATAAATAAATAAATAAATAAATAAACGAATAAAAAAGTAAGTAAATAAATAGATAGATAGATCTATCCATCTATATGCCGAAAGATTTTTCCCCCTTATAAGGAAGGTAGCCATTTCACTCCCAGCACCCCCTCCAACCCCCAAATGAATAGATAAATGAAAATAAAAAAATAGTAAATAAGTAAATAGATAAATGAATGAATAAGTAATTGAATAAATAAACAAATAAATAGATAAATAAAGAAATCAAATAGACAAATCAGATAAATGGATAGATAGATAAATTGAGGAGAAGGCAGTCGGATGAGGAAAGCGAAAATACTAAAAATAGATTGATTAATAGACCAATCAAGTAGTAAAGAAATAAATCGATAGATCAATAAATACATTGATAAGTAAATAGATAAATGAAATAAATGTTATATAAATGAATGAAGAGGACGACTCAGGATGAGGAGAGCGATGATACCGAAAATAAATTAATCAATTAATAAAAAATTATTAGATAGATAGAGAAATGAATCAGTTAAGTAAATCAATGAATAAATAGTCAAATACAATACAATTTGAATAAAAAATCAAATGGACTAATGAATAAACAAACCAATCAATCAATAACACTGTACAACAAATTTCAGGATTAAGAAAAAAACAGTTCTCATGTGCGTTTTATTATGAAGTTCAGTGTGCTGAATTCAAATTTGATAACAAAAAATTTCATGCCACGTCACAATTTTTTGTAAATCGCTTTTAATAATTATGCAATTAATAGAGATTTCCAAGGTTCCATAAATGTATTTTGCTCCCAAAGTCAGATTAAATGTCTTCATTGTATTTATTTAATTAATATATAATGAATCGGCATGTTTGTTAGCTTTATATGATGTATTAACCTACAATCTATTATTTACTTCTTCTTTTATAAGACGTCTCAGGCGTGTCACGCTTCAGGTTCCAACAGAAGTCAGCCAGCATAGCAGGGCTCCATTTTCCCTTGTACCTGTTTTCCATTGACGCTATATCTTGATGGAACCTCTCTCCATGTTCATCACTCACATCTGCTGCATTCTCTGGGAAGAAGGACAGAATGAGAATGAAGAAAGTGTATCTTCAGTGACATATTGCATCCGAGATCTTGGTAGCATTTGATTAGCCTCTCCACTTTACGCTCTCGCTGGGACTTTGGTGCTTTCCCAGAAGCCCTTTGCATACATCTTTGAATGCATGCCAGGGCCGCTAGCTCAGGTTTCATCCAATGCCGCCTCAAAGTCCTCATCATTTATAAGCTTTGCGAATCTGAGGGCCTACAAATATACCCTCTTTAATCTTGGCATCACTAATTTTAGGGAAGATCCCTTTGAGATACTGGAAACATGGCTTGTTATGTTGCAGTGCTTTGGTAAATTGCTTCATTAGGCCTAGTTTTATATGCAGTGGTGGCAAAATGATTTTCTCCTTCTTAACTAGTGGCTCATGAATTACATTATGGCATCCAAGCGTTATAGATTCCCGAGATGGCCATTCTGAGCGTATATAATGTTCTGATCTGGCCCTACTGTCCCACTTGCAAAGAAAGCACATAAATTTGGTGTATCCAGTTTGTAGCCCATTAAGTATGGCTACTACTTTCAAGTCTGCACAAATTAACCACTCATGCTCTTTGTAACTTATGCGGTCTAGAATAAAAGCAAGGTTCTCATATGTCTCTCTTAAAATGACTGAGTAAGCAACTGGAACTGAAGGCATGGTGTTCCCAATGTGCAACAGAACTGCTTTTATGCTGTAAAGGGATCCATCTATGAATAGCCTCCACTCATTGGGTTCATAGGACAGCTCAAGGGCATTGAATAGGCCTCTGATATCATTACAATAAGTCAAGTTGTTTTCCAAAGTGAAGAAATCCTGTAGATTTGCAGAACGCTTCCTAAATACTGTAATTTGAGCTTCTTCATCCAACAGGTGCCATTGTTGCAAACGTGAGGCCAGGAGTTCACTCTGTTGCTTATTAAGTGTTAGATCACGAACTAGATCATTGAGTTATGGTTGGGTGATGAGGTGTGGTTTCTTATCAGATTCAAGTTGTGTCGTATACGTTGCATCTTGAGATTCTGAATCGTCTGAGTTGCTCGTGTCATCGCTTGGTAGTTCAGAGGACGGCTGTGGTACAGGAATATCACTTGAATGTAGAACTGGGCGAATAGCAGACTGAAGATCTGGATACACGATAGATTTCTTGCCTTTTCTGTTGCGACCTGCAGGAAAATAAATAAAATCAGATTAAAAATGGATACTATTGGTTTTGATCACGTGCAAAAATAGTGGAAGTGCAACTTATTATGTATTTCGATCTTTTTTATTGATACATCTCTTGAAAAAATATATATAAAAACGGTAAAAAATAAACACTGAACACCCACTTTAATATCCGTTAAGCAGAAGTAGCAATCTGTTGAGTGGTCCTTTGGCTCCCTCCAGACCATTGGTAAGCCAAACATGAGGCCAGTCCCTTTGCCTTTCACCCAGGCAGAAAGGGAACTTGTTACACCTGACACAAACATATGTGAGGTGCCCAGCTTTTGTCCTGGTCACCCACTTTACATCCAAAGTACAGCTCATAAAGTTTCTTTACACGTTGAGTCAACTGTCTCTTGTATTGCCTTAATGTAACTGATCCACATATATAACAAAACTTGTCTGGCGAATTCTTGCATTCTCTAGGCATCTTAACTCTGTATCCTGTTAAGAAAAAAAAACCACATAGCTATGTGAAAAATTATATAAATGGTAAAAGCAACAAAAATACCGTTCAGATAGACATTGCGGGCACTGCTATTTACGAAGAACTGGAGGGTCACAGAAAGAAACGGATGTTATATTCGTGATCTACGCAAAAAATAACTCTAGAAAAGGATAGTCTCATTTCAGTTTTTTTTTCATTGTTATACAGTGTAATTAAAATTAGTGAATTAGTGAATAAATGAACAAGTAAATAAAATAGAATAGAATAAAAGTAGATTAGACTGAATCAAACAAAATCAAATTAGATAAAAAGGGCTGTGTGAATATGTTCTATATGTGATGAAATAGACATGGCTGTCCCATCATTGGACTGAGATATTGGGCGCCTTTAACTCGTGGGGCAGTTTCAAATGTCCGCAATGTTACACTAAAAAATAACTCCTCATCTCTTGCTATGCTGGCCAAGCGGGTTAGAGCGTCGCTACTTGCGGCGGAGATCGAGGTAACGGCAATTCAACCCCTGCCGCCAGTGATTTGGACCATGGGCATGTTTCATTCAAATCCAAGCTACAAAGTCCTCTGTAAGGAGCACCATCCAAGCCTACTGATAGAGAGAGTTCCCAACGTTAGACTAAATCACTATCATCTCTTGCTATGACGTCACAAAACTCCAATCAGTTTAGGCACTAACTCGCTTAAAACAAAGGTTTCCTGCTTATGACTTCGGTTCAGCCTTCCCCCCTCTCCTCCTCTTCCTCCTCCTCTTCCTCCTCCTCTTCCTCACTAAACTCCTTCATGCTAAGCTCCTTTAAGCTAAACTCCTCCATCCTCTGTATCCCCGGCCTGGACAAGTTTCGCTTTCAGTTTCAGAAACCTTTGACCTTCCAAGTCACGGCCTTGCCCTCCAATAGCAACAGATTTACTAAACTTTAAGGTTTAACCCCTTTCCTAATTATCCATTTATCTACTTAATTTAACTTAGGCATAAAACTAACTGCATCAGTCCGCCTTATCGCATGTTTGTTATCGATTAATGTTACCTCCAGACTATTATTGATTTAGGTAGAAGGAAGTTGAAGAAGATGGATGGCGTTATTTATCTTAGTATATATTTTTAACATGCCGGAGAAGGCCCGCCATGGCTTAATGGTAACGCGCACGTCTGCTAACCACGTGGAGATTTCGGGTGTGTGTTCGAATCCTGGCCACTGTGCAGAAGTTAGGAAGGGCATCCACTCTGAGTAATAGCCCTAAACCGCTGCTCATCTCTGACCTCACGTGACCTCTGATCTGAGTAGACCTCAGCTTCCTCAGGGTATACAGTAGTTACCGTAGTGGCATACCGTGGCCACCGTCTCCCGTGTTCATGCATGTTCCGGACAACCTACAAGGTCGATATCCGGGTGGGTACCATCCCTGCAAACCAGGATATATATATATATATATATATATATATATATATATATATATATATATATATATATATATATATATATATATTGTGGAAGTCATGACAGATACTCTCCTTCATCATGGGTGTTCTTCAATATTCGATCACATCCCAATACATGTTCTTACAGTCTAAGTCACCGATAGGTATCACCCGGTAATGCAAATACTTATTCTCATTTTTCTTCTTTAATATGTCCACATTATCTATTAGTATGATGGCTTTTGCATAACAGTGAAAGAGTAGTTATCTTGCATTCATGACATCCAATCTAAGAGTTCACACATTCAACGCATAAAAGGAGAGAAGAAGCCTACGCCAGGAGGCACGTAGGTTCGCCCAAAGTCTTTATGTTTACCCTATGTGCTTGAACTGTTGGCACAGGTAGCGAACAGTCACTGCCGGGAATAGGAGAGGAGTGATGGATTCGAACCCGCCACCACTGCACTTTCATAGCATAGGAATTTTCACAGGATTACTTGCTCGCGATGGTTACCGTTAATGCAAACAGTGAATTATTAGAATTTTCTTTAGAATATGAATTCTAATCCTTGAAGAATTACTTGATCCTCTTAATTGGACGCCACGGGAGAGAGCAGAAAGCATAAATGTTGACATTGAGAGATGCAGAAGCCGATTGAGCTTCCACCTGGATGCGTGTGTGTTTGTGTGTGTGTGTGTGTGTGGGTGTGTGTGTGCGTGTGTGTGTGTGTGTTTGCGTGTATGTGTGTGTGTGTGTGTGTGTGTGTGTGTGTGTGTGTGTGTGCGTGTGTGTGTGTGTGTGTGTGTGTGTGTGTGTGTGTGTGTGTGTGTGTGTGTGTGTGTGGGTGTGGGTGTGTGTGTGTGTGTGTATGTATGTGTGTGTGTGTGTGTGTGTGCATGTGTGTGTGTGTGTGTGTGTGTGTGTGTGTGTGTGTGTGTGTGTGTGTGTGTGTGTGTGTGTGTGTGTGTTTATGCCTCTGTGAGTGTTTTATATGTATTTGTGTACGCGTTAGTATGTATATATTTGTGCGCGCGTGTACATATCTAACATACACTGAATGGTTCCCAGTGAACAGATTAATATATTTCCAACCACAATTCACTTTAAATTCCATGCCATCGCAGTCGAGACTAACGAGGAGCTCGAAGGAAGCATATATATTGGAAATTGAAACGTGGTCGAGCCGAAGACTCGAACTCAGCTTGGACGTGAAAAAGCGTCAGTGACTTAGCCTATTGCGCTATCTCTCTTGATAGCGCAATGGGCCAAGTCACTGACGCTTTGTCACGTCCGAGTTGAGTTCGAGTCTTCGGCTCGACCACGTTTCAATTTCCAATATATATGCTTGCTTCGAGCTCCTCGTTTCTCGACTGCGATGGCATGGAATTAAATATGAATTGTGGATGAAAAGATGTATATCTATGCACCTATTTCTCTGTTTCACTATATCCAGCATGTCCATTACACTAAAAACAACCATGACTTTCTGTTCATCTACATCACCCCAGACACCTTGGGTTAGGTAAGGTTGGGTTAGGTAATGTTAGGTTAAGTAAGGTTAGGTTAGGTTAGGTAGGGTAAGATTTAGATTAGGCTAAATTAGGTTATGATTAGGTTAGGTTAGATTCAGGTTAGTTTAGGTTAGGTTAGGTTAAGTTCATTTCAATACAAACATTAACTCTACAACCAACGAAGCGAACAGAACGCAAGAACACAGGAGATTGCCGACAAAGAAATCGATCAGTTACGCAACCGACATAAATTTTAACTTCACAACATGCACGACATGTTATGGAGTTCTTCGGGCCCCGTGCACCACACCAACAAACTAGAGCGCCTCAGCTTCAGGAATGTGGTGTGGTTTACATACAATTACACATAAGTTCTTGTTAACATATTATGTATAAAGAAAAGCAAGTAAGTATGGCATTCCTTGGGATACAGATACAGAAATGAACACAATTTTCTACAAAGAAGTATCATATTGTGGAATATCCTAGATAAAGAAATAGTCCCTCTAAAAGATAAAATGAATAAATAGATATATGAATAAATAAAACAGGTCCCCAAGAGTGCAGCTCTTTTTCCTATACAGATAAATACATTTTGGTAAGTATATTCATATACAATACCATCAGCAGCCTTGACGGCATCATCAGACAGCTATAAATTCCAGACTCGACGTTCCAGTACTGGCTCACTCCCACTCGCCTTACGCCCTTGAAGCAGCAAACTCTCCCCCTTGGAGTTCCCTGCTGGACAAAGGTCTCCCACAACCCATTTGGAACCCCCTGCAGGACAGAGGTCTCCCTCAACCTCATTGGAGTCCCCTGCTGGACAGAGACTTCCCCCGACTCCTTTGGAGTCCCCTGGCGAATAGAGGTCTCCCTTAACCTCATTGGAGTCCCCTGCTGGACAAAGACCTTCACAACTCCTTTTAAGTCCCCTGCCGGACAGAGGTCTCCCTCAACCTCATTGGAGTCCCCTGCTGGACAAAGACCTCCCCCATCCCCTTTGGAGTCCCCTGGCAAACAAAGGTCTCCCTCAACCTCATTGGAGTCCCCTGCTGGACAAAGACCTCCCCCATCCCCTTTGGAGTCCCCTGCTGGACGAAGGCCTCCCCCAACCCCTTTGGAGTCCCCTGCTGGACAATGGTCTTTTCCAATCTTTTGGAATCCCCTGCTGGATAAAGGCCTCTTTCCACCTCTTTGGAGTACCCTGCTGGAGAAATACTACTTAACATCTTTGGACTCCCCTGTTGAACAAAAGCCTCCTACAACCTCTTCCTAGTCCCCTACTGGACAAAAGGTTCCCCCAACTTCTTTGGAGTACCCTGCTGGACAAAGACTACCTAACATCTTTGGACTCCCCTGCTGGACAAAAGCTTCCCTCAACTTCTTTGGAGAACCCTGTCAGATAAAGGCCTCACTCAACCTCATTGGAGTCCTTGTTCGACAAAGGCCTCCCACAGCCTTTTTGGAGTCCCGTACTGGACAAAGGCCTTCCCAAAACTCTTCCGTGGCCTCTTTTTCATAAAAACCAATCTCTTTGTAGTCCCCTACTAAACAAATGTCTCGCTCAACCTCTTTCGTAAATGTCAGTCTCTTCGGAATCCACTGCCAAACAAAGGGCTTCTCCAACGCTATCTATGAATACCAACTTCTTTAGAATCCACTATTAGACAAAAGATTCCCAACACTATCCATTGGCTTCAATCTTTTCGGAGTCCACTGCTTGACAAAGGCCTCATCCTCCATAAGTACCAACCTCTACCACGTCACTCGTGGAAGCTTCTCCATCGCGTCCCTCCACTTCTTGTCAAGTCTCCCTGTGCTATGCTCACCATCTGGTGTCCAGTCAGTCACATAATTGCCCCATCTGTCATCCATCTGGCCATCTGCCCTGACCACCATTTCCACCTTTTTATCGGCTCAATTGTACCTCGAGCCCCCTCTCTTACACAGCCTGCTCTTTTATCTGCTCTCTTTCACAACTTGCTATCTTACCCAGCCTGCTCTCTTACATAACCTGCTTTTTTTTTTTTCTTACAAAACATTCCCTCTTGCTGTTATCTTACTTAGCCTTCTCTCTTGCATAGCCTACTCTCTTGCATAACCTACTCATCCACAACCTGTTCTCTCACCTGCTATCTTACCCAGCCTGCTCTCTTGCTCAGCCTGTCCCCTTATCCAGCCTGCTTTCTTGTCCAGCCTGTTCTCTCACCAATCCTGCTCTATTCCCTATCCTGCTCTCTTACCCATCCTGTTCTCTCATCTAGCCTGTTCTCTTTTCCAGCCTGTTCTATTACCGTGCCTGCTCTCTTACCGAACCTGCTCTCTTTCCCATGTTGCTTTCTTACCGAATATGCTCTCTCTCTCTCAGCCTGCTCTCTTTCCCAGCTTATGTTCTCTTACCCTGCCTGCTCTCTTTCCCAGCTTATGCTCTCTTACCCTGCCTGCTCTCTTTCCCAGCTTATGCTCTCTTACCCTGCCTGCTCTCTTTCTGTCATTCATCGTTGCTCCAAGCATTAATCTTTTCAAAACTTGCATTCGACACTAAAGCAGTAGACACTCGGCACTTAAAAAAGACACATTTGAAGACAGAAGGCACGTATAGGTCACAACCACACCTTATTCTTTATTGAATAAAATCACCTAGAGATAGCCAGGACAAATCTACAAGTAGAAAAGGCCAGTAAAATAGATGACGAAGAAGCTTAATCCTATTAGCTTAACAAGAAGGATTTCCTTTAATGTGCCTAAATAAAAACATAAGAAGGCAAACAAAATAAATTACCTGTCACTTTCCCCTACACCTTCCCTCTCCCCATCTCTCTTTCTCCTTCTCCTCCTTCCCTTCTTCCTCCTCCTCCTCTTCCTCCTCCTCCTCCTCCTCCTACTCTTCTTCTCTTCCACCTCATTTTTCGAACTCCTTCTTTCCCTTGTCTTAGGTAACTCGTATCTGTCATGACATGATATTCCCCCTCCCTCTCCCCCCTCCTCCCTCCACCTCCCCAGCCCACATCTTTTCTCTGGTCCTGATTAATATCAACATTCTTTTTCATTTACATTTTCCTTTTAATTTCTCTGGGGGTACCCTCTCCCTCCCACGACACGATTTCTGTAATAATCGTTCTTCTTTGTCTCTCTTTTCCACTTTCTTTACTGAATATATGCATAGACATATATACATGCATATATATATATACAAATATATATATGTATATATATACATATACATATATACATATGTATATATGTATATATATATATATGTGTGTGTGTGTGTATACATATATACATATATATATGTGTATACATACATATATATATATATATATTATGTATATATATATATAAATATATATATATATTATGTATATATACATATATATATATATATATGTGTATATATATATATATATATATATATATACATACATACACACTAAGGGCTTTTTCCCCCGTACAAGGGAGGAACCCACATACTCCACTCCAATTCACCCCTCCCTCCCTCTTTTCTTAGCTCCTGGATGACGGGTCATCCCTGGATTTCACTCACCGCCCTGGGTCATAAGCACTGCAGTAAGACACAACACATCCACACCAAGACTGCTTCATTTAATCGGCGAATCGATATATATAATCTCGAGATGCATATATCCTTTTATTATGGTGTGTCCAGGGGACTTTATTAAAATATAATAAGAATAAGTGCGCTTACATTTTTGCAAAATTCTCACACTTATCTACGCTTCTGATGGGTGCCACGGATATGAATGAAAGTAAAAGTTTCACCCGGTTAGGAAAGAGCTAATAGATATAAAGACCATGACTGTGACAATTTTGTTTCGTGTTTTTTGTTCAATGTCTATCAACTATTTACTTTTTAATTTCCTTAGTTATTCATTTTTTATTTATCTATTTATTTATCTATTCATTTATCTATCTATATATATTTTTTCAAGTATTCACTTGTTTGTCTATATACTTATCTATTCGTTTGTTTGTTCATTTATTTTCTCTTTTATTTACTTAATATTTTATTCATTACTTAATGTATTTATATATCATATATTTGCCGTGTTTGTAACAATAACACCTGCTTCACCATCTTTGGTAGGTGTCTTTCTTTTGGATACATAACAACTATCGTCTATACTAAGTATTCATTTATATGTAAGTTTCTCATAATTTCCATCGTGTGTTGATGATATCATCTTCAATATCCACAGCATCTTCAGTTTTGCTCAAAACTTCTCATAAGCGTATGCAGACGAGATGCAATCTGAGTGTAAAGAGCGTAGCCTTGCTCGTATCTGCCTCATATCATCAAAATGAATGGAGCCAAAGACTATGTATACATATATACATATACATATATATATATATACATATATATATATATATATATATATATATATATATATATATATATATATACATATCTTGTCTTGGCTTGCCTTGTCTTGTCTTGTCTTGTCTTGTCTTGTCTTGTCTTGTCTTTTCTTTTCTTTTCTTTTCTTGTCTTGCCTTGTCTTGTCTTGTCTTCTCTTGTCTTGTCTTGTCTTGTCTTGTCTTGTCTTGTCTTGTCTTGTCTTGTCTTGTCTTGTCTTGGTCTGTCTTGTCTTATCTTGTCTTGTCTTGTCTTGTCTTGACTTGTCTTGTTTTCTCTTGTCTTTTCATACACCCATTCTCCGCTTGCACTTCCAGCTTCGGAGACGCAATTCTTAGCCATAACGATTTGTCAAGGAAAGGAGACCTTAACTATGGTGTCTCTATCAACAGGAGCGTACGAACACTCCCCGCTTGCCTGTAATAGCCAAGTGTCCCGTTGTTCCCCGAAGCACATAAGCCGTAAACATGGAGGAAAAATGGTCAAAGTGTGGCAGGTCCCCAAAGACACTGACCATAATCCACGTAATGAGCCAGAACAATGCGTACGACCTCAATACAATGAAATCTTGTGAGATATTTCAATGAGCGTTTCTCTGATTGTGCCAGACAGAGATCAGGGAGAGAATTAAGTGGCGTCAAAGAATGTAGAAAGAAAGAAAGGAAATAAGGAAGGAATAAAGAAAGAAAGGAGAAAGATGAAGGAATAAGAAAGGAAAGAAAGGAAAAAGGAAGAAATAGAAAGAATGAAAGAAAAGAAGAAATAAGGATAGAAGAAAGAAAATAAAAAGAAAGCAAAAGAATGGCAGGAACAAAGAAAGAAAGAAAGAAAGGAAGGAAGGAAGGAAGAAAAATAGAAAGAAGAAAATAAAAAAATGAAAGTGTTGGATAAAAGGATCGAGAGAGGAAAGAAAGACTGAATGAAATGCTCAAATATCAAATGAATTATTGAATGAGTGAGTGAATAAATAAATATATGAATGAATTAATGAATAAATAAATGAATGAATGAATGAATGAATAGATTAATGAATGAATGAATAAATGGATGAATGAATAAATGAA
>NC_134804.1:34919232-34946732 GCF_046742065.1 Oratosquilla oratoria | reverse complement strand
TGTGTGTGTGTGTGTGTTTGCGTTTTTGTATGCGTGTGTATAAAGCCGCCGAAGTATAGTCATGGATGGAATTGTTCTTCTGGTCTTGTTAGGTAAACTTGCTATTCACCGATATCAAAAGATGCTGGCACCACTAGACGTTGCTGTAGGAAATGTTAAATAAGAATGTATTAATTCATTATATTTAGAAACACATACACTAACTATAAATGTAGCATTATGATTTCTACCACAAATATGAGACAAAACACGAAAAAATCAAATTACAACTCTCTTATCTTAATGGTAGAAACGCATATACATCTAAGAACATAGGCTTTCCTTGTTTGGTTTATATCACACATAAGACAAACAGGTAACCTCTAGGTAGCAGAAAACACCTTAATTATGGATTCGAATCCCGCACTTCTCTCCGATTACAAGCAGTGACTGTTACCTGCCCTAACAGTCCCTAAAGCAGACAGGCCAAAGGTGACAGCTTCGACCGCAGCTACTCATCGCCTCTTGGCGTAGGCTCCTCATTTTCTTCTTTTTTGTATGGTAGAAATGCATGTGCAACTTAGAATATGGTCTATTCTGGTAAGATTTATATCACAAATGTGGCAAATAGTTTATTCCTCTATTAAAACAAAACACTTAAAAATCAACCGAATATCCATGTAAAATAACCAAAACAAAGTAAGCAATTGGTAGACATCATTTAATTTTTTTTCGGCGTTTATCAAACTTAATCTTGAAATTTCAACTTGTACAACATCTAATTGCCTCGAAGGGAACTTTACTCTTTTCATTAACTACGTGGTTGACGGAAATGTTTCCATCTACTTCTAGGTTTTATCTACGTCCTAATATCTAGTAATCTACAACAGTGAGTCTCCACCTAGGAGCTGTAAGCTCGTGGGGATGGCAACAGCGTCTCATAAGTAGTACTCAATTGTTGCTTAGTGATTTTCTTCAGTGATAAAGTTGCCTGGGATACGTGACGAAAGACTGATTAAAACAATTGATTTAGTACATAAACATTTCTAATCGTGATCTTATAGATTTAAATTGGATAAATCTAGGTTTAAGAAGGAAGTAGGTAAGAACTAGTTTACCAACAGAATGGTTAACGAATGAGCGCTGAAACTGCTGGTTGTTTTAAGATTAAATAAATTTATGGATGACAGACGGTAAGGGACATGGGCCTACCTAGTGTAGGCCTAATGGTCTCTTGCACTCTCCTCCATTCTTATGTTCTTAGGTTCTTATGTTCTCCTTTAAGGACTTGAAGACCTTTACTGCGTGTAGGCACTGAAGTACACCTGCTACACAGTGGCACTGTTCTAAGCCATGGCTTGTACCTCGCGTGCCAGCCTCGTTTCAGGTCTCTGTCGTTCTTCGAAGCCGGAAGCTTTCCTTTGTACTCCAGGTCTATTCAGATGCAATTTCAATGGCTTAACACAACGCGCTTTCGAGTTTACGAAGTATCTGAGTAATGCTGCCACTGATTTGGTTTAGTTCTTTGTTCTTTACGGTGTATGAAACCCAGGATTTGGGCCGATTACGCCCTTTTTGTACTTATAACTCATCTGGTCTCTCTCCCTATTTTTCATTAATAAACCTAAATAAAAACGAATTGTATCTTCCAACCACCAGGGCAAGTAAGTGAAATGAACTCTAAATCCCTATCTGAGAAAAGAAACAACGTTGAAGATAGCATGGAACAACAATAAGCCGGGCCCTTCTATGCCCCGACTATATATCTCCCAACGAAATATATAACCCTTACCACCACTCTGTACAGCTCCGCTGAAGAGGACCACAGACAGTGGTCGTAATATACGCATCACCATTTAACAGTATTTTTTCTCAGACTATGAGATCCATAGCATGTTTTACGAATGTGTTAGTGCATTTAATCCACCTTGAATGAAATGAAGGTTTCAAAACTGAACAGAATATAGGCTACAAATCAATCGTATTGTGAACACTGTTTGATTTCGTTCACAGAGTTTCATTCTCAAGCGAATTGAATCAGCACATGCTGGAAACAGATTCCGTGATAGAATGAACTCGGGTCAAGTCAGGGCATGATTAATTTCAAATATCATTTGGATGTTTTTGTTTACACTGGGAAATAGAAATTATGTCTCTGATTGAAACTGAGTAAGATGAAGGTGACCATGAAATAAATCGTTTTAATAACTCATACATAAATATGATTGTTTAATTTTCTTGCGCATTTATATATATATATACATACATATATGTATATACATAGGTATATATATATATATATATATGTATATATGTATATATATATATATATATATATATATGTATATTCGTAAATAGCTGGAGTCCAGGAACCATTATTATGGGAGAAAGCATACGCTGGACTCGACGTTCGTCAATTTATTCCGACGTTTCGAACCCTGTCCGGGGTTCGTCTTCAGGGTAATACTCCTGAAGACGAACCCCGGACAGGGTTCGAAACGTCGGATTAAATTGACGAACGTCGAGTCCAGCGGATGCTTTCTCCCATAATATATATATATATATGTGTGTGTGTGTGTGTGTGTGTGTGTGTGTGTGTGTGTGTGTGTGTGTGTGTGTGTGTGTGTGTGTGTGTGTGTGTGTGTGTGTGTGTGTGTGTGCGTGTACGTGTGCGTGTGTGCATGAATGACTTTAATTCCTTCACCCTAAATTCCCTGTTTTCTCCTGCCCTCATAACTTATTTTGTTGCTTTCCCACTTATCATCAAATTATTCATTCGGTATCTTTGGAGTTTCCAACATCTCCTCCTCGCTTTCAAATCGTACCCCAGTCTACGAAATGCAAGTCTATTTTCATCTCCTTTAATATTCCTTCAATTTATCTTGGTCAGAATTATCTCCGGCTTTGTCAAGATGGCCTGCATCTTTCTTCCAATATTTACCTTCATAAGACTGAGTTCGTTTCCTGTTTGTCTTCTCCAGCTATCATTTCTCTTCACTTCCTTGTTTTTTTTTTTTGTTTTTTTTTTTTTTTTTTTTTTTTTTTTTTTTTTTTTTTGTTTTGTTTTTTGACTTGCAGGGCAGTCACTCGCCCGGACCTCAACCTTGTGGCAATCCAGAGTTCCTCTCCCTCTTCTGTGAGTGCACGAAACCCATCTATCACAATATCAGCATTCACAGTGACCCCACGAACCTCCCAAGCCTCGATCTTTTCACTCGACAAAGAATATATACGAGATGAAACCGTCCCATCCTATTTCCTCTCTCTCACCTCTCTCCCTCTCTCTTCCTCTCTCTCTCTCTGTCTCTCAGGAAATATTTATTTGTTAAGAGCTGAACGTAAATTACCAGATTCTCTCTCTCTCTCTCTCTCTCTCTCTCTCTCTCTCTCTCTCTCTCTCTCTCTCTCTCTTTCATTAAACTTTTCCAGTCAGTCCCAAGTTGCGTGTGATCCTTCGTTTCCCTTCGTGTCCTTCACCTTCCTCCATCCTACCGAGAGAGACCCTCCAGTCCCTCCTAGACCCCTCCATTCTCCCCTCCCTCCTTCCCTCCCTCTCCCCCTCCTTCCTCCTTCCCGTTTACTCTTCACCCAACCGAATCCCTCTCTCGTTTGACCTTCCCTCTTCCCTTCCTTTCTATTTCTATTCCGCCATCAACCCGAATTTATCTTCACCTTCTCCATTCCTCACTGGATTCCTTTCTGTTCCACTTGGAACTCTCACAACGACCGCTTCTTCCTCCACTTCCTCCTCCTCTTCTTCTTCCTCCTCTTCCTAGCCTCCTAACCTCCTCATCCTCATCCTCATCCTCATCCTGATCCTCCTCCTCGTCCTCCTCCTCTTCGCCCTTCACTTCTCTTCTCACCACTGCAACCTCCGGCTCTCTCTTGAATTTCTCACACTGCTGCCTTCTCATGGTCGTTATCAGGTATTCATTCTTTCGCCTTGTGCGCCGAAGACAACATTCGCGATGTGGACTTCGGAAGCCCTCGCCACTTCGGCTATACACTCTGCCCATGTACCGTGCTTAGGTTTGTGAAAAGTGGACCACTTTTTTGGAACGTCCTTACTGTTTCCTACAACTCACATATACGAACATCCTTCCCCTCATTCCTTATTCTCGGCTGCGCATGCGCCATATCACACAAGGACATCACTCCAACCATTATGTATTCACTCCACCCTACAACGTATCCGTCAGTTTCCTTCAATTCCCTATCCATTACCTCCTCTCAACTACCGTGTACTGTGCGTGTTAGATCCACTCTACCAAACAATTTATCCATCAATTTCCTTCAATTCTTTTTTTCCTTTTCCTTATTTTCAATATATAACCTAATGCTTCCCGTGCCGCGTGCCCCACTCGTGGCGTAAGCGAATGAATAGTCATCCAATAAACTCGATCCTGTATCAACCTTCAGTTCGGCACCCTCCGCTCGGCCCTTTCCTCCCGTCTCACCTATTGCTAGCCTCAGCCCATAACCGCCCAGGCCAGCAGTCAAATCAACACTTCCTTTGCCCCTCACTTTCCCTTCGTAAGGATCTGCAAAAGGATTATAAAGGAGGAACATGCCGACAGGAGACCTTTTGGACCATAACTAGGTCGGATGCAAAACAAATAAAGAAACAAAATCAAATCAAATAAATAAATGAAAAATAAAAAGTCATCGAGAACATCCTGGTCTCGTGTTTGCTTAGTTGAGAGTTCGAATCTCGCACTCCTCTGCAACTCCCAGCAATGAATTTTACTTGCACCGACAGTTTTAAAACCGCAGCTACTCAGCGCCTCCTGGCGTAGGCTCCTCACCTTCTTCACAACCTCGTTGCTTTCCCTTTGATAACCCACTCCACCCATTCCAAACCTTACCCCTTCATTGGCATCCTAGTTTCCCCCCTCCCCCCACACTCCTTCTCCTCCCCCTTTGTCCTCCCCTCCTTCTATGACCCCCAACAGTCCTTCTCCGTACTCAGTTGTATCTTTTGCTAAGTGCACTTTCCTACCTCAGCTTCATCTCTCCGTCTGTTGTAGCTTTTCCTTAAAGCGTCTCTCTCTCTCTCTCTCTCTCTCTCTCTCTCTCTCTCTCTCTCTCTCTCTCTCTCTCTCTCTCTCTCTCTCTCTCTCTCTCTCTCTCTCTCTCTCTCTTCGTCTCTCTCTCTCTCTCTCTCTCTCTCTCTCTCTCTCTCTCTCTCTCTCTCTCTCTCTCTCTCTCTCTCTCTCTCTCTCTCTCTCTCTCTCTCTCTCTCTCTCTCTCTCTCTCTTTCTTTATCTATCTATCTATCTATCTATCTATCTATCTATCTATCTATCTATCTATCTATCTATCTATCTATCTGTCTATCTATCTTCTATTCTCTTCTTTCGTTCTGTTCTCATCTTCTTTCGTCATGTGGGCCTTCTCTCTTTCATAACTCAAAAAGCAACCCGACCTCAGTGCTATAGATCTGGGAGCCTTCCACCTCTAGTTGTACCATATGATTGATTTCCCCTTCCTCCCACTCCCCCTTCCCCTCACTCCCCCACTCCCAATCCCAATCCCGCTCGTCCCCACTCCCCTTCTTCGCCCTCCCTCACCTCTAACCTTCCAGTCCAACCCAACAATCTCCTTTCCAAAGGTTTAAATTCTCCACAATTCTATATCCCCAATCCCCTTAATCCAGTATTTTATTTAAACCTACATTTATCAAATAATTTTTGCTCCTTTTTAGACCCACAGATATCAAATATTTTTTTTGGCTCACATTCATATATATATATTTTTTCCACTATTTATCACTTTTCTTTTCTTTTTTTTTCTTTTTTTTAGATCCACATTTTAAAATAATTTTTGCCCTTTTTTTAGGCCCACTAATCAAATAATTTTTTAATCTCACATGTACTAAATATATATATTTTTTTGAAGAACCACATTTATCAAATAGTTTTCACCTTCCCTGCGCCATAATACTCCCTCTCTCCCAGAGGTTCTTTGCAGCCGAATAAAATCACCTGCCATTAACCATAAAAAGTATTCAAATAATTCAATAACGTGTTAAAACCCGTTTTAATCATCATTGACGCTCCCCATGACAATGCCTGCAAGTAATACAGATCTTCAAGTCTCTAAAGGAGAACAAAAGAACATAAAAACATAAGAATGGAGGAGACTGCAGGAGGCCATAAAGCCTACATTAGGCAGTTTCGTGTTCCTTGCCATCTGTCATCCTGATACATAAAGTTGTTTAATATTCCCTTGAAACAACCAATAGATTCTGCGCTCATTGCGTTATTACTAAGTCTGTTCTATTTGTTAATACCTTTGTATGTATATCGCCTCTTTCCTCCGTAAACCTAAATTTGTCCAAATCAAATCCATTTAAAGTCATAAGATCATGATTAGAAATGTTTGTGCATTAAATCAAGTGTTTTTAACCAGTCTTGCGTCACGTGCTCGAGACTTTATGTATTGCAGTCCTAATCTAACCATTTAGATACCTCGCCTCCGTGTCCTATCATTCTGTTGATTTAATCTCAACAGCACTAATTAACCCCAACAACTTTAATTAACCTCAAAATATATATTTAACCTCAATAATTCTAACCTTAAAAAACTAAGCAAACCCTAATAATCTAATTAATAGTCTTATAAATCTAATTAACCTCAACATCGCAAACCAATTTCAATAACTCTTAATTAACGACCTTATAAGTAACTAACCTCATCACCTCAAATTAATCCAAATAACTCTTATCAACCCCATTAACCTTGATCAATCAGTGTCGACGAGTCATTAGGTTAACCTGTAGTTAAATAGCCATGGGTGTTGAATCATATGACTGTATGTTTGTATGTCTTCTTGTGTATTCTTGGTAATAATACCTTTTATCATGGACATATATTTCTGTGTTTTGTAGTATAATCGGAAGCGTTCCAGCCTCGCATTTACTTGGTCCAGGGTTCGAATCCCACCACACTTCTCTCCGATTACCAGCAATGACTATTTGTTACCTGCCTCAAATATCCTCAAAGTGCATAGGATAAAGATGTCGGCTTCGGCCGTAGATATTCAGTGTCTCCTTCACCATATCCCTCCGGAGTGTGACCATCTGGGTGTGAATTCAGCTCAAAGAGGGGCAGTTATTAGTCCATTCGTTTGACGTAACACCTCGATTCGTCTCAGAACGTCAACGTCAACACCTACAACGTCAATAGACGCTCCTCTCCTTCCCCTTGTCTCCTCAAAACCCCCCCCTCACCACCACCACCACCACCTCCTGGCCGGTGGAGGAACAATTAGACTGGAGACAATTAGACGAAGGGACGGGTGGGTGTCTGGTGTTTCCCCATTCAGTTGGAGCTCTGTATTTAGATGTTGGTTAGGTTAGGTTAGGTTAGGTTAGCTTAGATTATCTTAGGTTAGGTTACCTTAGGTTAGGTAAGGTTAGTTTAGTTAGTGTAATGTTAGCTTAGGTTTGGTTAAGTTAATTTAGTTTAGGTTATATTAGGTTAGGATAGCTTAGTTTATTTTAGCTTGGCATTTTCTAGGTTAACTAAGCTTAGCTAGGCCAACTTAGCTTATCTAAGGTTAGCTTAGCTCAGCATAGGTGAAGCTAGGATAGGTCAGGTGAGGTTAGGTGAGCTTAACCATTTCACGTCTAAGTGCCGACACAGTCGACCAGTCATTACTCCTGTCACCTAACTGCTGAGGTGCCTAATTGTCATTCGCCTAATTGTCTCGCTTCCCATGTAAACAGTCCACGCTCACTCGGTGTGTCCCTTTTTCCTCCCAAAGCTCTTCACATATATGTCTGTCCCATTCTCCCTTTCGCCTTCTCTCTCCACATGGGAAGGCGACAGAGTTGAATAAAATCGACCTGTGACGGCCAGAATATATGAGCCAACCTCTTGTTACAGTCTGCTTCTTTTTTTTTCTTCTTTTTTATTATTATTATTATTATTCTTTTTTTTTCGTTTTATTTTCATTTATTCTATTTCATTTTCTATTCTATCTTATTGTGTTCTATTTCATTTTATTTCATTTTATTTTATCTTATTCTATTTTATCTCACTGTATTATATCTTATTTCACCATATTTCTTCTTATCTCATTTTATATTTTTTCATATTATTTCATTCCCGTGTCTCTACTATAAACTGATTTACAATGTGATATATTTTTTTAGGATTTCAGAGGCCTCACCTCTGAGACTCATCATGCTCCAGAAGCTGCTTGGAAGTAAATGTTTTTTTCTGAAATCTCGAAAAACCGCGTCGAGAGAAGCAATTTTTTATTTTATTTTTTTTTTTTTTGCCCGACAACAAAATGGTTATATCCTGCAGATGAAGTTCAATATTGTTTAATGACTTTTGGACTTTTTAGTTAACGTTCTAGTTAATCTATTTAACCTTCATAATTCCATCAATTAGTACCCCCCTTCCTCTGTAACTGCGTATATTAAATATTGTAATATGGTTGAACATGATTAAACATTTCTAAACGTGATTAAGCACGATTAACTGTGGTTAAACAATAATAAACATAATTAAACATACCCAAACACGTTTGAACATGTTTAAACACGATTTTACAGAGTTAAAGACAAACACAGATAAACACTTAAACACAGTTGTCACGATTAAACACACGAAAACACGTTTAGACACGAGTAAACATAGTTAACCACGATTAAATACTATTAAACATTATCAAACACATTTAAACATGATTAAACACAACTAAGCATGTTCAAACACGATTAAACACAGTAAAATACGATTAAGCCCGTGCCATCCATCGCTCTTCCATAAAACAAACACTGTTCACGTTGTATACACACCAAACCAAAGGGCGGAATTCAACCATTATTATTAGGCCTTTCCCCGGCGCTCGTGTTTTCTGGTGTTCTACCATTTCTCTCTATCTCTCTCTCTCTCTCTCTCTCTCTCTCTCTCTCTCTCTCTCTCTCTCTCTCTCTCTCTCTCTCTCTCTCTCTCTCTCTCTCTCTCTCTCTCTCTCTTATCTGTGTGTGTGTGTGTGTGTGTGTGTGTGTGTGTGTGTGTGTGTGTGTGTGTGTGTGTGTGTGTGTGTGTGTGTGTGTGTGTGTGTGTGTATGTGTGTGTGTGTGCGTGTCTCTGTCTGTCTGTCTGTCTACCTATCTATCTGTCTGTCTGCCTATCTCTCTCTCTCTCTCTCTCTATATATATATATATATATATATATATATATATATATTTCTCTCTTTCTTTATCTATATATATATACATATATATATGTGTATATATATATATATATATATATATATATATATATATATATATATATATATATATATATATATATATAAGTTTATCTCATTCTCCCTTTCTACCTATCACCGTCTGCATTTCTATCTACCTATTTCTATATAAACCTCTATCTCTACCTCTATCTAAATCTCTCTCTATCTCTATCTCTATCTCTATCTCTATCTTATATCTACTTCCATCTCTATCTCCTTCTTTGTCTCTATCTCATTATCTGTCTCTATCTCCATATCTATATCTATATCTACATTTATCCTTATCCGTATCAGTATCCCTATTCTTATCTCTATCTCTGTCGTTACCTTTATCTCTACCTCTATCTTTATCTTTATTTCTATTTCTATCTATCTATTGTTATCTCTATCTCTAACTCTATTTCTCTCTCTGACTCCTATCTTTATATGCATCTCTCTATCTCTATCTTCTCCGACCCCACTCCCCAGCTCGGAAGCATTTCGTGATTTACCTGCCAGAAATAATTTAACCTTCAAGAAGGACTGTTAGTACCGGTCTTCCTCCACACACACTCACTCGCTAGTATTTCGCCTTCTCCAACGTCACGTTAATTAAGACCCCCCTCCCCCACCCCCATCTTCCGCCATCCACACGACATCATTACCTCTACGTTTCTGTCTCTTCCACGTAGATCGTGCTCAGAAATCCAGCGTGTTCGGTCTCTTGTCGTTATTATGTGGGCCACTAAGGACACCCGAAAGTGATCCATAAGGTTACATCTACGAGAGTATAGATTTTTTTTTTTTTTTTTTTTGAGGGGGAAGCATCTTGAGTCAGGTTTTGATTCCCGCAGTTGGTCTTTGAGTTAAGACCAAAAAGATTGAATCAGCTGAGAAACCATCGGTGAGGCGAGTATATTAGATTATTACAAAGATCTTCTAAGAGAGGGGGAAACATTTGGTGACACCCCGACGGACCAGAGCCTCGCAGCGCTCTTTCAAGATGGGGACCAATCTCAATTCAAAGAAGAAAGCTGAACACTTTTTATTTTTATTATCTCTATTTTCTCTTATTTTCCTTAGATCTGATTTTTTTTCTACACATATCACCCGACCTTTACGGCGCAACATTCTCCCCAAAGTATAGAAGCGCTGGTTATCGGCCAACACGGCAAAAGACCTTCAAAAAGACGAGTAATTACTGCCGTCTGCTGCAGTGCGAGATAAAGGCAAGAGTATCAGAGCCATTTCTCCTCCCGTTTCGTTTTGAAATGACACTCATTTCCGTCCGGTAATGATGGTTCCTTCATATCAGATCTCGTAGTCATCTCCCCGTTCTTTCAGGCAGATCATTTCACAGCAGTTTCTGTTCCATTATCGAGGCTCTTTGTGCTTCTTTTTCCCAAAAATGTCTGGAGTGTGTTTCCAGCCCATGTATGTGTTAGGAAACACACGCCTTCTTAGTGTTGTGGTACCACGGTCGACCGATGATTTATCGATATGAGTTCGAGTCCCCGACCAGGGTTGAGGAATATTGCAGCGCCACAACCCCGTAGTCCAGCTATGGTGGTGCAATGATTTGTGTGCGTCTGCATGCGTGTGTATGTGTGTGTGTGTGTGTGTGTGTGTGTGTGTGTGTGTGTGTGTGTGTGTGTGTGTGTGTGTGTGTGTGTGTGTGTGTGTGTGTGTGTGTGTGTGATTCACCTTGGATTCACCATGGTCTTGGATCACGCGTTGGACTCGTGATCAACAGCTGTTTCCCTTCCAGATGAGAGCTCAGAGCTCATTTAGGACTGAGCTGTTGGTAATGTTGTGACTTTACACGCACACACACACCCAACCCATCGCCCACCAGAGTTGGAGTAACGACTACCAGCGCAATGATACTGAAATTATTTCAGACCTGGGCAGGATTCGAACCCGGGCCGCCGTAGTGACGGCCGCTATCGCTACCACTACGCCATGGAGTCGTGTGTGTGTGTGTGTGTGTGTGTGTGTGTGTGTGTGTGTGTGTGTGTGTGTGTGTGTGTGTGTGTGTGTGTGTGTGTGTGTGTGCGCGCATGATGGCTTCCATGAACCCTTCTACTACCGAAAAGTTATCGTCCAGTTGAATAAAATAGTCTGGCGTCTACAAAAACACAAGAACAAATACTCTACAATAGATAAGGAGTTAGCTGAGGTATGTGTAACCCCTAGTTATTGAATAAGGTGCCGCTTACGTGAATAGAATTGCCTAACGTTAGCCAGAATAAAACGACGGATTCATTATCCCGAAATGGTGAGGTCACGCACGCTTATCTGAGGTTACGTAGGGATTCTTGCTATCTCACGTATCCCATACTCTTATGTGCTGCTGTTCTTCCCTAGCCTCCTGGAGAGACCATTAATTTCAACATTGAACTAAACCATATCACACCCACTAACTCCCCACTAGTTTTCTGTTCGTTGTTAGTAACCCCGCTTATGATACTCCCTAGGCTACCCAGTTAATAAGGGTGAAAACCCATAGGTACATACATCAATGGAGGTGCCAGATCCACTGTGTTCTTTGAACACGGGTTGAACCAAATTTGTTCTAAATTAGGTTAGTCTTTGATCCATAACTATTCGTCCGTGAAAAGATGTACATCAAAGCGAGTGATTAATCATTATGATAAATATTTGAGAACTCTACCGCGGCTTGGTACGTAAACATCTCGATTTAGGCCTCATGTGTAACAATATACGTCAAAGGGGAAACAAAGTACCAAGTTACCAAAGTACCATTTTTTTATGCTGCGTTCGATGTGTATGCTGTACTTGTTTATGCTACAATCGCTATATGTTATATTCTTCATAATTGTGCATATATGTATATACAGTATATACATACACGTATGTCATATACATACACATATACATATGCATACACATATATATATACATATATATACATATACATATACATATACATATACATATACATATACATATACATATACATATACATATACATATGCATGTACATATACATATACATATACATATACATATACATGTACATATACATATACATATACATATACATATACATATACATATACATATACATATACATATACATATACATATACATAAACTTATACATATTCATATACATATACATATAAATATACATATACGGGATGTATCTTGTCTGAAGTTCTAATATACGAAAAACCTCACTATCATTTCGTTATCATTTCTTTTGTGGTTTTGTCGCATATACATACACATATACATATTTCTTTTTCTTAAAGCTTGTTTTCTCTACTTATCTTTCCACTCCATCGTCTTCCTGTTCCATTTTTATTTCCCATCCTTTTTTATATAAACCCTCATCGTTCCTTATTCCTGAACTTTGGTTGTGTTCCTCTCATCTTTCCACTTGCTTACCCCTCTACAGGGTGGCCCAAAAGTCACTGAGGGTTTCCAATGTGTGATAATTTCTTCTTTAATTGACCTTAGGCCCGCAAGAGAAACGATACAGCTGCTGAGGCAGTGTTTCTATATTGTATTGAAATTCCATACATGTATTTGTAACAATAAGGCAGTCATCAAAAGCTACAACGCTTTAGTGACTTTTAGGCAACGGTGTATTACTAAGAATGCCTGTTCCTTCACCTAGTAACACCAAACTCCTCACTTTCGTGTCAACACAACTTCGAGCCAAATCACTCCATCGCCATCCATCATCCACCACTCTCTCTCACCGGTTCAGAACCCTCACGTTTCATTGTCATTCTCTTCCATTTCATGTCTATCCCTAACCACGCTCCACTCCCTCACCCTTCTGTCTTTCCCTTCGTCCGACATCTCATCCTCTTAAACATTACCTCCATTTCGAATGAGGCCCCATTTCATACTTGTGGCCATCATACGCCTGGTTAACCATAGTGCCAGCATCATACACAGTTCCTCACGTGCACGGCTCTTCTTCAAATACATAACCCATCCTCCTTATCTTTTTATATTACTCGGGTCACTCTATGTCGTCCACCCTCCTCCTCGGCCGTCCTTCTAAATGTCTCTATATTATATGGGTATCCTCCATCTTTATATGCAGGCAAGGTCATCATATCACGGTAGCAGGGTTGGACTCGTGGTAATAAATCTAACTTGGACAAATTTAGGTTTAAGAAGGAAATAGGCAAGAACTGGTTTACCCATAGAGTGGTTAACGAATGGAATATACTTATTTAACCATGTAGTGAGGAGCGCTGAAACAAGTGATTGTTTTAAGGGAAGATAAGATGACTTTACGGATAGGGATAAAAGATGTAAGTGACAAGGAACTGCCTAATGTAGGTTTTATGGCCTCGTGTAGTCTCCTTCATTCTTATGTTCTTATCCCCCAGCACCTTTCCGCTCGCATTCTCCCTCTCATTTAGAACAAAAGAATGAAGGAGACTGCAAGAGACCATAAGACATACGCTAGGCAGTTCCATATACATTACTATTTATCATCTTCATCCATAAAGTTATCTAACTTTCGCCTCTGAATCTACACGTCCTTCTGTCCTGTTGTCCTAAAGCTTCGTTTCCCAACTTTTTCCGACCGTAGCACCCCCTGTTGTCATGTCTAAGCAGTCCAGCACCCCTATCTTGTTATTAGAAGAATAAAAGAAAGTAAAGCGTACTGCTTGATGATTTATTTTCTTGATTCCTTAGAACTGAAACAAATTGACAATATTGTTTGTAGAAGAAATAAGAACACCATAGAAAAATAAAATAGCATGGAAAAAGTCAAATATGCACAACTGGGTAATCAATGATACATATATCAATGTGATTTTTGTGTGCATCACTTCCCAGCACCCCCTATAATTGATTTCAGCACCCCAGGTTGGGAAACGCTATCCTAAAGACTCTTCCTTTCCTAAAATCCCCTTATCCACGTGGGCGTTGTCCCTAACCCATCCTCTCTGGGACGCCCACCACCCGACGTGCCTTCCTCCCAAACAATGTCTCTTTCCAACACACTTTTACTAAAACAAATACCGTCCGTTCTCGCCGTCCAACCATTATTTGTGTATTTCTTCTTCCCCCCTGTCCCTCTCCTCGCTTCTTTCATCGTTCCCTTTGCCGCTCCCGCTCTCAACCCTGAGTGTGATACCCAGCCAGCCAGGCACCGTTCCTGGTACCATTTAACACTGCAGTGTTTCTTTACGCCCAACACCACTTACCTTTCAGCTTTCAGTTTTACTGTTCATTGTCCGCACACGCCTCCACTGTCATTCCACGTTACTCCATAACCCGCTTAAACAGCGATCCATACTCCAACCCCTTCCTTCCACCACCCCCCCACCATTCCTACTCCACCTCCACTCTCTGGACTTCTTATCCTCCACTTCACGTTTCTCTCACCCGACAGTCCTCACAAACTCCACCGCTACATCTTTTCATCTCAGCTCCTCTCATACACACACTCTCGTTATCCCACGCTCCCCATCCCACGCCCTACAGCTTCCACGGCCACCTCGCTCAGCCTGCCACCCTGTGCTCCTTACCTTCCTCTACATGCACCATAACCCAAGAACATACATCCCTTTCCGCGGCCACTATGCACACACGCGCGCACTGGAGACCAGCAGAACGCTGTTCCGGCCACCGGTTAGTTCTCGTATGTTTTCCACGCAAGCAGCCGCAAATATTTCGTAAATCTGGACGCGGAGAGACGCCCAGGTCTTCACAGAGGCGTGGGAAATACCTCCGACGCTGTAATATTAACACATGAAAAAAGGATCTCTCCAGCCACACGTCAGTTTATATCAACGCGCTACACATTCCTCGGCCATATTACACACTCCAGGAAATACATATAACCTACGAAGCTCTAGATGCAGACTAGGAACCTCTACACACAATCTCTAAAACTATATACATTCAACAACTGCGAGTACAAACGCTCTAGGAAGCTCTACATATACTCTAAAAAAAACACATACAATCTCAAAAACTACATACTTTCTAAGAAAAATCTACATACACTAAAAATACATACGGTTAGAAAAACTTTATATGTTCATTAGGAAACTGCATACACTCTGTTAAATCTACACACACTCTGGGAGAGTTTACTTCTTCGTGCCCTTGAGAGTTTGCAAGCCTATTTCTCTTTTGGTCTTATCTCTTTGCTCTTCGCGGAGTTTACGATTTTCTTATGGCCAAGACACATCCGAGACCATAATCACAAGCATGTCTTTAGATGTTCTATTCACCTCTTTTTCTCTCCCTATCTGTCTCTCTCTACTTCTGCCTCGTAATGAGGGGAGAAGGGATTTAATGTTAGACTTAGTAAAAATAGTATATATTTATATATATATATATATATATATATATATATATATATATATATGTATATATGTATGTATATATGTATGTATATATGTATATATATATATATATATATATATATATATATATATATATATATAATATATATATATATATATATATACTCGTGCACAAAAAGGAGAGATGTCGGTAAAGGATGGGAGGGTGTGAATAAAGGTCCAAAAACGGAAGGAAAAGAATTAGTGGACGTTAAAGAAAAAAAAAGATAATTTTGTGTTTGCTATGATGAGGGAAGAGACGGACCACAGTCGGAGACAAAAGGCACTTGGACGATTATGATGGCCCTGGAAGAAACTGGAGAAAAGGGAGAAGTTTAAGCGATGGAGCGAGAGAGAGGAAGAGACAAAGGAAGAGGAGGGAAGGTACAAAGATAGAGAGAGAGGAGCTGAAGTCAGAGAAAGAGTGAGAGAATGGAAGAGACAAAGAGAGAAATAGAAAGAGAGAGAGAATGAGGGAGTGAGAGAGAGGAGGAGACAAAGAAAGAGAGAAAGGACAAAGACAGAGAGAGAAGAGCTGAAGTCAGGGCGGGAGTGAGAGAAAGGAAAAGGCAAAGAGAGAAAAAGAGAGAGTGAGGGGAGTGAGAGAGAGTAGGAGATAAGGAAAGAGATGAGAAGGGACAAAGATATAGAGAGAAGAGCTGAAGTTAGGGAAGAAAAGAGAGAAAGAAAAAGATAAATAAAGAGAAAAAGAGAAAGAGAATAAGGGAGTAAGAAAGAGGAAGAAACAAAAAAGAGGGAAAGACACAAAAATAAAGAGAGAAGAGCGGAAGCCACGGAGGAATTGAGAGAAAGAAAAACACAAAGAAAGAAAGAAAGAAAGAGAGGGGAAGAGCAGAAGTTAGAGGGAGGAGTGAGAGAAAGAGACAAAGTGAGAGAAAGAGACAAAGAAAGAAAAAAAGAGAGAGAGTGAGGAAATGAGAGAGAGGAAGAGACAAAAAAGAGAGGGGAAAATGCAAAAAATAGCGAGAGAAGATCAGAAGTTAAGGAGAAAGTGAGAGAAACAAAGAGACCAAGAACGAGAAAGAGAGAGAGAGAGAGAGAGAGAGAGAGAGAGAGAGAGAGAGAGAGAGAGAGAGAGAGAATGTGTAGGAAATAAGAGACTTCCCTCGCCCCTTCCGTACCAAGTGGTACATTTTCCTTTGATCTTTTCTGTCGCCAGTTGATTTTATTCATCTCCGTAGCGCGTCCTCTGGCGCCGGAGAAACTAATTAAAATTATGTGGGAGGACCTGGAGAGAGAAGGCAATGAGTGGGGGGGAGGGGAAAGGGGAGAGGGGGAAGGGGAAAGGGGAGAGGGGGGGAAGGAGAAGTGCTGGGAAGGAAATAGAGCTGGATGAGTGAGTGCGGAAGTGGGAGGAGATGTGGAAGGGGAAGAGGGAGGAATGGGGGGGAGGGAGAGGGGGAGGGAAGGAGGAGGAAGGAGATGAAGGGGAAGGAGAGGGAGGGAGGCGTCGTGGGAGGAGTCGTTCAAAAGAGAAATGGGAGACGAAGTAAAGATTTTCAAAAAGGGAGTGAGATGTCAGAGGAGTTAGGGGAAGAAAATTAGAGGAAACAAAGGGAAAGAACCTCTTTTAGAGAGCTCCTCAAGAAGAGAGAGAGAGAGAGAGAGAGAGAGAGAGAGAGAGAGAGAGAGAGAGAGTGGGTCAAGGAGAGCTGAGCCCTGTGGGACTTGCTTTCCTTCATCGTTTGCTTCTTCTTCTTCTTTTTCTTCTTTTTATTCACCTTTTTTTTCTTCTTCTTCATCTTATTTTTATTTCCCTTTTTCTTCTTCTTCTTCTTCTCTTTCTACTTCTTTGCTTTGCTTCTTCTTCTTCTTCTTTTTCTTCTTTTTATTCCTCTTTTTTCTTCATCTTATTCTTATTTTCCTTTTTTTTTTCTCTTTGTACTTCTTCTTACTACCCTTATTCTTCTTCTTCGTCTTCTTCTTCTCTTTATTATTATTATTATTATTATTATCATTATTATTATTATTATTATTATTATTATTATCATTATCATTATTATTATTATTATTATTATTATTATTATTATTATTATTATTATTATTATTATTATTATTATTATTATTATTATTATTATCATTATTATTATCATTATCATTATTGTTATTATTATTATTATTATTATTATTATTATTATTATTATCATTATTATTATTATTATTATTATTATTAATATTATTATTATTATCATTATTATTATTATTACTTCGTCTTCTTTGTTCTCTTTTTCTTTTCTTCTTCTTCGTATACTTCTTAATTTTCTTTTTTCTCATCTTATTCTTCATTTTCTTCTTTTCCCTTATCCTTTTCTTCTTCTTTGTTTTCTTTTTCTCGTTTTTTTTTCTTTTCGTTTTCTTCATCATATTATCCTTTTCCTCATTTTTTTTTCTTCTCTCATTTTTCATTTCTTTTTCATTTCATCATCAATATTGTTTTCTTTGTCTTCTTCATTTTCTATTTTCCTTTTTCATTCTTTCTTTATTCTTTATCTTCTTTGTAATGTCTCTTTATTTTCCACATCTTCTTTATAATCTTCCTCTCTTTCTTTCTTTTCCTCTTCTTCTTTTTCATATTTCCCCTTCTTCTTGAATTGAAGACAATCAGCTGGACAGCATCCTTGGGAGTGAAGCATTACACGGGCGACTGGACTTGGAAAACGTATCGGACATAGTACCGCGAGATCTCCTTCGCAAGACGACCATTTATCAGAGTCTATTTGGGAGAACGCTCGAAAGGGCAAGTATAGACGTAGGGGAGAATAGCTGCTGTAGTTATTTTTGTTGTTATGAAGCGTAGTTTACCAGCGCTTCTACCCCCTAGGGGGCCATGGAGTTTCACAAATAGTTTCACAAACCATAAACTAGTAGTAGTTAGTGGATGATTAGTGATTTGTTCTGTGTTAGAGTGATATTTTCCAGGGAACTAAAAAGCAATACATAAGTAATGGGATACGTGAGATTGAGAGCCTCCGGGACTCAATGAGGTTACCACAGGGATTCTATTGTGATGGTGTTCGCTTCGTTTATTGTTGTATTTTGATGTTTTAGTTCTTACTCGTGTTGAGACTTTCTCTTTCTCTCTCTCCCTTCCTCTCTCTCTCTCTCCTCTCTCTCTCTCTCTCATCTCTCTCCTCTCTCCTCTCTCTCTCCTCTCTTCTCTCTCTCTCTCTCTCTCTCTCTCTCTCTCTCTCTCTCTCTCTCTCTCTCTCTCTCTCTCTCTCTCTCTCTCTCTCTCTCTCTCTCTCTCTCTCTCTCTCTCTCTCTCTTTCTCTCTCTCTCTCTCTCTCTCTCTCTCTCTCTCTCTCTCTCTCTCTCTCTCTCTATCTATCTATCTATCTATCTATCTATCTATCTCTCTCTCTATCTATCTCTCTCTCTCTCTCTCTCTCTCTCTCTCTCTCTCTCTCTCTCTCTCTCTCTCTCTCTCTCTCTCTCTCTCTCTCTCTAAGCCCTCCCTTTTTCTTCTTCCTTTTCTTAAAAAATGTAATTCCACCTCACCCTCTTTATACACTTAATAGCATTGTGACGTTCCAAGACTTTTAAGAATTTTTGTTTGACTAACGAGATGACTTATTTCATAAGAAAGATACGTTTCGTTCAGAAGCGGTTAAGAAAACGTATTAAACTTCTTTTGAGAGACTTCTTGAGGACGGTTGAGGAGAAATAGACTGACTTTATTCTGGTTAGCGTCAGACAATTTTACTCAATTCAAACAGATCCAGGTCTATTAGAGGATTTGAATAAACCTGAAACTCAAAAAAAAAGTCTTTAAGAAATTTGTCTTCAGCACCAATTCCTCTTCAACACTCTTTGGTAAGTTCCCCGTTTTAAGAAACTTAACCTTGTTTCCATCTGAATAAAACCATCTGGCGCAGCAAAATGGTTAAAAGGGATTCACTGTGTTGGAAAATGGCGACAAGTAGAATAAACGAATTAGGTCGTGAAACGTTGCGTACACAACCACTCCTGATCCTCCGTCGCTCGTGTGTCGTCACCTTAATATCCTACAGCCCCTTTAAACCCTTCATCATCATCATCATCATCATTCATTTATTCATTCATCACCATATCTAGCCTTCAGTGCCACCCTCATCACTCGTCCATGGCCATTACTCATTTGCCATCACCGTGAATCCCTCATTAAGGCCGGGCCTTTGGTGCTCCTCACCACACGCTCCGCATTCTGCCTCTTCAGCAAATATCACTTGCCTTTCACCACGTTATCTGTCCCCGTACGAGGCACTAATGACATAAGCCTAACACACCTCATACCTTGGTGACTAGTGAAACCCCTACGGACCAGAATCACACAGAATCCGTTTAGATTGGAATGTTGATCACTTTTGAACTTATTTTGCCCTTTACCTGCTCCTGTATTGGGTATCAACCACATGAGACTTTTGTATCTGCTACGTTAAACCCTTCCATTCAATGACGCGTACGTAGGCGTCATGAGGATAACGGCGTTGGCGTCTTGATTACATCTATTTTGTAGTTGTAACTGAGTGACCCCCATATTCTGCAAACTGGCTTGATCATATTATGTGTGGTTATTTATATTCAGAGTGAAAGAGAACGAGCAATGCAACTGTAACTTTATACTTTATAACGCGCGTATTGTGATGCATGATCGAACCATCGTACATCAGGCACCTAAAACTGCCCGCGAGAATTTGACTCGTATTGAAGAGGCTTAATGACTTTATTAAAATCCCTATGGACCAGAGGCACGCAGAGTAATGTCAGAGTAGAATGTTGATTGGTTTTAAAAGTCTACTATCCTTCTCATATACTATTTCCTCCTTTCTGGTACTATCCTTTTTTAGGTCTCTCCCTTACTACCTCTGTGACTCTACCTCATAACCAAGAGTGGCTATGAGCGGTGAAATGTAATACACGTCATCTACGTCAACATTATGTTCATCCACATTCCAAAGTTCGTCTACAATATGATGTTATTCCTGCCTGCTAGCAGGCGTTACTTTTATCGCCCTATGCTCAGTGTGCCGTGCATCTAGAGACTAGTATCATTGAAATATATGATTAATAAGTACATAAATAAAAGTAATTTATTTGTGCTGCCATCAGTCACCAAGTGAGCGTTACTTTAAAAACAAAATGTACATCTCACTACCAAACAATGATAAATGATTTCTTCATGTCTTCGTTTCTTCACTTCATTTTCTTCCTCGTCCGACAGTTGAGAGTTCATTTGAGTAAAAACAAATTCAGTTACAATATTTTATTTCTCAAGTCTTCAAATATCAAATTATCTTTCCGTCATATATGGCGACGCTGAATGACGAACAAAGAGATAGAATGTTATATACAGATGTTAGGCGTACTGTTGAAATGTTCTTAGAGTTCTTAGAATTCATATTATGTTTTTAAATGAATGTTGGAGGTAGGATGTTGAAGGAAAAATAGCCCAGTGTAATAGCCCCTTAACTGTAGTATATGCTCCCGTATCAGTGTCTTTCTGAGCCACTCTTCCCATGATAGCAGTGTCCTCTTGACAAGAATCACAGGGTTTGGCCTCTGTAACTGTCCAGAACATGTGACACCATTAACACAACAATAATTGGTCTGTTGTTTTCTTAGTATTCAAGTCGTTATTGTCAATGAAATTTCCTTAATGTTTTTTTTTTCTCTTTCTCTCTCTCTCTCTCTCTCTCTCTCTCTCTCTCTCTATCTATCTATCTATCTATCTATCTATCTATCTATCTATCTCTCTCCATCTCTCTCCCTCCCCCCTCTCTCTCCCTCTCTCTCTCCTCTCCCCCCCCTCTCTCTCTCTCTCTCTCTCTCTCTCTCTCTCTCTCTCTCTCTCTCTCTCTCTCTCTCTCTCTCTCTCTCTCTCTCTCTCTCTTTCTTTCTCTCTTTCTCTCTCTTTCTCTCCCTCTCTCTATCTATCTATCTATATCTTTCTCTCTTTCCCTCTCTTTCATTCCCTCTCTTTCCTTCTCTCTCTCTCATACTTTCCATTTCACCTTGATCCCTCCGACGCCGTCTAGTCTAGCCGATTCTGTGTGTGAAGCGTGGAACATCCCTCCACGCCCTCCACCCCCTCCATCCTCCGTAACCAGCTCACTTGCTCTTCCTCCACATTCCCTCCCATTATACATATCCCCTCCACAGTGCCTACATCATCCACGCGGCCCGAAAACTGCCTCCCCATTAGGCCGGGATGGAAGATTGATGTTCAGCGTTAAGAGCTTTAGGAGTTGACACTGAATGAACAATTGGGATCAGTTCGCCTAGCTCTTCCTCCTCCTCCTCCTCCTCTTCTTCTTCCTCCTCCTCCTCCTCCTCCTCCTCCTCCTCCTCTTCCTCCTCCTTCCCCTCCTCCTCCTCTTCCTCCTTTTCCTTATATTCCTCCTCTTTCCCCTTTTTACTCTTCCTCCTATTCCTCCTCCTCTCCCTTTTCTTCCTATTCCTTTTCCTCTTCCTCCGTTTCCTTATCTTCCTCCTCTTCCCCTTTTCCTCTTCTTCCTGTTCCCCCTCCTCCCCTTTTCCTCCTACTTCTTTTCCTCCTCCTCCTCCTTTTCCTTATCTTCCTCATATTTCCCCTTTTCCTCTTCCTCCTCTTCCTCCTCCCGCTTTTCCTCCTAATCCTTTTCTTCTCCTTCCACCTCTAATCCCAATCTTCCTCCTTTTCCCTCCGCTTCCTCCTACGCAAATCCTCTTCCTCCTCTTCCCTCTTCTTCTTCTACTCCTTTTAGTCATCTTCCTCGTTCTCCTCTTCCTATTGCTCTTCCTCCTCTTTCATTTCTTCCTCTTCCTCGTCTTTTTCCTCTTCCTCCTCTTCCATTTGTTCCTCTTCCTCGTCTTTTTCCTCTTCCTCCTCTTACTTTTTTTCTTCCTCCTCTAATCCTCTCCCTCGTATTCCTCCGCCTCCTCTTCTAATGCTTGGTCCCCTCTTCCTCTTCCTCATTCCTCTTAGTCTCTTCTCTTTCACACTTAATATTCTCTATCTCTTTAATTATTTGTTTCTCTCCTGCATCTCTTTCTTGAGTTGTGTCCTTCTCCTTCGTCTTCTTCCTCTTCTTCTTCTTCTTCTTCTTCTTCTTCTTCTTCTTCTTCTTCTTCTTCTTCTTCTTCTTCTTCTTCTTCTTCTTCTTCTTCTTCTTCTTCTTCTTCTTCCTCTGCCCTGGTGCTCCTGCAAGATGGACGTGGAAGAGGGTCACCTCCCTTCCACCTATATTCATAACTGGTCAATACCTTTATCTCCATCTGGAGGTGCAGCCCTGAGGGGCTGACACTCGGTCTACGTAAACAGCCCACAATCTCTATCAACTTTGTAGAATTCTTCCCACCTTTTCACATGAGAGCTATTGACAACCGGCGACAACTCCCATCTCCTCCTACTACTATTATAAACCTGTAACACAGAAACGGTCTCACACTAACACAACATAAACAAACATAAGCAATAGTCCGACGTCTTTTCCCATAGAGGTCTATGAGGAGGACTTGAGGACCGTTGACGGTCAGTGTAGGGCTGTGGGGCTTCAGTCAGTAAAACTTGAGGCAACAGTTATCATCAATGTACAGTCACGGACAAAAATTTTGACCCATGCTACCATTCTCACAACGTCAACATATATATATATATATATATATATATATATATATATATATATATATATATATATATATATATATATTTACCGAGTGCGTGATATGTGTATTATTTCGCTTAAAGATAGATAGTTTTACTGAAAAGATAAAAGAAATGTCGGATAAAAAAATTAGTTTTGTATTATGAAAAACTATGTGTGGGTCACAGCTTTTGCTCATGACCGTACTTCCATCTCACCCACACCGTCTTCGGCGGTGTCACCGACGTCTATCAGCATCTTTATATCTTCGCTCTCCGCTGGTCTAGCATTCTTTTAAGTTGTGGGTTCGAATCCCGCACTTCTCTTCTATGCCTATACGTATACACACATGCACACAAATACACAAACATACATACACACACACATAAACACACATTTACACACACACACATAAACACACATTTACACACACACACATGCATACACATACACACACGCGCACACATGAACAAACATGAACACACACACACACACACACACACATATATATATATATATATATATATATATATATATATATATACATATACACACATTCAAACACACACACACACATACATACACACTAACACACATACACACACACGATGGCGCAGTGGTAGAGTTCCCGGCCGCCACTACGGCGGTCCGGGTACGAATCCACTCTCATGAGCGGGGAGTTGGGGTGTGTGTGCGTGTAAAGTCACAGCATTACCCATAGATAGTTCATATACGAGCTCTGAGCTCTCTTCCGGAAGGGAAATCAAACTGTCGATCACGAGTCCAACACGTGATCTGAGACCATGATGAATCACACACACACACACACACACACACACGACTCGGTGGCGCGGTTGGTAGAGTCCCAGACTGTCAGTACGGCGGTACCAGGGGTACTGGGTTCGAATCCTGCCCAGGGCTGAAATTATTTCAGTATCGCTGTTGTTCGAGTCGTTACTCCAACTCTCGTGGGCGGGGAGTTGGGTGTGTGTGTGTGTTTAAGGTCATAGCATTACCCATAGATCGGTCATACGAGCTCTGAGCTCTCTTCCGCGAGGGAAATAGCTGTCGATCACGAGTCCAACTCGTGATCCAAAGACCAAGGTGAATCACACACACACACACACACACACACACACACACACACACACACACACACACACACACACACACACACACACACACACACACACACACACACAAACACACACACACACACACACACACACACACACACACACACACACACGCACGCACGCACACACACACACACACACACACACACACACACACACTTGTGGCGTAGTGGTAGAGTCCCCGGCCGCCACTACGGGGGTCCAGGTTTGAATTCCGCCAAGGACTGAAATAATTTCAGTATCGCTCCGCCGTGAGTTGTTACTCCAACTCTCGTGAGCGGGGAGTTGTGTGTGTGTGTGCGTATAAGGTCACAGCATTACCCATAGATCGGTTATATATGAGCTCTGAGCTCTCTTCCGCGAGGGAAATAGCTGTCGATCACGAGTCCAATACGTGATCCAATACAATGGTTAATCACACATACACATACGCACACATATACATGCACATACATACACATACACATGAACACCCATATTAAAACACACACACACACACACACACACACACTGGAACTGATCTCGGGGATACTGTCTCTATACTGTCTCGTCAAACTTTTCTTAAACTAATTTGTTGGCCTGGATTATTTCTCATACCAATTTGTTGCACAAATTGACGCATCTTGTCCATGTAGAAAGCTGTGCTTCCTTACATCTTTTAAACAATCTGTCATTAATTTGTTGTTACAGCCTTTTTTATGAAAAGTATCTTAATTGTTAGAGAATATCATCAAATCTGCCCAAATAGAGACTCAGACATTCTATGCAGTATCCATAGGAGCTTACTATTGACTACTTCTGTTTTCAGGAAACGAGTTTTTTACGTCGGACTGAATACAATCCAACTACTTAAAGGAAAAAAGTCCTTAATATACGCTGCCATAGTGTTCCTTTTGATTTGAAAAATGCTTATTGTCGATCCCTTGATTTTTCTCGTCAGAATACGCATGATAACTTGCAATACTTTTTTTCATGGCCGAGTAAATGTTCTAGTCTCTCACATAAACCTCTCTAGGGCCGCGCGGTAGCCCAGTGGATACCGTGTTACACTCATGAGCAGGCTGGTCGTGAATTCGATACCCGGGACCCGACATCCCTGGCCAGGCGGGGAGGCGATCTAAAATTGGCCTAAAAACCTCATAGGCTTGCCTGAACTGACAGGGCTTTGTCCTACCAAGGGGTTTATCGCTTCCTACTTGGTGGGAGTGGGATGGCGAGTTTAGCTGAACCTCTGGAGTTATATCGTGGCTTTCTTTCTCGCAAGTAGGACCTCTGTCACACGCTTACATCGACCACACTCGAGTCTTGTCCAGTCGCGCATTCGACTTGACGGTGCCCTCGCTAAGAACCATCTCGTAGCCTCCAGGAGTTCTTTAATTTCTTCTCTTTTAATTAATTAGCTGTGACCGAAATTATTTGTAACATCATTTCTCTAATAACTTGCTTTCTGATTAGATAATGAAGTGATAGGCTGACATGCATTTATCTGTGCAATTATTCAACTACTAATTGAGTAATTCATTCAGTTACCTTATATTAACTTATATTTCATTCATTTGTACACTAATTTGATATGAATATTTTTCTGTGAATTAGAAGGAAAAACATGTTAAAGGTTCATAAACTTTTTTACAGTATTTGGTCCTTCTTTTAACCTCTTATGTATTGTGTAAGGCGTGCAGTAAGCGCCCATGCATTGACAACTTAACCTGAACAGATGTTGTAGCCAGCCCTCTGGGCAAAGGAACCTTTACTGCCGCTTACTTAATTTTGTCGGAGGACAGGGAAGCAGTCGTCAAGGTCTTTATGACAAAGAGTGGACCACAGAACATGACTACCGAGGCAAAGGTCCTGACTGCATTGACCGATGTTCCTCGTGTACCAAATCGGCGTTGGAAAGAGCCCAGTGACTTTGATCACTGATTTTTCAGGGAACAACTCTTCGCGATGAGATGAAGAGGACTTCAATCTCTGACGCACAGGCAATCGACATCGCTCTTCAGATTGCAGAGACTCTTCGTCTGATGCACAAACGTGGATGGGCACACAACGACCTGAAGCTCGACAACATCGTCGTAAAGCCCAAGGCAACCAATACGACGCTACAATCATCGACTTTGGCAACGCGACTCGCTTCGGACGCCCCTGCTACAGCAAGGTCAACTGGGGTCACATCAAGTTCCCCCATCTTGCTCCTGAGCTTCTTGAGGGGTAGAAAGTCACGACCAAAAGCGTTGTCTTCTCCTTTGGATATGCCATGACTAAACTCACTGCAAGAAACAGTTTTGATGATGACGACATTTCCGTCTTCATTGCACAGACAATCAAATATGATCCACAGGAAAGAATTTCACTCGAAGCTGCCATTCAGAAACTTCCGAGAAATTCACTTCAACCTCTTCGTGGACATCATCACTGAAAAGCTTAATGGTATTCATATTTGAATCGGAATCGTTCATCTTACTCTACCTACACACAAACGCTCCCTGTCCATTACAACCCATTACAATATAGAAAAACTATGTTGAAAACAAGGAACTTAAAGAAAATGTTAATTAAAAAAAAAATGTTTCAAAATTGAGTCACAGCCCAAACCACGTAGCTCTGTATATTTTGCATTACTTATCGTATTTAAACAGATAAATCATCAGTAACAGTTTTCGGTAGCAACTACCGCGATATACTGAATAAACAAAACAAAACGTCATTTCTACTTTCACAACCAAATTAAAGCGTTCATATTAAAAACAATATACAGCAGTCAGTATATACAAATATACCGTAAACAAATTTGGATAAAACAAAATACTAAAATCTTATAATTTTAATATGGGATTTCCCCTCAGCTGAATAAAATGACCTAAAATAATAATAAGAATATATGTACAATAAAACCGAATAGTATTAGAAAAAAAAACACTTTATTTGTGATCTCACTCATATAACCTGAGTAAATACGTTGGCTCGTTAATGGATATGACAGCCTGGTGATACTTAACCTTTTCACGGCAAAGGGAATTTCCGTCAAGTGAAGCAAATGACTTACTGACAGATGGAGTAAACAAGACAATTGTAAAACATAGCGAGATGATCCTTCATCGAGGTGGTCTTTAACCATTGCCCCCATGGGAGGATTTTCCTTCAACTGAATAAAATTGATTCCGTGTGTGTGTGTGT
>NC_134804.1:34911732-34914232 GCF_046742065.1 Oratosquilla oratoria | reverse complement strand
ACCCAGAGTAGGAACGAGATGAGGAACAAGAAGAGCTGAACAAAGACACAGAGAACCGGTTAAAGCATAATCGCGGAGAGAGAGAGAGAGAAATGTGAACTGGTGTCCGGACTTGAAAAGAAGTAGGACAGGGGCCCAACCGAGAGAAGGAACGAGATGAGAAACAAAAAGAGGAGAACGAAGACACATAGAACCAGTTAAAGCATCGTCGCGGAGAGAAAGAGAGAGAGAAATGTGAACTGATGTCTTAATTTGAAAAGAAGTAGGACAGGAGCCCAACTCAGAGGGAAGGCAGAATAAGACAAAGGGAACCGGATAAAGAATAGTCGTGGAGAGAGAAAGAGAGAACAAGAAAGCAGAGATATAAGACTCAGAAATGGAGGGACGAGGATAGAAACAAGAAAATTTATGTTCAGTAAGGAAAGAGAGGCGGAGGACAAGATGGCGGAGGAAGAGGAGGAGAAGGACAAGAAAACTGAAGACAAGGATTCAGAAGAAGAGGACAAAGAAGCTTATGAGGAGAACAAGGATGTAGAAGAGGAGGGGAAAGAGGCTAAGGAAGACGACAGGAAGACTGAGAATGATGAGGACAAGAAAACTGAAGAGGACAAAGAAGCTGAGGCGGAGGACAAGGAGGCTAAAGAGGATGAGGGCAAGGAAGTTGAAGAATGCATGAAGGGCGAAAAGGATGAGGACAAAAAGTATAAGGAAGGTGAAGAGGACCAGCAAGCTATGGAGAATAAGGACAAGGAGGCTGAGGAGGATGAGGACAAGAAATATGAGGTATATGAGGACAAAAAGGCTGAGGATGATGAGAAAGAGGATAATTAAGAGTTCAAAAAGGCTTAGAAAGATGAGAAAAAAGAAACTGAGGAGAAGGACAAGGAGTTAGAGCACGCTGAGGACAAGAATATTGAGGAGTAGGACAAGGAGGCCTAGGAGGAGGAACAGGAGGAGGACAAAGAGGCTGATCTCCAAGTAGAAGAATAAGAAATGCTGTACATATCCCCCATGGGAATAGTGCTATCACCATCTGTTGTGCACACATGAGGGGACAGAGTATCGACGAGGCACAGGGTGGTGGGTAGAGGAGGACGGGATATAGCAAATGTGGGGGGAAGGGACAAGTTGGGTGATAAAGGAGAGGGAGAGAAAAGGGGAGAAATGGGGAAAGGACGAAGCCCCTTTTGTATAATTTTAAAGTAGATGGGTAGTGTTGCATTCTGGGTATGTTTACAAAGAGAAGAAAGACGATAGTTTTTGAAAAAGGGGGAATAAGAGTTCATGGGAGAAGGAGACTTGGGGCGAGGGGGGAACGAGAGACCGGGGAGAGGAGAAAGGAGAGAACGACGCAAGGGTTAGGTACAGTAATGTGGTTGGGAATCGACAAGGGTAATTGGAAATGCTTTGTTTTAGACGAGATCGCTCGAACTCTCTTGGAGGATGAAGGTCGTGGAGGAGAAGGAGGGAGGGGAGGGAGGGAGGCGATTGGTTTGGAAGGATGGAGGGAAGAGGAGTCGACAGGGGAGCAAACACGACCGAGAGGCACAAAACCAAGAAGGTTTCTGGAGAGAAACGCTACGAAGTCTGAATACTCGAAACGAGATGGCCGAAGAAGTGGAAAAAGGATATGAGTATAAGACGAAGGATTCCAGGAAGACTCGAGAGCATAAAATGAAGAAACGATGAAGACGAGAAGACCAAGACCAAGAGGGCTTCTGGAGAGAAACTCTACGAAGTCTGAACACGGGAAGAACGGCAGAAGAGGCGAAAGAAGGATATGAGTATGAGACGAAGGCGTCCGCGAAGACACAGCGAATCGAGAGCATCAAATGAAGAAATGCTGAGGACGAGACGAAACGAGGACTGAGCCGAAGAAAACCGAGAAGAAGAGAGAAACAAGTATTCTTGAGACAACAAACAAGAGGGATAAAAGGAAGAGCGAGCGCCTTCCATCCCCTTCCTCCTTCCCCCCTCCTTCTTCCCTCGTCCTCCCTCACTCCCTCTCGCTCCCCTCACGTGGAAGGGAGAGAGCCACACAGAAGAGGGTGATGGACTAAAGAATTGAAAGAATAAGAGATAGGAGAGAAATCCAAAAAATGTTTGACAAGGAGGAGCTATCTGTATGAATGAAGAGTATGGAGTCGACGGAGATGGAGGAAGGTGAGAGAATGGGATGCCGAAGGAAAATACCTTCTGGAAGTTTCAGGAGGAAGAAGAGACCCAATGAAAAGAGAGTCGAACTAGAAGAAGAAGAAGAAGAAGAAGATGAAGAAGAAACCTGGAAAAAGGAGGACGAGTGACTGGAGCAAGAATAAACCGAAGAAGAAAGGAATAGATGACATCGAGGGAAGGTCGAACTGAGAGCATGGAATATATGGAATATTTCTTTTTTATTATTATTTTTATTGTCGTGGCCCAATATGGCGCCAGTGTCTAGTGTTTTTGACAGTTCTTTCTTTCCCTTTTTTTTTCGTAAATGGGTTCATTTGTGTTTGTA
>NC_134804.1:34896732-34904232 GCF_046742065.1 Oratosquilla oratoria | reverse complement strand
TACATATATATATATATATACATATGTTGATTTTGTACGAAATTATAGTTTTTGGCTCAATCCCTGAAACTCGAAGGAGCACCCCATGGAATGCCCACATCACAGTCTGAGAGCTACTGAAGGCCTGGCTATGCGTGTGCAAAACAACGAAGATCATACACGAGAAGTTGGATCTTGTAGAGCTCGCCAAGACGTGTGGTTTGAGATATGTAAGACCGTCTTAGCCATGGAGGAGAGTGAGGAGGAGGAAGAGGAGGAGGAGAAGTAGGTGATGGAGGAGGAGGAGAAAGAGGAGGAGGAGGAGGGGGAGGAGGAGAAGAGGAGAAGGAGGAGGAGGAGGAGGAGGAGGAGAGTCAAAAAGAAGATTCTGTGGCGCATAGTGGATAAAAGAGAAAGCGACGGAGGTGGGGAGAAGAAAGGGGCGCCGTGAAAAGGGAAGGAATTTGTAAGCAGTAAAGATATTTAGATAACAAATGGGAGCGGGGACGTAATTTGAAGACCAAGAAGAGGGAGAAGGGGGACGAAAGTGAATAACGGAGGCGAGGAGGGAAGGAGTTGAATGATCGAGAAAAAGTGATAAAAGGCGGACTAAGAAGAAAGGGGGGAGAGGGGAAGGCGGAAGCTTTGGAGGTGCAGGTTTGCGTCTCTCGTCGTGAAAAGGAGCGATTATGAAAAGGAGGTCGTTCGCGAATAAAACAAAACTCGACAAATGATCGGGAAGAAAGAAAAAGAATTAATGAATTTAGTACAAATCAACAGATAAAGGTGGTACTGGAGGGGATGTAGACGGACGGCGGGAAGGAAATGAACGAGGATTGTGGGCACAGGGAGCTCCTCAAGTAACCAAAATGAAACATTAATAAAAATGAAACAATAGAAAATGAAATGTTGAAAAAGTATATGGTGGAACGAATCGGCATCTAGAGGTGATAAAGGGAGGAATGAGATTAAAGGGAGGATGATGATGGTAAACGAGGGTCACAAGAAAGGGGAAGCAAAAGAACATTAAATTGTGTGATGTAAGGTTAATATTCATACTGAGACAAGCACAAACGTAACGCTCCGTGCCAGACCGGCGAAGACGCCAGGGCCTCAAAATTACGCTTCCTCTGAGCGCTTTATTTGGTAAAACTTTGGACAGTGATAACTCGAAACAGGGTTTTGGCGTCTTCGCCTGTCTAGCATAGAGCCTCTTAAATTAAATTACTCTTTACAAAAGCTGTTTTAGAAACAATGGTGTAAATAGACACAATACTTGTCTTTCTTAATCTTGTTGAAGAAATAAATTGTCTTTCTTCGTGTTAGTTGATGTAAATTGTGAGTTTGGATTCTGTGTTTACTGAGTCTTCTGCTTGTTCGCCTGCTTTTATATTTGTTTGTTTCGGGTATGTATCCTATATTGTTTTGTTCTTTGTTTATTTTATTTCATTGATGTTCTTTTCATTTTATTTTATTATATCATATTATACAGTACTATATTATACTATATTATACTATATTAAATTGTATTATATTATATATTATACTATATATTATATTATATTGTATTATATTATATTATATTATATTATATTATATTATACTATATTATATTATATACTAATATTATATTATATTATATTATATTATATTATATTATACTATATTATATTATATACTAATATTATGTTATATTATATTATATTATATTATATTATATTATATTATACTATATTATATTATATTATACCATATTATATTACATTATATTATGTCATATTATATTGTATTATATCATATTATATTATATCATATTTTGTCTTGTTTTACGTTATATATATATTTTGTTTTATCTTAGTCTATCTGGTTTGTATGGGTGACATTAAAGTCATTCTAAGATACTTGCTACATAGATATTATACAATCAATTTCCCCTAACAGGGGTACAATAAATAATGATAACCCTAATAAGGATTCAAGCAAAAATAACCAGACACCTCTGCAGCCACCACGTCTCTCCAGAAACCGTTAAGTCCTCTTTAAGTCGGAAAAAAAGTAAAAAATTCAAATCATATTCGATAAAGAGACTTCTCCTTGCGTGTGTGTGGTCCACTAAAACCCTGGGAATTCAGGACTCTGCTCCTGAATTAATTATTCATCAACCCGGTGGACACAGATGCTCGAGCAACGTCGTATTTAGGGATAATCTGAAATATATTTTTCAATATCTATCCCACCCTCCCCATTGAGGCAGCCGTTAGCACTGATATTCGTGGACTTATATAATGAATTTGACTCGATCGAAGCCTACAAGGTAGCCAGGTAGTAAGGGTGATAGTGATGTATACAAATATCTTCTTATTTGCATACAAATTTCAATGGACTGTCCAACGACAAAAAAGAATGAATAAGTAATATAATTAACTAAAATAAAAAAATAAAAAACAGAAGACAAGATCGATGTCAAGTTGAGGAGGTGTCTTGAATTTTCTTTTTCGGAAGAGGGCAAGTCATAGTTAAGTAGAAACGTATCATCGGGGGGATTGAAAGTTCCAGAGTTTTCCAGTGGAAGTAAAGAAAGACAAAAGGTAAAGACAAAATGATAATAAAAAAACACGAAAACATACAAAATAATGAAAGAAAAAACACTGCATTTTGGTTAACAACGCTCAAATATGAAAGGAACAATAAGAGCAATTAAGATTACACTACTTTGGCCATGCTGGGCAACTGTGTGACAGCTGAATAGAAAGGGGTAATGCGAAAACGTGAAATGAAAAAGATATATATAGTTGTTCTAGCGTTTCGACTCTTGGCCTTCTTTGGAAGGAGAACGGAGATTTCCTTCCACTGCTTCATCCTTCTTCGTCTCTCTTCGCCCCACCGGGCGATGAAAAGCCCAACCTAGGGACGCTAGTACCTCCCGGGATGCTTAAATAAATTCTAGCGTGTGCAGGGAAACGATATATACATACACTTTCCTTTATCCTTCTAGTAATAAGATGTTAGTTAGTGGGTACTGGGCTACTTAGACCAAACTAGAAGGGATGCTAGGGTAAAAAAAAATTGGGAAACGCTGTTCTAGATCCTGGCAGTGTCCTTCCTTCTACGAGGTCTACCACTCGTTATCATCTAGATTTCCATTTCTAGTTTCTGGTTTGCTTTCCTTCAGACCTCCTTGATTAACTACATTGTGTCTTTTTCTTGAACCATTTCGCCCGATGATTTGTTTTTGTTTTCTTATTACTCTATCTAATATTATTTTGATGATGAGATTTGTACCAATGTGTTCCTTGTTAATTCAGCTTTTATGATCCATCTGTCATTGTTTGTATTTTCTCGTCTTTGTTTTCTTTTTTACAGCTTATTCAACAATACACTTTCCCATTCTTCCTTACCTTCCTCCTCATCTCCTCCTTCTCACCCTCTCCCATATATCCACACTTCACTTTCTTTTATTTCTTCTTCTTCCACACGCCTCCCAGCCTCTTTCGTCACACCTCTGTCCATTACGTCCCCGTATCCTTCTTCTCTTCTTCTCCAGGTCTTATTTCTTTTTCATTATCTTTCTTTCATCTTTCTTTACTCCCAACTCGCTTGTCCCTCTTTCTGTTCTGAGAGAGACAGACCCCGTAGATTGTGACGTCATGTCGCGCACCATTTTACTTCCGCCTTTTATTCGTCCCATTGTGACGACTGCGTGCAGACTTCGAAAAAGAAAAAGAAAATGAGAGAAAAATTAAATTACATTACGTTCATCGTAAGTTCCTCTATTACGAAGTTGCCTTCATTAGCAAAGGAAATTTCCGTCAAACGGTAATGGTACCCATAGAGATGCAGATATCCATGGAGATTGTCCCATATGCTGTGATCATTTTCGTTCTGTGATCATGGTCCTAATCACATATTACTTAATTAATTTCTTCAGAATGCATGGTCTAGTTTCACTTCATCTAATAGTATCTCTTTTATTTATTTTCTATATTTCATCTATTTGTTTTTTACTTATTTACTTGTCTATTCATTTTATTTATTTATTTATTTATATCTATATACCTCTTTTATTAATTTCTGGTGTTTGCTCTATATACTGTCATATACTTTTTCAAAGTCAATTAAAAGTGAAGACAGCTTGTACCAAATTTCCATAATTTCCCTGTGATTCCCAAGAGATTATACATGTCTCCAAACTTTTTTTTTTTAATTACTAATATCATTGTGTCAAAAAGATACTGCGGTAATGGTGTATGCGAACGAAGAGAAGGAAAGATACGTTTGCATAAAAGTGTGTCAATTTATAAAGATGTTAGTGAGGAGCATATGCCCTGTTATACGCTTAAGCGACTGTTGAGGCAACGGATAACAAACAGTCACTGCGGGGAAGAATCTGAGGGAAGTGAGTGCGGGATTCGAACCCACTACTAGGAAGATGCGAGACCCTCTTGCTTACGACTATGTAAATTAAAAAAGACGCATGAGAAGGAGGATTTTAGAACGAGACAGATGGATGGCTTGAGGAGAGATGCATGACTTTAATGTAACGTGGAAAGGCAGAAAGGAAGGAAGGAAGGAAGGCTCCATCTCTTGATGTCTTAATTTAGTCTTGAACCAAAAATTTCTGAAAATTGGAATCTTGATTGAAGCGACAGAAGCCTTGCAAGAATGATGAAAATCATTACAGTAATGAAAATAACAAAATGATAATGATAAAAATAGTAAGAATAAGGGACATGAAATGATGTCGCAAAGATAACAGAGCGGGCTTGGGAATTTATAAGAGCTCGGAAATATGAAATGCGGGTTCAGCACTTTCAGCATGAAGATGAGGAAGATATTCGTCTCGAAGAAAACGAAATCCTCTTTGGGGAATCTTTCATACAACACAAACAACACCCACCTACTGACGTAATAAGACACCTCATATGAGTATTCTCATCCTTAGTTTTATGTCTACCTAAGTGTGCTTTTAAGGCATTAATACAGACACCGGCGTAGCATATATTCCTAATGTCTTGCTAAAGGAAATTAATGAGCTGTGATATGTACTCGAGGTGAATATTCAACACTCGGAAAGGTTATTAAGTTTGAGTGGGTTCTATTTTTTGTTAGAAGTAAAATGTTACCTCGCGCACTCAGCGATGGTCATCTGCATTTGAAAGAATTTGTTTGTGTACGCTTATGTATGTGTATACATATATATATGTGTATATATACGCACATATATATATATATATATATATATATATATATATATATATATATATATATATATATATATATATATATCCGTGGGCGTATGCATATCTTTGTCTTTTTGTGTGTATGAGTGTGTATGAGTGTGTGTGTGTGTGTGTGTGTGTGTGTGTGTGTGTGTGTGTGTGTGTGTGTGTGTGTGTGTGTGTGTGTGTGTGTGTGTGTGTGTGTGTGTGTGTGTGTGTGTGTGTGTGTGTGTGTGTGTGTGTGTGTGTGTGTGTGTGTGAGCGCGCGCGCGTGTGTGTGTAATGTGTGTGTGTTATTAATAAAACACATCACCATGCAGGACCTACATTCTAAAAGAAAATGTCAACAGTTGATTTATTTCACAAAGCTAATTGGTCTGCAAGTCTTGGTGGGCTATAAATTTCATTTCCCTTCTTTTTTTTAGACTTTATCATCATAATTGCTTAAGTTCCATTAAACTATCCAATTTTTCATTCCCTCGAGCGCTTGTTGTCAACATGGACAAAAGAGATCCAAACCAGGGACAAGAATTCGACCCGCATATACGAAAAAAAATACATATACAAGAGAAGGTTTGTCTTCTTATTCGATTCGAAAAGCCAAGTCAAGTATGCGTACATAATGGTCACACTAACGATTTGTTCTCAAACAAATCATCGAATTACTCAGCGGTCAAAGAAATTTCTATCGCCTTGAGGAATAGGCACAAGAAAACTTGGAATATATACGTGGAGCAATTTTACAATGAGTTAATTATGTGCACAATGGGGGGTGAGGGGGAAGGGAGGTAGGCAAAATGCCTTGTTGCGTTGTTTGATGAGACGTTTGATATGTGGTGTCATCCAAGGAGCGTCAGAGTGATGGACAGAGAAATCCTTTACAGGGAAGAAGTGGTGAAAGGCCTCAATTGTGGTGGTGGAGTAATTTGTCCACTTGGTCTCCACGTCTTCAACGTTGAGAACCTCTGGCCAGGGATGTTCCACTATCCACCTGCCAAATTCCCTCATGGCGGAATCAGGCATAGGGCGGTGCTGTCTGGTTACTTTAATCCTGTGAATGGCTGCACTAGGGGCTGGGGACCATTGTATGGTGAGGTGCGTGCTCTTACCGATGGGGGGGAGAGGTCTGGGGGTAGAGTACAGCTGCGCCATGTCAGTCATAATTAGGTCAAGGGTAGTTTGGTCGTGGGTGGGAAAGGTCACTACCTGCTTGAGATTTAAATGGTTTAAAATATCACTTGTGTCCAGACGATTAAAGTCCCCGCACACAACTAATTTGGCAGCAGGAAACCTTAAGCGGAGGGAGTCAGCAGTTTCAATGATGTGATCGTTGAGGAGAAGGGCAGTGTTGGCACGAGGAGGGTGGTATATGACGCACATTATAATAGAGGCGGTGTGGCGGGGATGGAAGCGGGGGGTGAGTTTGACCCATAAAGCCTCGACTCCCTCTGGTATGTCAACCCTAAGGTAAGGGGTTGAGGTCAGCTCGACAATACAATGCCACACCACCGCCTCTGCGGTTTCCTCTGAGATGGTGAAAAAGTACAAAATTTTCTATGTTACACACTTCGGGAATTATTTGCCACGCTTCCGTAATTGCCATCACATCACAGCCTGTGGAGCGCACTAATTCAATCACTTCTTCCATTTTGTTGGCTAATGAGGTAACATTAGATAGTATGATGGAGGGTAGGCTGTACCAAACGCGTGGAACTTCATTGAGAATTCGTTGTCTTGGCTCGACTTTTCGTTTTTTGGTTGCACTTCTTTTATTTGTAATCACAGGCACTGTTCGGGTAATTTTTGAGCCACCGCGTCGGCCACGATTGCGAAAAAGTTTCATGTTTTTTAAGCTTTGAATCACTGAACTAGGTGTGTATCGATATGAGGGTGAGAGATTTTGCAAAGCTGGACCGCACATTGTTTTTGTATCTCAAGCTTAGAAATAGGGTTATGGGTCAACAAGCTGACCCTGGCTGTGTGTGTGTGTGTGTGTGTGTGTGTGTGTGTGTGTGTGTGTGTGTGTGTGTGTGTGTGTGTGTGTGTGGTGTGTGTGTGTGTGTGTGTGTGTGTGTGTGTGTGTGTGTTTGAATATGTTTGCGTATGTGTGTGTGTGTGTGTGTGTGTGTGTGTGTGTGTGTGTGTGTGTGTGTGTGTGTGTGTGTGTGTGTGTGTGTGTGTGTGTGTGTGTGTGTGTGTGTGTGTGTGTGTGTGCGTGTTTCTGTGTGTTTGCGTATCTATATATATGTACAGGGTAAAGCAAAAGTCGCCATACATAGGAAAAATAATTTTTTTGGTAAGA
>NC_134804.1:34746997-34876232 GCF_046742065.1 Oratosquilla oratoria | reverse complement strand
TGCAAGGAACTGTGACTTCCACTTAGGTACAGTGTAAATATTTCTAAAGGAGATTTTATTTTTATTTGTTTAGTTTCAGTAACGTAAGTATTATGCACAAATTATTATGACTATAGTAAAAATTATTTTATTATATTGGAGCTATGTCACAAAATACTCGTCGTTTGAAATCGGACACAGAGTTGTCCGGTATGTCCTATGACAAGTGGCGTGTCCTTTTATATACCAGTCTGATTTTTTTTTATTTCTTTTAGTTAATTTATTATTATGATTGTTATATATACATATATATATATATATATATATATATATATATATATATATATATATATATATATATATATATAATGTACAACACTGAATGGGTCCCAGTGATTACAGATACATTTTAACAAACACAATGCACTTTAATTCTAAGCCATCAATGGACGCCGACATGCAGAAATTGAAATGCGGTACTGCCAAGGACTCGAACCCAGCAACCACATGACAAGTGCCTTATTAACTTACCAGCTAGGCTATCAAGATGCATGTCGGCCTCCATTGGTGGCTTAGAATTAAAGTGCATTGTGGTTGTATATATATAAATATATATGTATATATATATATATATATACATAGATACATATATATATATATATATAAACTTCATAATACTTTTTGCGACGGATGCAGAGATAAGGAGCACGCAGAGAAAAATGGAGAGATCATTACTGTGAATAACGCCGAAAGACAGGAAGAGGGTAAGTTGGGTGAGAGAGCAAACTGGAGCGAAAGATATTGTGGAGGCGGTAAAAGAGAGAGGAAGTGGAATTGTTCGGGAAAGTTAGTGCGAAAGAAGAATGATGGTCGACGGAACAAGTGTGTTACTGAGTGGATGTCGCGAGATGGGACGGGTAAAATAGTAAGGCCAGAAAGAGGGTGGAGATACGAGGTAGAGAAGTTTGCAGGAGTGACGTGGCAGATGTTGGCGCGGTCGTGCGAGTCGTGGAATGTTATGAATAAAAACATATGCTCAACAGTGGACTAGAATTGGCTGATTTATTATATTTTCCAGGCTATTTCTTCTTATACTTATGTAATATCTGAGTTATTATGAGATGAATTTTACGTCATAGATGTTGTGCAGCTTCATCAAATATGTAACAGAATCTGGTTCCAATATTTGTTTAACTTGGGCAATTTTAGCCTAAAGAAATATATAAAGAATTAGTACAATTAAGCTAATTTTGCTAATGAGTGACCGCATTTACACTAGGGAAGGTTATCATGACTTGAGCGTTAGAAGTCTTTGCACTTTTCATAAGTAAGATGCGTATGGATTGAATAAAATATATTAATAGAAATATTAAGGATGCAATAAAACGAGAATGAAATAGAATAAAATAAATGAATTTGACTGTGAGTGTGAGGTTCCTCATTATCCTTCTCTTCCTTTGCCTGTGCCTTTCTTCTTCTTCTTTTCTTTTCTTCTTCTTCTTTTCTTCTTTTTTTCAGTGTACATCACTGCACCTCTAGTTCTTCTTCCTACGCTTCTAAATCCCCCCTTCTTCCTCTACCATCTTACACTGTTTCTGCGCTTTTCTCTCCGTTTTCTTTTCTTTTCTTTTTCTTTTCCTCCTTTCCAGTATCCATGCTCATTTCGCTCGTGCCTCATTTTTCTTCCATTTTCCCATGCCATCTCTACTTTCCTACTTGGCTGTAACCTCATACATATTTGTCATTGTGACATTATCATGATAGATAATTTTATAGAATAATGAGGTTCCAGATCCGTGTTGTGGAAATAACATATGTCAAGCAGATGTAGCTAACAACATGTTTGTGTCACGTTAATGCTGGACTTGGCCGAAGCGAGGGAGGGAATGTCGATGACAGAATGACGTCATACCTGGCCCCGATGTTTCCTCTCCTACTTACCACTTGTTTTCATCTTTTTTTCACTTTTTGAAATGAGACATTAGTCATTCCATCATGCTTTTTTACCCGTCTCTCACTCTCATCCCATCCTCCCACCGTCCTGCTTTCTTCATCTATTCTCGCTCTTCCAACCCTTACATCCCCTTCCCCGTCCCCCAACGGGTGGCTATCTCCATCTCTCACTCCACCCCTCCAGAGCTGACGGGCGGGCGTCTGGGTCAAAACCACGTTCAGCTCTCAGTCGCGTTGTGTACGTCGTTTAGTGAAGGTGATAGCAGTGGATAGCAAACGAACGCGGAACCCCGTTTTCATACGTACAAACTTAGATTATAAAAGGACGCCAACAGGCACATCGTTAAATGGTGTTTTGTGTATATATTACCCCGTGATGCGAGGACGTGAAATATACGTTTGAACCTCTTATCGTCATTTTGGCAAATTCTTGCAAGGTGAATGGTGCGAACACGGTCAAAATAGAGCACCTGATTTTAGTGCCAAAGTTTATTATCCATATCACATGTGATACGTTGATCACGGTTACTGAAATGGAGTTGGATATTCGTGTTACCCCAGGGCGTGGCACTTGATCAATTATAACGTGGTTACACTTGAAACGGATTCGATGCACCCCCTTTGTGATCGGTGCCGAGCCGGAGTCGGATGTTGTGCTATGGCGCTCAAGTGCTGTTCTCTTTAGCGGGGGTGTGGTGCTCTAGCGGGGTCCACGTGGACTCGCCTCCTGGAGTGGTTTGATGGCTTGACCCTGTGTGAATATGTGTTGGTAAAATTGTCAAAAGCTCCCACTGTGGTACACGTCCGCCATGATGGGCTCCTGTCAAGCTCGTCGCTTTCGTCAGAAATGGATGAAAATGTTCACAAAGTGGATCACTTTCAGGATGTAGCTTTTTTATGTGCGGTACACCGTCACAGATAACATACAGATAAAGTGATATATTTATCGTGTGAACAACTAAAGTGTTTATAATTTCATTATTCTGTTTCTTTCGCGAAAGTGGAATGAGAAAAATATTTGTTGACGTGTACTTATTCTTTTTTTTTTTCTTTTTTTTTAACGTAAATATCGAGCTTTGATACCTCAGGGAACTTAGCGTGGACTGTTGCATTATGTGTTATTTTTATGAAGGGAGGGCGGGGCGCCCACGTGGCTTGGCAGAAATTGATTTAGACAACAAATTTAGTAACATTTGTTGGAGGTTGGTCTTGCGCATGTGTACATCCAAAGGGGAAAAGCAGGAAACGATGGAAATCCGGTTCCGTGAAATATAGGAACTGCAAACCAACTAACCAGAATAATGGGTGAATAGAGTAATCTAAAACTTTGGATAAATGGCATTCGAATTGTATTCGAAATAATAAAAGTTATATGATTTCAAAACGAGCATAACGACTTTCTGTTGGGGCGACTCACTTGGGCGACGTTCCGTGTAACAAGGGCACAGCTCCGTGTCGGTGTGCAAGCCCGTGCATTTGACAGCTTCGCCACCAGGGGCGTGATCAAAACCGCGTGACGCCATGAACACGTCACAAATACCTCATTCGCTGATACCTATCCGGACCTGGTATTGCCCCAGTTGGAGATACCGATATACTACATACTTTGATGCAATGTGATACAACTCAAACTAAAAACAGACGATTTGATTCAGCCGAGGGCTTGGTTTCTCTCCCCCCCCACTTCACCCCCGATCGAGGACTAGCCCAACTCTAACCCTCTTCCAAAATAATTATATCAATACATCTTTCGTTGTTGGGTAATTGGTATATTTCAATACCCAGTAGTTCCTGTCTAAATTTTAGTTTTGTATATTATTTACCAATGGAACAACAACGGAAGTGTACGTGTGGGTCAGGTAAAATGTCCGATTTGGTAAGTCGCCGTAGAGAGGGGATTAAAGTGGTTCTTGACTTCCCCCCCCTTCTCCCTAGATCACCCCATTCGCCCACTCTACTAATCCCCAGACCGAATGAGGGGAAACGAACTTCTCTGTAGCAAGTTCACGTTAGGGGACGCCTAGCTGTGGTTGAAGCCGGCCTTATCGCCATACTTGTTCAGACATCGTTTCTCATTGGGGATCGATCCAAGGACCTCTTAGTTACAATGTGAAATGGAAACTCTGTGCACTTTTTAATCACTGCTGAACAAAGACCTCTCTCATCCTCTGACACACTACTCCTGCAAAATGCTCTTTAATTACATTCACCTTTTTCTGGTCTTCCTCATCCATGCTTCCCATGTCGTGGCGTCCAGTCAGTAACACACTTGCTCCATCTGCCATCCTCATGGCTAACTTGCTTATCATTCCATTTCCGCTCCAGTCTGTTGTCTTAGCCAACTTGCTCTCCAGTCTATCAGTGATATTGCCAACATTAGTCTCATCATTATCGCCAGTGCATGTCTTAGTTGTGCCTCCACCATCTTCGTCAGTATCTGAGTTTCACACCCGTAGATTATAGCTGGTAATATCTGTTATTTTTTTCGTTGTAGACAAACAAATGGTCTCTTTTTTTTCCCCAAACATTTTATTGATGTTCGATCTTTGGTCAATTTCGTGATTTGGTCTGAATGATTATATTCTTTGTGTTATTCAATATTCTCGCCAATTGGTTTACTTTTATTTTCAGATTTGAATATTTATATTTTATTCATACTCACCTTCAAAGCTGCTTTGAAACTTTCCTTATTGAAATCATTGACTCTATTTTGCAAGCCTGGTTTCTGAATTGAGATTAATGTTGTACGGAAAAAGTAAGTCTAAATAGTATATCAAGAAAGACTGTCACCCTTTCACTACCAAGATGCACGGAGATGCTTGGCAGCAGAGAATGAATGTAAAGGCGTCACCCGGTATGGAAGGGGGTTGGGGGGATGCTGTAGCCGGAAGGAATAAGTAGGTCATGATCCCTTTGTATGTTCGGGTTGTAGGAAGCGAAACCAGGCAGATTCCCAGGCGTGTGTTTTGTGCGCTCGTCGTCTTAGGCCAGGGCACCTGGTGTGATCCCAGCGAGTTCTTTTCCCCCTTTCCCTCCCTCCCTGCTTCCTGCATCGTGTTGAACAGCTCGTTGTATTTTCTAATTATCTATATATCATCTTTCCAGACATGATTGAATTATGGTAATTAAATTGTTTAACAATATGTTTTAGAAATGGCCATGGTAAATATATGGTTGGCAAGTTCTTCGTGCAGTATGCACTGAATAGGTGGGGGAAGTGGAATTAACGGGATCAAGTCCTATCGCTCTCTAAGGCTAATGAAGAAAACGCCATCAACCAGTGACTGATTGAAGCTGTGCACAAACAAATTCTTGTGGTTTGGGACTTTACTACTTCAGGCGGCAGTCTGTTTTTTATTGTTTGGTTTGGTTTTCCCAGAGTTGAGGACAAGTGGATCAAACCTCCAGTTGAAGTAGTAGGAGCCTAGACCATAAAAGATTTTAGGGGGTGATACGATGACTGTTGGAGAATAAAAAGGAATTTCAAGTAAGAGGCTGTGGGAAGGGAAACACGCGCACACACACGCACGCGCGCACACACACACACACTCACACACTCACACATAATCGCTCAAGTGCCCATTCAACGAACAAAGGAGAAACGTGCGCTCGTGGGGTCAGGAGCAGATGCAAATAAGCAAAGAGGCAAGCACACACACACACACACACACACACACACACACACACACACACACACACACACACAATAGGAATGATGCTTCTGTTGATGCCAGGCGATTTCATTCAGAAGAAGGGTTGGGCTCTTAGATGCACCGGGAGGAGGAGGAGGGGGAGGAGAGGTGGAGGCTGTGTTTCTGAGAGGCAAGAGATGCCATCACGTGCAGGCACCTCTAGGTGCCATTGATTTTCCATGGTATGTGTCTCATTGTCGCTGCAACTCCCAAGTCACTGTAGTGTACATACAGTTTGCACGTACCGTACACACATACACACAGTACTCCCCAAATGTGCATTCCTTTTTTGCGTAAATAGGAAATGTTTATGGAGTATTTGTATATCGGGGCCCGTTGGAAAGAGAGTGTTTTGATGAGCCAGAGGTCTAAAAATGGCGCAAATCGTTCAAGTTGATCATGTTGAATATAAACAATTAATGAGAGATACTGATATATGTGGTGGATGTTATTTATTCATTTTCCTTAGTTTATTATGAAAAAAAAACTGGGTATTTGAGGTGGCAGCTGGTAGGTGTACAGAAGGCGAAGGAGATAAATATATAAGACATTGGCATCCGGTGTTGATGCGTTCGTTTTCTTCCGTAGTTGTGATGCGACTTGTGTTAGCTACGATGATGACGTCATGTCGCTTCTTATATAAGGGCTTGATCTATATTCTATTGGCTTCCTATGCTTTCGTAATCGCTCTCAGTGATTCTTGACTAGTATTTCCTGGGACTCAAACACTTAAAGCTCTTCCTTCGCTCCCGACGGGGTGCTAAGAGAGTGAATGAAATTGAACTAGGGTATTTGAATATGAACGTAAAAGGGATGAATGCAGGACGCCAGCAGGATGGTGTTGTTTGTAGAGAAAACAGGGTGCGTGGGAAAAGTGCAGCTGATCGTAGGGAAAGGAGGTTGGCTCGTGGGGAGGAGGAGGGGGGGTTCGTCGTTGTCGTCGTCGTCGATTTTTTTTTCCAAAGAATGGGACAAATCTCAAAGATTAATAAGCAACTAAATGAATATAATGGTTGGCAAAGATATGCAATTTTACCAGTTTTTGAATGTTTTAACGGAATTTGAATATTCTATATTCTCTTTAGTATTTGTAGGTAGTTCAGATGTAATTCCTGTTTTTCATATAAGGTGGTTTCCTGATGTCTCATTATTTTGTAAGCAAGGATGCATATTTTGTATATTCTTGGTTTTATTTGCAACCGAAAAATAGCAAACCTCCAACTGTCAGATCTCTTCAGTTAAATAGAATAGTCCTAATTTAGCTAGAATTTATTTTAACCGCCTGACGACAGTCAAAATAAAATTCATAAAACAGGTCATCTTGAAGCAGGGCCCCAAAAATGCTTCTGTTTTTTTTTTTTTTTTTTTTTTTTTTTTTTTTACATTGTAATATGACCGTCAACTAAATTACCATTGTATATATCCATTTATTTATTATTAAGTTAATCACATCATAAGTGATTTATTATAAGGAAGAAGTTGAGAGAAAAATAGCGAGTAGTTTTGAACATGGCCAATCTCAGGCTGGATGGTTAACTCAAGGTATGATGACAATTTTGATCACTTATTTTGGTTAACGCTATGTAATTTTGTCCAACTAAGGGATAGATTTCCTTCGAAGAGGTCAAGAACTCCGTTAACCATGGAAAGCGTCTAATCCCTCTTAGGGATTAAGTGCGATTAAGAAACCAGAGAAAATAGGAACTCAAAAAACAATAAAGTAAGAAGTGATCTAATGAAAAAAGAAAAGGACTATGCAGACTAAGAAGAACGAAAGAAGGGGGTGAGATGGATAAACTTATTACTAAAAGGCAGTTTTGAAAAGAGGAAGAGAAACATGGATTATATAGAAGGAACTATTCGGAAAGGTAAAAGTATTAAACAGGCACTGCACAGAGAATGTGGACATCAAATGCAGAGAGAGAATGTCAAAACAAATAGAAAAAAAAATACTATAGTTCGACCAGTATATGAAACTAGAAAAATCATCTAAGGAAGATGGAATTGCTGGTGATTTTCTAGAAAGACGCAAGGGTCATTATAGATTAACTGTGATTACAGTGGTTAAAAAAAAGTCCTTAAACAAGTCGCCGAGTTCTGCTTTTTAGCCCTTCTTGAGCCATGAAAAAAAGGTCTCTGAGGGGGTTACTGGGTCCTGATGGCTTAAAAGGTGGTGGAAGAGAGACGAAGTAAGCGAGGTAGTTGCTGAGGGGTGGATGGAATGGCGAACCGGTGGGAAGCGGGGGAGGACGAGGAGGGAGGGGAGGGGGAGGGGAGCTGGCTTAATAGCCCCAGGGCGGAGGGTTGAGTGAGTGGGGGAGGAGTCGAGTTACTGGGCCTCAGGGACGGATAAAGGGCACTCGGCAGGTACGACGTAGGACATTTGCAGGTGAAAATAGGACAATCGCCACTAAAAGGACACACACACATATATATATATATATATATATATATATATATATATATATATATAAATTTTAGGACATTAATATGAATACTCGTATTTACGGAAATTTGTGTTGAGCCCCATTTTTAAGTAGTTTTCTGGGCTAAGTAAAATAAATTAATGCTAACCAGGTTTTATCATTTTTGTTTTTGTGTATTTAATTTATTCTTTATTTACCATAAACTTTATTTTTCAAGTAGAATAAAATCGTCTGGAATAAACCAATAATGAAACATGTCATTTGTGTCATCGTATAGCGCAATATATATATATTTGTTCAACAGCAACTCATAAAACTAAGCTCTTTGAGCATTTGAATGAAGTTGACAGGATGTCCTTTTCTTCCAAGAATGATAAAAATATAATGATATTTACGTAGAATCGCTGTAATGGATAGTTTGTCCTAAAAAGGACACGTGTGACATTCAAAGAGAATGGGGCGGGGGGAGGATTTGTGATGGTGGGGAAGAGCATTTCCCATGGCGTGATTGTGAATAAATACAACCACCCCCCCACCTCGTTCTTGGTTCTCCACCCTCACCCTTTCCACCGTGGAAAACCTGCCCTCCACGCTTGAATTTCTTCCCCCCGCGTCAACCTTCCCTCCTCCACCTCCACCTCCATCTCCTCCACAACTCGAGTTGTCCTCAAAGGAGGAGGCGACACTTGAAGGAGAGTTTGAGGACGTTGATCATTCCTGAAACCGAGAAAACCGCAAGAGGCGGTGTAATGTTGAGGTTTGCCTTGTTCCTGTAAAACTACCGTCAGGTACTAAGAGTGTGGTCACTGCCTCCTCCTCCTCCTCCTCCTCCTCCTCCTCCTCCTCCTCCTCCTCCTCCTCCTCCTCCTCCTCTCTCCCACCACCACCTCATTACTTCCTCCAGTCATCAACCATATGTCCACTGCATTTAAATCGGTTCCTTCTGGTTTGTTTTGAAGGTGATTCTTCCTGCGCATTTTATCAGCACAACTACTTCTTTACCAGAGAGGGGAGGTCCTTGTCCCTTTATTCTTGCTGACGTTAGATGATTTGATCCAATTCGTTTGATAATCTTTAGGTAACGAAGAGGGTGGTACAACGTGCAAGCTTCGGTAACTCAAGCTACGTCATTTTTATAGTATCTTACATGTGAGTCATTCCCGACTTCGCGCGAAGTGAGGAGCTTTACTTTGCGAGCACACGCCTCTGACACTGCCCTTGCAACCAACACCATAACGTCATCACCTTGAGGATCTACACCATTGCAAATATTCTCGTATCCCTGTCTTATTTGTGTACGCCTATAGCTCCAATATGGTGTAGCGTACTCGTTTCCTGGCCAGTGACAGGCAATTTCCATCGACCTTGAACATCCATAAAAATAATACTAATAATAAATAGCTAAATAAAAATTAATCTTCCAAGCTGAAGTTCACCCCTTTAGCCCATTTCAATTGAATATAAATTGTCTGTCTTTAGCCATAATAAAGTGCGTCACTGTATTGAAGGATTTATGTGAAATCTATTTAAAAATTAAACAAGTCGGTAAATGAATAAGGAAATACTTGCACACGCTTCCGTTCATATTTACGGAAGTGTCCGACTTCGTTGTCACCGTGAGACTCCTCCTTTCCTCCTCCTCCTCCTCCTACTCCTCCTCCTCGTCCTCTTGCTCCTGGTCGAGTCATCCTTGGCCCACCTGTCCTTCGTGTTCCCTCGAGAATGATTATCAAGATCACCCATTCCTTCATTCTCGTCTCTTTTCTCCCCGCTCTTCTCCTCTCCTCTCCTCTCCTCTCCTCTCCTCTCCTCTCCTTGTTCTACACCCACAGACCTGATGGTGAAGAAGAGAATTAATTCTCTAGTTTAAGAAAAAAATCCAGACACATCCGGAAGGAAAGAGGAGTTGGTGCGGCTAAAGCTCACAAGACAAAAATTCGACTTTATACTAATCTCGTCTCTTTAATTTTTGTTTATTCCATACACGAGTCATATTAGAAATACTACATGGCATAATGGGGATATAGGTGTCTTTTTGATAAATCAATCAAATTCAGTCCAGCCGGTTCCAGGATCCCCGCTGGAATGAGGAAGTCAGCCAAAGAACAACGCTCAGTGTCTGGAAGTGCTTTCGAAGTTTCACGAAGCGTCGTGGTTTGCGCTCCCAGACCACTTGCCCTTTGATGTGCTGCACTTCCTGCGTGATGACTAGAGCGTAGCCACAACGGAACCCTTCCACAGTAGTCCAGAAGGAAGTGTGTTGATACTTGATCAACTTGGAGTAGTTCATCCGGCCCTCACACTCGTTCTTTGTCTGACCCCGTCCATCTTGGGTGACTTGGTGCCCATTCTTGATGGGAATGCTGGACCTTGGTGGAATGCCCCAGGCGAGTGGTGGTGGTGATGGTGGAATTGGGAGAACTCCACTTATCTTTGGTGCTTCATCGGAGAAAGTCCACTGGTCAGAGATGATCAACTTCGAGAGTTGTAGGTTCCACGCCGATGATGCTGAAGATGTCGATCATAGTTCCGGATCTTTGCGAAGTCGGCACGGACCCTCTGTATATCTTTGGTGTGTATCTTTGTGGTCAATAAACCCATAAAGAAAGAAATAAACCAGTAAATAAATAGAAAATAAAGAACCTGGTTAGGCCGATTTCCTGACTGCTTTGTCACGTGAGAATTAGAATTGGGATCAACTCAGTGTTTATTTTTTGACTAATGACCTCATTTTTGACGTGTTTGCTGGAAGGTTACATCTTTACATCAATCTAAAAAATATGAAAGGAAATGTGCTTGGTTTAAAAGACATGATTTTTTTTCGTCAAGAATGTCAACTGTGTCTTGTTAGCTGTCGCGTGTGTGGGAGGGTTGGTTGGTATATAATTATGTGCAATACTTTAGTGGTATGTTTTCTCTGTTAACTATCTGTTCGAACCTAACCCATCTATTCTTAACCTAACCTAACCTCACCTAACCTTAACTCGCCCAGCCTAACCTAACCTAACCTTACCTTACCTTCAAAGAACCAAGAAGTGGGCTTTCTCATTTGTCCGCTGTGCAACTGCTCACGACACACCTGCCCGTTGAACACCTGTCTGCCCCTGCGCCAGGAGTGTCTTGGGTGTAGCCAAAAGCCCTTGTGACCCTTTGTGCCCAAATAGCCAGGGCAAGTAGTAATCACCGCCAGCCGTGTTTGTGAGAAGCGTCTAGTATACTGTAATTGATATTTTTTAATTATAGTAGAATGAATAGATAAAATCAAGCATATCCCAATTAACTAACTGGAATGATTTTTGGATGCGACCCCCAACACACACACACACACACACACACACACACACACACACACACACACACACACACACACACACACACACACACACACACACAAAACTTGGGAAGAAGTGATTAGTGGAGTTCCACAGGGATCAGTATTGGCTACGATAATGTTTGCTGTTTATGTAAACGACATGGGTGAAGATGTGGAATGTTACATGAGCTTCTTTGCAGATGACACAAAATTGCCGAAGAAAGTGAGAACCGAAACGGATTGTGAGTCGCTGCAGAGAGATCTGAACAGGGTTTGGGAATGGAGTCAGAAGTGTGAAGTGGACTTCAACATTAAGAAATGTAGCATAATGGAATTTGGAAAAAGTAAAAAATATATAGATATCATGACAATATAAAATCGGTACAAACAAAGTAAAGAAAGTGGGATCTGAAAAAGACCTGGGAGTAATCATCACAAAGGACATGTCCCCTGATAAACAGATAAACAAAATTGTCGGACAAACCTACAACGTTCTAAGATAAAGGTGGCTTTTACCTACTTGGACGAAGGAAAGGTAAAGAAAATACTAGTCACACTGATAAGGCCAAGACTGGAGTACGCAGCAACACTATGGTCACCCAATACTAAAAAGAATATAAGGAAGATTGAAAGAATCCAAAGAGCAACTACGAAGATGGCCCCAACACTTTCAAAACTGTCATATGAGGAGAGATTGTCAAAACTGGAATTACCGACTCTGGAACAAAGAAGAGAAAGAGGTGACTTGTTGACCATCTATAGAATCATGAGAGGCATGGAAGTCCTTGATAGAGAAGACTTACTAAATTGGGATAAGAGAAATACAAGGGGACATGAAAGGAAACTCAAAAAGGACAGTTATAGAAGAGACCTGAAAAAGAACAGCTTTCCACACAGAGTGGTGGATGTATGGAACAAACTGGACGAAACAATAGTGTGTGCAAAAACCATACACGAATTTAAGAGCAAACTAGACACTGCGAGATACAGAGACGGGACACCACGAGCGTAGCTCCCCTTCCCGTAAGATACAACGCAGTTGAGCACCCGCAAGATACACGCAGTTCCAAACCGTTTCAAGAGTGAAAAGTGTCTTAATTTGAAAATGATAATAGTAATGATAATGAATGAGCCCATTCGTTGAGGTCTGAAATAGGAATCTTAAATGGTTATTCAGGCTATCGCCAAAGTATTCTACTCGTATGTAACTGAGAGTAAAATTTCAAGACAATCAGTCCAAATAAGCGCCACTGATAGATACTAATCCTTATTTGTTTTACTGACCTCAATCAAGAAACATAATTGTCTCTGTGTGTTTGGTCGTTATTCACTTAATTCATTTAATTGTTTATAATTACCATTATTTTCCCATCATTAATTGGGTCATATATTCATGTATTTTTGTTTACTCTTTATTTACTTGTGTATATAATTATATTTGCGTAATATATTATGTATTCACTGATTTTAGTTGTTTATATATGTATTTATTTACTCAGTATTTAGTTACTTGTCTATTATTTACTTGGTGTGTGTGCGTAGTACACACAAAGAGGCGGCGGGAGGAGGAGGAGGAAGAGCAGAAGGGGAGAAGGAGCAGGAGAGGAGGGGGAGCGGGGAGGATGGGGGAGACTGAGCCTCTGACCAAGACCTTAAGAGAAGTAGTGGGGGGTTGGGGGGCATTACCTGACTGAGTTGAAATCAGGTAGGGTGAAGACGGGGAGGAGGAGGAGGAGGAGGAGTGAAGCGAGACGAGGGAGGAAGGGAGAGAGGGTTGAGTGCTATGACATTGCGGGTGCTCAACTTCACTCTTTGTGCCCTCTACCGGAGGAGGAGTGAACCCGCACGCAGTCAGCGTTCACCATGAACCCTCTCGTTTGCTTGAACTTTCTGAACGTTTTTGGTCTTGATTGTTCGGTTCGTTAGCCTTGTTTCAGTACTTTTGGGGGCATTTGCACGTGGAAGTGGGTGTGAGGGTTAGGTGTTGTTCTCAACACCATGGATGAAATACCCAGTGGTGTATGCAGTGAGGCTTCTTGTGCTCCTGCAGGATGGACGTCGGAGAGGAATATCCCACCTTTCCTCTTTATGGGCTATCAACACTTGAGATGCAGCACCGAGACACTGGGTTCCGTGTTCCTATCAAAATCCATTGATTTGCATCACTTATAACATATATGGAGAATTAACGACTGCTGTCCGAGTGCTTCGTGCTCTTCTCCTCACCCCCCCCCCCGCCTACCCCTCTTCCTACTCTATCTCCTCCTCCTTGGCTTCCTTTCCCCCTCCTACTCCTCCTCTTCCCCCCCATTCTTCTCCACCTCCTCCTCCTCCTTGTCCTCCTCCTCCTCCTTGTCCTCCTTTCCCCCTCCTACTCCTATTCCTCGCTCTCTTCTCCCCTCCTCCTACTCTTCCTACTCCTCGTCCTCCTCTCCCCCTCCTACTCCTCCTCGTCCCCCTCCTCCTTCTCCACCTCCTCCTCCTCCTCATTATTCTCCTCTCCTCCTCTTCCTTCTCCTCCTCCTCATCAACTTCCCCCTCCTACTCCTCCTCGTCCTCCTCTCCCCCTCCTACTCCTCCTCGTCCCCCTCCTCCTTCTCCACCTCCTCCTTCTCCACCTCCTCCTCCTCCTCGTCCCCTCCTACTCCTCCTCCTCATTCCCCCTCCCCTTCGTGCAGCTACTACCCGGCAACATAGATAGAGCCCCACGCTCGCACAGCACCTTCTAGTACTACGTTTCTTCCAAGAGGTCCATGGGAGGAGGAGCCCGTGGACTGATGCCAGCCACCATGGGGCCACAGGCTTCCTGTTAGTGGAGTATCACTCGACACCCGATTCTTCTGAGTCTGTAAAAACTAGTCTAACCTGTCTCCACCATGCACTCGTCCTTTTTTTTTTTTTGGGGGGGGGGGGTTCCAATGCAGATATTCCATTTCTGGTCAACGAATATTTTCCTCTAACTTTGTCAATGTTACTCATAGTTTACAGTACTTGTTAACGTGGGTTACAGTGATAAAGTTCTCCAACAGGAGATATTGTACTTTGTCTGCCACGGTTTATTTTTTTTTTCTCTTTTAGCCTCTTTTTCTCCTTGTGTAAATGTAGGGATTGACGAAGACTTGTTTGAGAACAAATTTACATTAGTTGATTTTTTAAACCATCTTATCGTAATGTACACATTAACACGAAGAAAAACGTCGGAAATAATTAGAAGAAAAAGTATATGACGAACTCCACTCAAAATTCTGGGAATTATCTTTCAATAATTCAACAACATTAGTGAAGCAAATTCACCGACAAATTAAAACGAATAGGTCAGAAACCAGTGACTAGCGCCAGCACCGATCCTTGAGGAACCCCGTACACTATTCCCTTGTATTGGCTCGCTTTCCTACCTAGACCATCCCTGTCTACCTATTTCTACCTTATCCCTTCCCCCACCCCCCTCCTTTCCCTCCTCCCCTCCCTCCTCCCCTCCCTCCTCCCTTCCCTCCTTCCCTCCCTTCCTTCCTCCCCTCCCTCCTCCCTCTTGCCATTGCATGAGCACCTGTAATTCTAATATGGCTTCTTCTACAACACTTTGTCATTTACACTCCTTTTCTCCTCCATATCCTCGCTTTACTTCCTCCCCTCCCTCCGTTCTTCCAATACCCCCCCTTTCACCCCCGCCCCCTCTAATTGAGTTCTTCCTTCTTCACTATTCCCTTGCAATGCACTTTACTCCCTCACTCTCCTCAGCTCGTCAATTAAGCCAACATATATATACATACATATACCAAGGCTTTTTCCCCCTTCCAAGGGAGGTAGCCAAAAAGGGAAAGGCATAAAAACACTCCCACCCATTTCATCCCTAGATACACTCCACACCCCTCCCACCCTCCCTCTCATCTGTATATACACAGATATATACATAAGATAATGCACGCCAGCGCCGCGAGATTATCTACAAGGGTACAAGAGCTGGTAAACTACATTCCTTAACAACAACAACAACAACAACCCTGTCCTCCATCCTCCAACTTCTGCCTATTTCCTCGCTACACCAATGGTTCCCCAATCAAAAAAAGAAAAGAATAAAAAAAATCTTACCAACAAACTCATCAGTATCTTTAATATTTCTTTTAACCCAATGCGTAATAAATGCAGCTTGTCTATACATTTTTGGTATAACAGTAATATCACATAGGCAGTAATTGCAATTACTCTCTGTTGGAAATAAATCTATTACGAATTTCATGAGGGTAGATGATTGTCATTACGGTCGCTATGAAATTGGTAACAGTGGAGAAATTAATTACACCTATTTCGGAATGATCTGTACATCCTTTAGATTTGTTTCATTTATATTATATTTATTCATATGTTTTTTCTATTTTTGCTTACCGTTTATTTCCACGTATAAGACGACCCTAGAATCCAAAAATTCACCCCTTAAAATTGGGGGTCGTCTTATACTACCATTATAAAAATCAGACCTTGAATTCTACGTGAGATGACTTGGTAGGCTAGCCTGCCGATAACCACCGATACACAGGAAATGATTCACATTATGATAAGAACTGGTAATAAAGGTAATTAAACCATATTTACCTTATATATTATTGGCATATCTTTATAGTAAATGGCAATTGTTAATAAGTTCGAGGAATAATTCTATATTAATGAAATTACGGTACTTTTAACTATTTTGTAAAGAAACTTGCCTCGCTACTATCACGTACTCCAGATTTCACTCCAATTGACGTCATACATCTTCGCTTCACTGACACATACTACATATTTCATTCTAAGATCAGAGAAATCTGTTCAGCTTAGGGAGTGTTACCATAACACTGGAAATATTGGAAAAAGGGGGTTAATTCCTTTCCCTCCTGACAGTATCAGCCCTGGAACCTCCTGACTCAATTTGTCCCGGCTTTTCCCTTCCCAAGGGATTTATCAATCTTTAGTGCAACCCTCCAGGTTTGACAAGGTTTGCGTTTTTTTTTTCTCTCGAAAAAATGCCTTGGCAATTTTGTTGTTAAAAAAAAAAAAACTGACAAAAGGTCTATAGTGTGTGTGTATACATATATATATATATATATATATATATATATATATATATACAGTATATATATACGTATATATATATATATATGTATATGTATATATTTTTTCTTGGTGATGCTTGTAGGGATTTCCCTCAGCTGAATAGAATCACCTTGTCCAGTAAAAATCAGCGTTAGAATCGAATACAGAATCCACGGTTTGAAATATTATTTGGTTTTGATTAGTTTTGGTAAGTATGGCGAAAAGGAAGTGAATTTGTCAAAACTCGACGTGTTTGGCATAAAAAAAAAAGTTATAGTGGAAACCCTAATTCTATAATGGGTCAGATTCAGTGAAAAACATCAAATTGAAATATATAAATAGGTAAACAAAAAAGACTAAACAACCAGTTGGCAGGCATGACAGTCTGTCGCTTGTTTATCAAAGTGAATCTAAAAAAAAACAGAAAAATAAATAATTAGGAAGCTCTTATCGTCTGATGATGCTGACCACCATTGCCCTCCTTCCTCTCGCTCGCTCTCTCTCTCTCTCTCTCTCTCTCTCTCTCTCTCTCTCTCTCTCTCTCTCTCTCTCTCTCTCTCTCTCTCTCACTCTCTCTCTCACTCTCACTCTTCCTTCCTCCTACCCTCGGTGCTGTGGCGGTCAAAAAAATCTGAATAGATTCGCCTGTAATTCAACCAGAATAAAATCATTAATGTACACCACCGCATGGAAATTGTTCCTTGACACGGTAGTGTTCCTTGATGTAAACCAGTGGGTCTTAATCTGGTGTACAAAACCTTGAACCAGGGGATACGATAGCCAGTTCATGCTACTGTATATTTACAATGAGAAAGCAAAGCAAGGGTTGTATCACTAATCCTTTTCATATCTTTGCACTGTATTTGTATTGGATGGGGGTACGATATTTTTTCTGAAATATCAAGGGGTATTAAGGACACTGAAAGAAGTTAAGAATCACTGGTATTAAGAAAAGCGTCACCATTAAACTTGGAATACGTCATTATATCGAAAGCTTTAAGACTGATCTTTCTCCCTCCCTTATTTGGCGAACGAAAAAATAAGAAAAGATAAGATCGTCAGTAGGATGTGCCCTAAGGACGAGTTTCAGATAAGACGTATCAAGACTACCCTAAAATAAATAGAAAACGTCGGATGTTAATGATAAAAGAGTACTTAGCCGTATCTAGACGAGGCCAGGACAGTGCTTGAGTTGTTTCCGTAATTATATTCCTTTGTGTGTCCTTGAGTGTAAGTGTGTGTGTGTGTGTGTGTGAGAGAGAGAGAGAAAGAGATTCTTTCTGCTTATGGAAGTTCGTCGGTGATTGACGACGAGTGTTCCGGTGAAGTGTGGTGGGATGAGTGAAGCAGAGTGTGACCCACCATGGTCTTGAATCACGTACTGAAAGTGTGATGGACAGTAATTACCCTCCTGGATGAGATTTTTCAGCATGGTTAGTTCGATTTGTGGGTAATGCATACCACATACTACACAACCATTTCTTTGTTCAAGAAGGAGAACAGCGGTTTGTAGTGTTTGTGGAGCCTTCAACGCCCTGAGTGGGATGCGTCCTTGGTACCACAACGTGACGAGCATTGACGCTATCCATTATCATATGTGTTTGCTCCATAGTGTCATGGCATACCATATCTCTAGATTGAACTGAAGTTGAGCGTTATTACTCTTGGTTATTTATATAATTGTGTTGCGTATTTTATTGTTATTAATATTATTATTATTGTTATTTTTATTATCATCATTATTATTATTATTATGGGCAGAAATTTTTATCTCTTACCCCCCCCTCTCTCTCTCTCTCTCTCTCTCTCTCTCTCTCTCTCTCTCTCTCTCTCTCTCTCTCTCTCTCTCTCTCTCTCTCTCTCTTCACCCTCTCCTCTCCTCCCTATCTCTCCATCCCCCTCTCTCTTTCGCTCTCTATCTCTATCTCTCTCCTCCCTCTCTTTTTCTCCCTTGTACCTCACTCTCTCCTCTCTCTCTCTCCTCCCTCTCCCTCTCCCTCTCTCCTCCCTCTCTTTTTATCCCTTATCTCTCGCACTCTCCCTCTCTACCCCCCTCTCTCTCCTCTCTCTACCTCTCTCCTTCTCCCTCTCTCTTTTTTCTCCGTTTTCTCTCTATCCATCTCTTTCTCTTTCCTTTGTCTTTCAATCTCTCAGTTCATATGTACCATAATATGATTTTACCTCAGCATTATATATTATATAATCCTTGTTAGGTTTAATTCCTTTTACATTTCCTGGCGCAAAGCAAAGAGATTTTAATTATAAACCGCCACGGAATTATACATATATTCTTTATGCCTTCAATTCCTTCTCAGCTTCATATCCGGCAGCATGTTTATTCGGCTTTATATTCCCTCTTGGGGTAATTTTAATTAAATGAGATTAATCTCCTAAAAAAAAAAAAAAATTGATAATGAAAAAATGCTGGTCGCTACATTTCTGCGTGTATCCCTTGTATCGCTTGAATGACTATTGTTTAAGGGTGATAGTGTTTCAAGGATAAAAGGGGGGATAAATGTTATGATTTGTGGATTTTGTTATGGCTAATTCCGGAATAGTTTTTATTGGTTTGTTTTATTATATATTTGCGACACTGTTTCTGACCCAGGGCAGTGGACAGGATGCAGGGATGACCCGTCATCCAGGAAGTGCCAAGATGTGAGGGAGGGAAGAGGGTGGAGGGGAGTGGAGTATGTAGGGGATGGAATGGGTGGGAGTGATTTCTATGCCTTTTTCTTTTTGGCTACCTCCCGTGTAAGGGGAAAAAAAGCCTTTGGTATATGTATGTATAATTTATTTATATTTATTTTTCATTTGTCATTCTGTTTGCAACTAAAGGGACGTAATTGCCTTGAAGGTGTTGGAATTCAGTCTGCAAGTCGGTTGCACCGTACTCCACAGGTTAGGGTGGTTGTGCACTGGGCCACCAAGGACATGACCCGTATTCGAACCCCCAACCCCGACCTAGGAAGCAAATAACCAATTTGGCTGTACAGTATATAGCCTGAACTAGACTTGGTTAGGTAAAATTAGTTTAGGTTATGCTAGGTTTTGTTAAAAAAAAATGAATATCTTAACAAAGACTTGAAGGAATTTGTCTGAATATTTAGACCCATTCGTTTTTTCTTTTAATGTCATTTATATGCAGCTGGAAGCCTAGAATCGATTTTTGAAGTGGTTACTGATTGGCCAATTATCGTACGTACCTCATAGTCCTTTTATTTTAACGTGGCAAAGATGTATTTTGGAGAATTGGAAGTTTGTGTGTATCTGAATTTTTCGCCTAAATTATTTCATTCTCAATTTATTTTTTCTTCTTTTCGTGTCTTGGTGATGTTTTCTCCTTTTCGCTTTCTTTTTTATTAATTTTGTTTAGATTTTCTTGATTATATTCTATTTTACTGTATTTTATCCCCTCTCTCTCTCTCTCTCTCTCTCTCTCTCTCTCTCTCTCTCTCTCTCTCTCTCTCTCTCTCTCTCTCCACGTGCGTGTATGTGTGTTTGATAGGAAATAGTAACACGACAGAGATAGCAAATTATATCGTGAAGGGAATTTGGCTTACAGTGGGCGTACTTGCGTACGAGCTTGATCCACAAGGAAGAAGCAGATTCCCTTAGACGAGGGCCTGCAGGTACGCATTTGTCTACAGTTGCCATGCCGTGCTACGCGTACGCTGAGAAAGTACGCGCGCGTATGTGGGTGTTTCATTTTGTAACATATTTTTGTTTAAATATATTTTTAACGAGTTGTTTCTAAACCGATTAAAACAGCCTTAATGGTTTCCCAGGTAGGCATGGTAAATGGCAAAACCTGTTAATTGAGGAAACTTTGACTTTCAGCCATGATAAAAAAAAAATAATAAATGAGTAGGGGAAAAAATCCAGAGGACGGGAGCGGGCATGCGCACAGCTTTACCTACCTCCACCTTAGAGCCTACACTCCTTTGCAGAACTGAGCAAAGATCGCCTTTGTGACTCTGCTCGTTGGTCGGGGGCGCTTTTTCGTTGTGATAAAGACAACTTTGTTCTACTCGCTCGCTTGCCGTCTGTGCTTGGCCTTGGTTGGCTGGGGCCTCATCGGTGGGGGAGGCGAGGGAGGGAGTGTGGTGAGGCGAAGGAGCGGTGAAGGTGGGGGGTGGGGGTGGTGCTGAGGTGAGGGTGGATTTGAACGGCTCGCGACAGCGTCCCGGGGTTGCCATATGTGTGTCCTTTTTTCATGTATTTTGGCATTTTTTTAAATCTCTATGCCTTTTGTATTTTAAAGAAAGGACAATGAACTCTTACCGTATATTTCAAGTCATATCCAAAGGTGGCTTCCGTTGACGCAAAGTTTTCGATTAAATGAATAAAAGATAAACTAGCATTGCTGGGTAATTATGTTTATTGTATACATAACCGTTTCAACACATTTACGAATATGATGATTTATGGCTAGCTGGTCTAATTTGATGTCCTTTATAAAAGAAAAAAGACCTGTTTTAGCTTTATATGTCCTTTTTTATTCTTACGCTTGGCAACTCTGGTTGAGCCGCATCTTGGCGTGTCCCTTTTTTGCGGAAATGTTGTCGTCTCGTCACAGGGGCCAGTGACGTCACGGGAGTTTTTGCTTGGCGTCCAACATGGCTCCCCATGGCCTCCGAAGGGGGTAGGGTTGCCACAAAGATGAATAAAACATTTTGGTGGCCGCCAGAGACGGATCAAGCCCCCTTCTATGGTGATGATAATAATAATAATAATAATTAATAACAATAGTAATAATCTGACGTAGCCAAGCCTACGCTTTCCTAGCCAAAATATGCTTGTCCTTTCCCTTTCACTAGGTTTTCGCTTTAGCTATCCGAGGGTGGAGCCACGGATATGAATGAAAGAGCCAGAAGATAGCCAGAATAAAAGGATAAATGATTAACCTAACTTAATCTAACCCAACCAAACGTAACCTAGCCAAACAAAACAAAACACAACTAAACCTAACCTAGGCAAACATAGGAAAACTTAACGTAGCCAAACCTATCCTAACCTTGCCTAACCTAACTTACCATGACCAAGCCTAATGTAGTCACATTAACAGAGGCTCAGAAAGAAAAAAAATACACAAGTAAATAGATGAATGCATTTTGGGAAATCTCTGGAGTCGACTTATTGGTTTTCGGAATGGAAGTGACCTACCGGGTATATAGGAGGCGCGTAGGGCCGGTGGTCAGTGCTTAGCTCTGTCCCAGAAAGAGAAGGTGGGGGAGAGGGAGGCTCAACATCACCATTCCCCTATGAGCTTCTGTTGGAAAAGGTAACAGTCACTCTTACTGGGAATCGGGGGGGATTGCGGGATTCGGACCCACAACGAAGCAAATGGGAGACCAGCACGCTTCCAATTACGCCACCAGCGTGTCCTAAAAACATAATTTGAATTGCCTGGCTTGCAGATGTAGTGATTTTGCGCGTGTGTGAGTGAATGCGATAGATTTAAAAAAATGGGATACATCGAATATAATCGCTTGACAAATGCACACTTCACATGAACTGTTACGGCATTGGGATTATTTATTTATTTATTTATTTATTTTTTTTTTTTTTATTGTCTGTCAGATATTTCTGGACACGTGTCTGAAACGCCAAGAACCCCAAACGGTCTCAGTCTTGTTTCAGGCTGTTGATTCAGACAGCTGTAATTTACAAACCACACTCTTAGATTAATATATAATGTGTTTCCAGGAGGAACCAAGATAAGAGAGAGGGAGGGGGCTGGATGGGAGTGGAGTATGTGGGGAAGGAATGGGTGGGAGTGGATTTTATGTCGTTGTTTATTGGCTACCTCCATTGTCAGGGCGGAAGAGCCTTTAGTGGATGAATGTATTTACTTATGTTTATCAGTCTAAAGTAATTTTAACATTGCTAACATACCAAAAGTTCTGCATATGGATCTAACCCTACAAACAACCTTCATTAAACCGTGGTGGGGGTAAATGACGAAGTCTGTATCGTTCTTTAGGTGGACAGCCCGGTGGGTCTGTATTGGTCCATCAGGGCTGAACTAAAATGTGATGTGCAAAGGTCTTGGATTTTTGTATCCTTCAGGGGCATTTTATACTTAAAGAGACATTTTTTTTAAGTGGATAGTCAATGTGGAAATAAGATAGATAAATTAATGGGACACGCCAAGATGCTGCTCAACCAGAGTTGCCAAGCGTAAGAATAAAAAAAAAAGGACATATCGGCAGATGAGTATTGGAAACTTCTGTTCCACAATGAACAACGAGGGGGAAAAAGCCCCCCCCTCGTAGTTTTGAGCGATCAGCTACACAGCGGCTATCCAGTTAAAATTTGTAATAAGAAAGACTTTCATAAACTTGGTTTTAAAACAAGTAATTGAATTTGCTGTCTATCTACATTATATATAATTTTTCTTCGTTAAACTTGCTATTTGTGTATAATAAGGGAAATTCCTTATACTTCGTGGATAAGAACCTACGTAGATAAACTCGTGGAAGACGTCGTTCGTCCATTTTATAGATGTCACGGATGAAAAATGTAGTCACACATTTGTAGATCACAACAAATCAGGTCATTATTGAGTAAGGATGTCTTCTTTCCGTGATCCTTCCCTTATTTCTCTCTCTTTGTAAGGGGGTGTTATATAAAGATAGCATCTCCGCCCACTCCCCCTCCCCCTCTTCCACTTTGTACTACTGAAGAGGACTGCAGTTAGTAGTCGAAATGTGTTGAATTCCCGTTTCCAGTCTTTTCCTCTGTTTCGACTGTGTTTATTATATGCCTGTGTGTGTGTGTGTGTGTGTGTATATATATACATATATATATATATATATATATATATATATATATATATATAGTAGCACATTTGTACATGACACACAGGAAACCCACAGTCGGAGAAAATAAACTTCGAATAAAGAAGAATCCTATATTTCGGCTATCAACTGTAGCCCTCTTCAGGAAAGTACCTTTCCTGAAGAGGGCTACAGTTGATAGCCGAAATATAGGATTTTTCTTTATTCGAAGTTTATTTTCTCCGACTGTGGGTTTCCTGTGTGATATATATACATATGTATATATATATATATATGTATATATATATATGTGTGTGTGTGTGTGTGTGTGTGTGTGTGTGTGTGTGTGTGTGTGTGTGTAAAAAACTGAATGGGTCCCAGTGACTAGAGATACATTTTTATCGACCACAATGCACTTTAATTCTAAGTGTGTGTAATGTGGTTTCAAGAAATCTTCGCTGAAGAGTTTCTGAAGTCGAGTCGTCATGTACAAAGACGTTTCTAATCACGATTCGTTTACGCTTCGACTACGGTTTCCCTTTTATTTTTCCTTCGATCAAAGTCGTCCTTGAATTTTATTCCAGAATGATAAAGGATTAGATAGAGGGGAGGGAGGGAGGGTGTTTAGCTGCTACTGAAATTGTAACCTCTGCCCAAATTACTTGGCGATTTTGAAACTCAGCAAAGCGTGGGCAGCAATTTAAATGTTTTATCATTGTAATAATGATGATGATATTATTATCATTATTATTATTATTATTATTATTTTGTTTTACTCTTATTTATTTTTTCTTTTGTCCATCTTATTTATTTTATTTATTTATTTTTCTTCCGGTGTAGGGGAACTTCTGGAACCATTTATGTACAGGTGCTGCTGTCAAGTTCCAGCAGAAATGATCACGACGTTTTTTTCGATTTTGGATTTTGTAATTTTGAAATTTTAAATTAGGCAGTTGACCGATAAGTTGGAATACATCGTAATTGACTGACTCGTTTGTTAGCCTCGTTTTTGTTCATTCATTTGTGTATTTCTGGTTATGTATTCATTTATTTATTCATTAACTTTTTTTAATTTTACTCTAGGAGGTATTCAATTTCGTTTTGACATGGTTTCCAATGTAATCTCAGAAACTGAGGATAGACCGGGAGTCTACCTGGAATAATTTCGGGACAAAGAATAGGAAGAAAAGGGTGGGCGTGGCTATGCGCTACTCACCCTCCCATCAAAAGTACCCTCATCCCCTCGACGGCCGGCATCGATCCCCTCCATTTCACTACTGCCGCCGTCATTGCTGAGGGAGATGGCTGTGATGGTGGGGGAGGCGGGGATGTAGACGAAGGGCGGCGGGGGAGAGAGGGAGAGAGGGAGGGAGGGAGGCTGTGGACTTTTGCCAACCGCCGCCAACACTCGCCGGGTTTCCCTCGGGCTGGGGCGGTGGCCCAATGGCCGCTTGCCTCCTGTTTCGTGGCTGCCACTCACAGGGGGCTCTTCCCCCCCCCCCCCCCACTCTCTCTCTCTCTCTCTCTCTCTCTCTCTCTCTCTCTCTCTCTCTCTCTCTCTCTCTCTCTCTCTCTCTCTCTCTCTCTCTCTCTCTCTGTCTCTCTCTGTCTCTCCTCTCTCTGTCTCTCTCTCTCTCTCTCTCTCTCTCTCTCTCTCTCTCTCTCTCTCTCTCTCTCTCTCTCTCTCTCTCTCTTTCTCTCTCTCTCTTTCTCTCTCTCTCTCTCTCTGGCCTTATATGTCCTTCTATTCCTTTTCTCTCTCCTCTTCCCATCCTCCTGCTCCTCACTCTCCTTCCTGTCCTCTTCCGCTTGCTCCTCTCGCCCTCCCATTCTCTTCTTAATATTGCTACTGCCACCATTACCACTAACAACCTCCTCCTCCTCCTCCTCCTCCTTCTCCTCTTGCTCCCCCTCCTCCTCCTCCTCTTGCTGCTCCTCCTGCCATTCATGATCCGCCCTTTATGAGTTTCCACCTAATCCACCTTAACAAGTTTCCTCTGAATCCACGGGATGCGAGCACATATGTCTGTCGCGTGGGTCAGTCACAAAGGTTTCTTGAACCTCGAAGTCTATGAAATCTGACTTTTTGTTGTTATATCTAGAAATTATCGTAATGCCAATTTCTAGTAGGGTAGTTAACGTAAGCAACATTGGATTCGTGACATGCACCCTAAGCAGTCGACTATATCTCCACCTGCAACAAGGGGCGCTTCCGTAGAATTGTAGGACGTTTGGGCCAGCGAGGTGACCATGTGTGGACCTTTGGGCCATTGAATAAAATATCTTAATTTTGTTTCATCTTTTGGGGGATATATATATATATATATATATATATAATATATATATATATATGTATATATATATGTATATTTTTTTTTTTCATTCTAACCTAAACTAACCTAACAAAAACGCATACCATTTTCTTATTTCATTCCGTGGACCAAACGTCCTACTTACTGTGGCCCGAAAGTCCGATCACCCTTCTACCTGGACCATTGACGCTGCCATCAAGCTAAACTGTATAGGGATACATTCTGAAAGCTAAAGACATTGGGAGAAAGACTCCCGATCATCAATACCCACTCATACACTGACCTCTGTCATTCCACTGTTAAGTACCACAGACACAGTGGTGGTTAATTGTCCTTCGTTAGGCATCCATATTAGGTAAGAGAGCAAACCAGAGGGAAATATATTGTGGGGGCGGTAAAAGAGAGGAAGTGGAATTGGGTAGGGAAATTGCCGGTATAGGCCACGGAGTAGAAATAAAGATATTGAAAGTTCTTGCCCTTTATTAGTTGGTCGGAACCGAATTGATTTTACATGTGGCCACAAACCGATATATATATATATATATATATACCGCCTGGGCAGTCACCCGTGCTGCGTAATTACCATACTTAGGTCAGCCTTGGGTCACGCGGGGATGAAGCGGGAAAGCTCAAGAATTACTTATAATTTCAGGTAGGTGTGTGTTAAGGTCGCAACGCGTCCCCTCCGAAGCCACTCGGTCAAGTCGCACATGGTTTGTACACGGGAAATAATGATGGGCGATGGAGCAAGTACGTTACTGAATGGACTCCGTAAGATGGAAAGCGTGCAAGAGGGAGACCAGACATGCCTTTATCTTGCGGGAGAATTGTTGGATATTTTGTCACTGGTCATTCTACCTTTTGGCCTACACGCTCTTGGGAATTCAACGAACACGACCAATTAAGTGACACATGTCCATCACTATGTATAGCAAACTGTCGTTATAGTCGACGTTGTCGTGCAGTTATTACTTTTTTCAACTATTGTGATAAAGGAGTGTTCCAAGGTTTTAAATTAGTTTCCATGACTGCTATCCTGAATGCGTATGCCAGTTTTTATGGAGTTTTGTTAAACTTTAGGCTAAACTTGTTCAACAAATTAGCATTAACATACAAAATATAGGCTAAATGCTTGTTAAAGGGCATATAACCTTCCATACGTCACCCTCAACCTGTCTAACGTGTCTACCCATTGCGAATCTACTTGTCTACTCCCGTCTATGTCCGTCTAAGTTGTCACGCTTCTTAGCGTGTGGTTTCCAAGAAACTGTCACCCATACTAGGGATTTGCTCTCTGTACAGTCGGCTACAAAAGTCTTGAGTTACCCTAACCTTTTCACTTTTGTTGTTACGTGTGTAGTACATTTTTTCTTCGTTGGAATTACATTTCCTTATGAAATAAAATAATGCGTCGAATACAAAATGAATAAGTTTTATATTTCTGTAGAGGGAACCATAGAATCATCCAAGACCCGAGTGTACTTGAAACGAAAAAAAGAAAAAAGAAAAAAAAAAGGAGAAAAGAAAAAACTATTTCCGCAGGCGCTCTACAGTGCCATCACCCACAGACTCTTCTCAGTAGCTCTTCCGGAAAGAAGAGAAGACGTTCAGTGCCACCCAGAACTAAGGGTGTTTGCCGCCCGTGAGTCACCCGGAAACCCGGTTTTAAGAGGCTCTGGGAGCCGGCTCCGGTCTCAGGACCAACGACCGGGGGTACGTCGTGTCCAGACCGCCGGCCAGGATGTGCATGTACAGACTTTGCGTTGTACACATGATGTACAACTCAATCAATGCTGTAAGTGTCTGTTTATTCCTTACAATTTTTTTTTATCCAGTACGTTCCCTCCCCCTCTCTCTCTCTCTGTGTGCGCGCGCGCGTGTGTCTGTCTCCCTCCTCTCCCCCGCCCCCCCTTTCTCTCTCTCACTCTCACTCACTTTCACTCTATCATTTTTTTTATCACTTCTGTCTGAAAGAGCGGCCATATTTATCTTGTCTGATGTTATAGGATTAGGTTGAGGCTTTCAGTGCCCTGTATCTATTTTTTCTTAATTAAATTCCAAATTGTATGGGATTTGTGTTGTTCATTAAATGCTCAGAATGCAGATCACTTCCGAAATGGGTATTTGGTCAACTTTTGGTTTTACTCCTGTTTTGAGTGGGCAAGTTTATACAACCACGCCCAAGGAAGAGAAGAGAGAGAGAAAGAGAGAGAGAGAGAGGTGTTCATGGAAAGCCTGTTTGTGCCCAAATAAACAATTCCCAAACACATGATCGTGACCCGGATGTGGGTCTCGTGGGCGTCTCTGGAAAGAAAAGAAGTCTTCTTGGAGAGCCCGTCTGTGTCTTGAGACCCAAAAGAGATCTGAAGAGGAAGCTCCTGAAGGTCGCTGTAGGGTCTCGAAAGAAAAGAAAGAAAGAAAAAAAAGTATGGGAGAAGAACCTAGAAACACTATATAGTGATGTAGATCAACTCTCTAGTCTAGGACAAGATTCTATTTGAGGACATGACCTAGATTATAGCTAGTTTCAGGGAAGCTAGGATGAGTTTAACCCCACCCCTCCCGTTCCGCTTCTTTAATGTGTATTCTAGCTGCCGCCTGGCAATTCTACTCAGGTGAGGGAAACCTCTGCAGGGAAAGGGTTAGAAGTTCATAGGTGTGTATACATACACGCGCCATCAATCACCTACACATACATACACACACACACACACACACACACACACACACACACACACTATTCTGAGTCATCAGAGTATTTTTAGTTCAAAGACTGACCCAATATCAAAGTTAGAATTTCATAAAAGAACAGGGTATTAGGTTTATTTCAGTCCTGTTATGGTATTGAAACCTGGTAGAGTACTTTAAACATCCCCAACTCCTCTATAACCTACGTTAGGAGACGCTTAGCACGGCAGTTTGGGTTTTGATTGAAAGTAGATCACTGATAAGTAAATAGATAAATATATAAATGAATAAATATATGGATAGATATTTGAAAACCTATAACGAGTAGATAAAAAGATAGATAATGATTAGTTGGCAACCCTGGATCATTGTGCGCAGGAGGACGTGATGTCACACGGGGCGAGTTCACACCGCGTGACGTCATGGCTTGATGTCACGTGACTTGCGTTGGCGTCACGGTTCAAACCTTCAGGTCGACGTTGGCTTGCAAGAAATAATTAATGGTGGAATTACAACCTAATTTCATTCATTATTCAATTATGTTTCACTTTTTCAGTTATTCTTGGATAGATTCGGTTATACTTACAAGATATCATCTTATGTCTTTCATAATTTTAAAAAATATTTTGAATAATAATGTACCTTATATGTATATATATTGTGTGCGTGTGTGTGTGTCCGTGTGTTTGCACATGCAGAAACAGTGTGTTCTTTTCAATAACATTGGAACACGTTTTTAATCAATTTAGCATTAGTGTGTGTGTGTGTGTGTGTGTGTGTCCGTGAGGGAGTCTCGAAGAGACTAGACTCCGTCAAAGGGCTTAAATATAATCGACTGGCGACCACGATATTGAAAGAGTGGTGGCTCTGTACAGTATAATACAAAAGTTTTGAACCAACTCATAATATCCCATATGTGATTTTTTTTCTTATTTGAGATTCTGCCGTATTCTAACAAAGAAATTGCTGCAAAGTGGATACTTAAAAAAGAAAAAAATAATCTCCAAAAATCATAATTCTTAGTAGAAACCACTGCATGGTTTAAGACTTTTGAAACCAAATGTACAGCCATTGGCCACAACTTCTTTCAATTGCCCTATCTTACACCCTCTCGGGGGAAATTATATAAATTGGGTCCTTATGTATTCTTTTACAAGTCTGCCTCCCCTTTCCCCCAACACACACGCACACACACACACACACGCACACACACACACACACACACACACACACACAACACACACGCACACACACACACACACACACACACACACACACAAGATTTTAAGAAAAAACTTGATGCTGAGAGATACAAAGTCGGGTCACCACGAGCATAGCTCCCTTCCCGTATAATACAACTAGGTAAATTAGGTAAATACACACACCCTCTTGCTCGACTTCGACTAACGTCCTTCGTTCTCTCCTGCCGCAGGTGATCGCCCTTGTGTGCGGAGTCATCACCGCCTTCCTCATGATCCTGGCGCTGTCGTCCTCCGACTGGCTTATGGCGACCGGATTCCGCCAGGGGCTCTTCGAGCATTGCATCGGGAAGGAAGCTCAGCGGCCTCTCCCGTTCCGGATCACTGCCGAGGCTGGGTGTTACCGCGCCCGGGATAAACGTAAGTCGCTATCGTTGACGTATCTCCGCAATGTTGTTGTTGTTGTCCTTCTTTGCTCTCTCGTTCTTGTTCGCATTCTTTGTCTGCGTTCTCTTCTTTGCCTTCTCTTTCGCTTTCTTTTCCGTGCTCTTCTTCCTCTTCTACTTTATTCTTCTTCAACTTTCTTCTTTTTCTTCTTCTTCATGTTTTTGTACACGTTGTTTTTCACATCTTTGCACTTGTTCTTCTTTGTGGTCTTATAGTTAATTCCCTTCCTCATCACGTTATTATTCATGCGGTAATCTTCACTTTGTTGGTCTTAGTCGTCTTCACCTTCTTGTATTTGGCCCTCTTCCTCTTATAACTGGTCATCCTCATGCATTTGGTCATCTTCCTCTTAATATACTTCGTCATTTGGGAATTGGTATGTTATAACACATATGTAAAAGTTCACTATTAACCCACTATCGGAGAAAAAATGACGTAAGTACAGGGAAACTGTATATTTCGACTACTATCTGTAGTCCTCTTCTGCTGAAGAGGACTACAGATAGTAGTCGAAATATACAGTTTCCCTGTGCTTCCGTCATTTTTTCTCCGATAGTGGGTTAATAGTGAGTACTTCGTCATCTTTATCTCTTTGTAGTAAGTCCTCTTTAGTTTATTGCACTTGGTCCTCATCTTCTTGTATCTAGTCCTCTTCCCTTTCTTTTAGTTGGTCCTCTTCCTCTTGATGTACTTCGTCATCTTCATCTCCTATTAGTAGGTCCTCTCCATTTTATTTCATTTGTTCTTCATCTTCCCATATTTGCACTTTTCCCTATTAATTAGTCCTTTTCATCTCTTTGTACTTCTTTTTCTTCATCTTCTCGCACCTCTTCAACTCCTTGTACTTCTCAATCTTTCTTTCTTTGTACGTCTTCATCTTCATATTCTTGTACGTTTTCTTCTTCATCCTCTTGTACTATTACATTCTTCCTCCGAGGCGCTGGCAGTCTGTCTCTGGACTGAACCAAAGGTTTTCCCTCCTAATAGCCGGTGACAGAAACAGAAGGTGAGGAGCATACGTCAGGAGGCGCCGAGTAGTTTGTCCGAAACCGTCACCCCTGTTATGCTCTTAAGGGACTGCTTGAATAGATAACAGTCACTGCTGGGTTGGGAGAGGAGTGCGGGATTCGAGCCGGTACTAAACGAATAGGAGACCAGGACGCTTCCGATTATACCACCAGTACACTACATAGCAACAGGCCCATGGAAGTACAACACAGAGAACAGTCCAACATTTCTTCTCAAAGAGATCAACGGGAGGGGCCGAGGACCGATGGCAGCCACTGTAGGGCTCCAGGTTTTCAGTCATTAAAATAAGAAGCCTCGGTTAATATTACATTCCTTACTCTATTGTGGTTTCTTCTTTACCTTTCTTTTCCTTTTCCGTTTCTCCTCCTTCTTCTCTTCGTTTTCTTTGTTGTTCGCCCTTTTTTTTTTTTTTTTTTTTTTTTTTTTGCCTTCACCATTTTTCTGCTTTTCTTCTTCACCTTTGTCTTTTCTTCTTTTTCTTCCTCTTCTTCCTTTTTTTCTATATCTTCTATTTCTTCTCTTCTATTTCTCTGTCTTCTGTTTCTCTCTTCATTTTCTTCATTCGCTTTCGTTTTCTTATTCTTACCATTGTCATCGCTGGTGATTATCAGCATCATTAAAGAAATTTTCGTCCTGCTTTAGTGCTCCATTTAAGTTTGAAAAGGAAATAGACAAGAACAGGTTTACCAACCGTGCAAAAGCGATGAAACTTTTTTTTTAAGAGAAAATGAGAACTTTATGGATGGGGATGAGAGGTGGTAATGGACATAGAACACTTAGTGTAGGCCTTATGGTCTCTTGCAGTCTCCCCCATTCTTATGTTCTCTTGTTCACTGTTACGACTGGTGTTCCGCAGCCGTTCAAGTGAAGGGCGCATTTGGCATCCGAGTCTTATTTGTAGTCTTTCATTCAAGTGGCTTTCCCTCCCATATTTTACGGATTTATTTATATATAATTATTATTATTATTATTAAATCATTATGATTATTATTATTATTGTTTATTGATTATCATTACTATTATTATTAATATTATTATTATTATTATTAGTAGTAGTAGTAGTAGTAGTAGTAGTAGAAGAAATGAGAAATAGACATTTGGGAATAGATGCCAAGAAGAGATTGTATGAAGGGGTGATTGTGCCGACAGCACTGTATGGGGGCAGAAACATGGAACTTAAGAATGGAAGAGTTTAAATGTGTTCGAGATAAAGTCCTGAGAAGTATGGTAGGGGTTACTAAGCTGGATAAAGTGAGAAACGAGGAGGTGAGGAGGAGAGCGGGGATGGGAAAGGAATTTGGAGATAGGGTTGATGAAACAGTATTGGGATGGTTTGGACACATGGAAAGAATGAGTGAAGAAAGATGAGTAAAAGAAGTGTGGAAGGCATAGGTGGATGAAGTGAACATGAGGAGGCGACCAAAGATGAGATGGATGGATGGGGTAAAAGGAGCATTGGAAAAGAGGGGAATGTCTGTTGAGGAAGGAAGGGAGAAGACAGAAGATAGGGGTGAATGGAGAATGGTTGTGTATGAATGATGCTGTGATGCATGGAAGGGAGTGGGTGGGGATGGGGTTAGGGAGTATGTGTGAATGATATTCTAACGCAGTCTGAAGGGATTTCTCCCCGTCTTCTTTTTCTGCATGAGGGGACGGAGAGGGGGTGGGGGGCGTCGCCGATTGAGTGAAACGGCCTTACTGTGGATTGCTGTCTTGCTACATTACTTCTGACCCAGGGTGGTGGGCGAGATGCAGGGATGACCCGTCATCCAGGAGGAGCCAAGAAAAGAGGGAGGGAGGAATGGTGAATGGAAATGGAATATGTGGGGCTGAAATAGGTGGGAGTGGATTTAAACCTTTGACTTTGGCTACCTCCCATGTAAGGGGGAAAAAGCCCTTGGTATCTGTATTATTGTTATTATCATTATTATTATTATTATTACCATAATTTTTAATAGCTTTGCTTTTTTCCAATGGAAATTATTTGCAGTGGAAAGTCGTCTAAAATGAATAGCAGTAATGCTGTTTGGTTTTCTTAACAATGAAAAATTATATCGCTCTGGGATTCGTTCCATTTCGGGAACCATTTGGATATTATCTTTGAAAATAGATCGATAAATAGGCAATGAATGAAGAAAGAAGCAACCGAAAAACAAAAATAAATACAATTACTTCGAATAAAAGAAAAAAAAAAAAAAATCATAGGCTGAAGTAATTTTGAAAAAATGTATAATAATGACTACGGAAAACGTCCTTCCCCGCATTCGACAGTGAAATTGGAAAATTGAAACTGACTTCACCTGGACTTAGGAACGGGAAGTTAGGAAGAACGACTCACCCAGGTCCCTCACCCGGATGACAAGACACATCCACACAATAACTGCCCACCGTGTCGTATGTCACGTTTAGGTAGTCACTAAAGTTAACGTAACATTACGGTATTATGACCGAAATAAAGCCAGGAATACCACACAAGCGTGTTCATAACAGCTTGATTTATCACTGATTGATGAAACTATTCGAAGGATAATGAAAAAATATATGTATTATTATTATTATTATTATTATTATTATTATTATATAAAATAAGATAAAACATGGCATACATATAGAATCTAAAATATTTCTTTGTCTTCTGCGTATGTCCTCTCGTCATCGAGTCAGCCTTTGTGGGGTAAGAACGTTACATTTATATCGTGCATATTCGATAACACTAAAAAAGTCTTTCATTTCGTATTATTTCGTCTTGCTTTATTTTAGTTCGTCTTCCTTTTATCTGGCACACAACGAAATCGTATTTTTCATATTTGTCCCATAAATCTATTCCCCTCAAAATAATAAGATCGAACACTAATACTCACAAATGGGTGACGGATAGGCTAAAAAAAAAAAAAAAAAAAAAAAAAAAAAAAAATAGGACTTTACGCCAGAATAAAAACTCGGGAAACACAACTTAGATCCAAGTAGACTGGTTGAAAAGAGCACGTGTGCGAAACTTAATTACGAAATTAAGGTTACCGGACAAGCGAAATCCAACCCAAAGGGCTTATTTCATCTCTACAGAACAAAAATCGAAATAATAAGGAAAGGATAGGCCCAATTAAAAACGACAAAGATGCCATGTTGGATTAAGAGAAAAAAATGAGCGAGGCTTTTAACAAATAATTTCTCGTGGCATTTGCAGAAGTCATATATGGTACCTGACTGTGACCCGATCTTCAGTGCGGATGAAGGAAGTAGACTTACTAAGGTCGTCATTAGAAAAACAGAAGTAGTCAAACAGATTGATAGACTTAAAGTTATAAAATCCCCGGGTCCATACGAAAATTTTCCGAGAGTGCTAAAAGAGTGTAAAATTGAAATCTGAGACCAGTTAATGGAAATATTTAATAAGTCTGTAGACATTGGCTTTGTGCCTGTTTCTTGGGGGAAGGGCAGACGCTGTTCCTGCTTTCAAAAAGGGTGACAAATCGTCTATGCACAACTACATGCCAATCATTTTGTCATCAGTTATAGGTAAAGTGCTTGAATCAATAATAGGTACTAGAATTAGAAATCACATCGAGAGACGTAATTTGATTCGTGACTCCCAGCAAGGGTAAGTCATGTGTAACTAATCTTCTCTCTTTTTACATTTATGTCTATAAGGCGTCAGATAATAATGATAGTTACGATATTATTTACCTAGACTTTAGCAAAGCATTCGACAAGGTGTAATAATGATAGTTACGATATTATTTACCTAGACTTTAGCAAAGCATTCGACAAGGTGCACCGCCAGAGACTACTAAATAACCAAATCCCAAGGCACAGGAAGAAAAGAGTTAGAATGTATTTGAGCATGGATCAGTGACAGAAAACAGTGGGTCATCATTAACGGTGTAAAATCCAAATGGAGGAGTGTTGATGGTAGAGTTCCCTAGGGCTCGGTTTTGGGTCCCTATCGTCCATTATGTATACAAACGACTTGGACAATGGGATTAGTAGTGATGTTAGTAAGTTTGCAGACAGCACTAAAATAGGACGCCAAATTAGGTCAGGAGAAGACGCCGAGATATTGCAGGAAGATATTAACAAATAGTTCACATGGTCAGAGAGATGGCAAATGTACTTCAATATCTCAAAGTACTGAGTGAGAGAGAGACTTGGGAGTTCTAGTGAGTCCTAACCCTAAATCCATAAAACACTGCATTAGCATCAGAATTGTAGCTAACAGAGTTTCATTGCCAGGACCGTTACGAATAAAAGTGCAGAGTTATTATCAAACTCTGGCGTTAGACCCATCCTTGACTATGTGGTGCAGTTTTGGTCTCCGTCCAATAGAATAGATATCAATCCACTAGAATTAGTACAGAGGAGAATGAACAAAATGATACATGGGTTTGGATTTTTACCTTACGAGGACAGGCTTAGACACCTTAATTTACACACTCTGGAAAGACGCAGAGTGCGGGGTGATCTAACATGGAACTGCCTAGTTTAGGCCTTATGGTATCTTGCAGTCTCCTTCATTCTTCTGTTCTTTTGTACTCGTTTCGGCCTTTGGAATACTCGTATGTAGATCAAAGAGAATAATAATGATAATAATGATATATATATATATATATATACATACATACATATATATATATATATATATATATATATATATATATACACCAGCGAAAAAAATACACGGGAGCGACGCGCGATTTCACTCGCGAAAGTTCCAATGTCGCTCTCGCAAATCCAATCGCGGGAGCGATCCCCCCCCCCCCCCCAAAAAAAAAAATCGCTCCCGCGGCAAGATTCAACGTTTTTCATGCATTATCCATCATTTGGCAATCCCTGAATCCCATCACCATTGATGAAAGGATCAGAGCAAACACAACTTACCCGTGATCAATCATTGCATTATCAATCGATATTATAAACGTAACGAATCAATCAACTTTAATTTGTTGATGTACGCGGTATAGCTGCTAGAATTCAATGGCTGACCTAGCCTAGCTTCGTATCTGCTGCATGCGCGCGTATACTAGTACATGTTGACTAGACTCTACACGACTATCGTGCTACATAATGTCGCTAGTTGCGAATTGCATGGTACCTGTATGCAGGGAAGTTCATTGGTTGTATGCAGCTAGCTGCCCAATCAACGTGCTGACTACATGTACAATGCACCATACCCAATACCATATCACTGCATGCATACGTACACTGTACATATGCAAACTCGCTCGAGGCCTAGGAGGGAAACTGGGAAATCCCATTTATAACCTCGTTCGCGTATTTATGAGAAAACAAAATAGAATAAGATGTTTGGTTAGTAACTGAAAGTAAATAAATTTAAATATAAATATGAACATTTGATAATTATATATTTAGTTCATAAATATGGATCTTTGGAGGGAGAATAAAAAATACAAAAATAAAAAATGATTCGTTAGCAAGGTCTACATTCGTACGTCACGTCCATGCCAAACTTTCGATGATCGTACATCATGGAGCGATTTCTAGTGAAGCGAGTGAAGATGGTTTGCCCTCAGATCCAGTCTTTTCAGAATCGAGGGAGTGTTTTGACGGCAGGAACCGCTTCTGGACCAGCAAAGCCTAATTCAAACTCTACGGGCAAGGGCCAAGGAAAACGAAAACCAGTAAAGCATGAATCTACTATACGCTCGTGGAACCTAGATTGGCTTGAAGTGGATCGGGGCAGTGATGGTACTCTAACGGTGTATTGCAAGACTGCATTTCCACCCGCAACCACTGCCAGTGGAAACAGAGGCGCTGTGTCTGCCGATCAGTTTCACCCATCCCCCTCCCCCCAAAATTATAGGCTGATTTGTTTGAAATATATATATATATATATATTTTCATGGACATGAGTAATGAGTTAGCCTTCTAATAGTTTGAAGGAAATCGAACCTGCAAAAACATGGCTCTGGTGAAATTTAGAAGAAAAAAAAAATGGCTCTGTGAAAAAGAAAAAAAGTATTTTTTCCCTGATATATATATTAGGCTCGAAAATCAAACTACCTTTGCTTAGTTTTCGTACTTTACATTGTCTTTGTTCCATATATATTACCCGCGAATTAATATTACTACATTGCGAGGAGGGAGATCCTGATGTGGATGTGCTGTGTCTTGCTGCATTGTTTCTGACCCAGTAGTGGGCAGGAGACAGGGATGACCCCTCATCCAGGAGGAGCTAAGGTAAGAAGGAAACAGTGGGTGCGTGCCTTTGACTGGGACAATCATTATTCATTACTGTTATTATTGTATATTACCAATATGAAATTATAGATATCTGCGAGTATCACCGTTAATGTTACCGATATAGGTATCGTTACCGTAAACGTCAGTGTAACGCTATCTGACCCGTAACGTTAATGTTACCGTTTTTGAAACGTTATAATGTTACCGTAATATTGTAACGGTACCGTAACGTTACTGTGTTGTTAGTTACTGTTAACATTACCATTGCAATAACGTTACCGTTGGAAAAAAATTCATTCCGTTACCGCTACATTAATGTTACCGTAACGTCTCCGTGACGTTTCCGTTGCAGTGACACCTAGATTTACAGTATCGTTACATATTTCATAACGTTACAGGTAACGTAATATTGTTACCGTAACAATGCCCTCGGGTAACGTTACTGATACGTTACCAGAACATTATAAGTACCTTAATTTTTTACCACTCCTGTTACGTTACATTTTATAATTGTCGCATAAAGTTACTCTAAAATTAACGTTACCGTTACAATTACCATAATTTTACAATTGCCGTCACCGTCACCATAACGTTACAATTACCGTTACCGTCACAATAACGTTACAATTACCGTTACTGTCTGAATACAGTTACCGCTATTATACCCTAAAATATTATTAGTGTAACATTAATATAACATACAATTAACGTTATCATTACAGTAACTTTTTTCTTTACCGTATCCTTAACTTTACTATAAACGTAACATTACCGTGACGGTTCTGTTACTGTAACGCTGTTGTTACAGTTACATTACGGTAACGATACTACAACTATATAATTGTAATCACAATAACGTTACTGTAATGTTACAGGTAAAATAACGTTACCGTTACAGTAAATATATTTGTATTACATTTACCGTAACATGAGTTACCATAACATTGCCGTTACCGTAAATTTACATTAACAATAAAGTTAGTTACCGTAAAGTTATATTTGCCGTAACAACGTTACTGTAACGTAACCTTGGCAGTACAGTAACGTTACCGTAACAATATTACCGTATTGTTACAAATAGTTAACCGTGACATTCGTAATAATTGTCGATCACAACAACGGTACCGTTACTGTTTTGTTGCGGAGAACTTCGTTATTATCGTTACCGTTTCAATAATATAGTCTGTAACGTTATTCATATTCTACTGTAACAGTCATCACAAGATTACCGTTACCATTTATGCAACGTTACCCTTCTTGTGGTAACACTACAATTTCCGTTACGTTAGATTCAGTTGCTACAATTACCATTACTACTACCATAACATTACCGTTATTGTAACGTTACAATTTATCTACGCAACGTTACCGTAAGTTTACATGAACGCTACCGTTACAGTAATGTTACTTTTTTGTAACGGAACTATTACTTTGTTAGTTACCGTAACGTTAACGTATTTTAACGTTACCGAAACGTTACTACTTTAGTAGCGTTATTGTTGCCGTTACATAACATTGGCGTTACCGTTATCAGAACGGTATTACAATAAAACTACTATTTCCGTTACTGTAATTATGATGGTACCGTAACTTATCGTTACGTCACTGTAATGTTAGTCACTGTTATCGTAACGATACTGTCACCGTCGTGTTAGTTACCGTTACATTATCGTAGTGTTACTGTAACGTTGCCGTAACGTTACCCTAACAATAGTTACACTGTTACTTTAATATTAGCTTCACCATTACATAAGAGAGGAAGAGAGAAGGAGTTTGAATGTGTTTGAGATGAGGTGTCTGAGAAGTATGATGGGGGTTACTAGGCTAGATAGAGTGAGAAATGAGGAGGTGAGGAGGAGAAAAGAGGTGGAAAGGGAGTTGGGAGATAGGGTTGATGAAAGAGTATTAGGATGGTTTGGACGCATGGAAAGAATGAGTGAAGAAAGACTAGTAAAAGAGGTATGGAAGGCAGATGTGGAGGGAGTGAACATGAGGGGACGTCCTAGGATGAGGTGGATGGATGGGGTGAAGGGGGCTTTGGGGAAGAGGGGAATGTCTGTTGAGGAAGGACGGGAGAGGACAGAAGACAGGGGTGAATGGAGAATGGTTGTATATGGATGATGTTGGGATGCATGAGGTGGAATGGGCGGGGGGATGGGGGTGAGGTAGTATGTGTGAACAAAACTTGACGCAGCCCAAAGGGATTTCTCCCCGTCTTCTCCTTTTATGCATGGGGGGACGGAGAGGGGGGGTCGCCAATTTAATGAAGCGGCCTTGCTGTGGATGTGCTGTATCTTGCGACACTGCTTCTGACCCAGGGCAGTGGACAAGGTGCAGGGATGACCCGTCATCCAGGAGGTGATAAGATAAGAGGGAGGGTGGAGGGGTGTGGAGTGTATTCAGGGATGGAATGGGTGGGAATGATTTTATGCCTTTTCCTTTTTGGCTACTTCCCTTGTAAGGGGGAAAAAGCCTTGGTATATGTATATGTATGTATTACGTTGTTACATAATGTTATCACTAACGTAATGTTACCGTGACCGTAACGTTATTATTACTGTCCATTATCTTTATGATAGTTACAAAAACGTCACAATTACAGTAACGTTACTTTTACGTAAGTTACTGTAAGGTCACCGTAACCTAACCATTATTTCACTGTAATGTTGCCGTTAATACACCGTAAACTTTTGCTCTCTTCGTTTCTTCGAGAACATATCTGGTTTAAGATTTCTTCTTCTTCTTCTTCTTCTTCCCGAAGAAGCTCCCTTGCTATCTCGCCTCCTCAGGGCCATATTTTCCTCTCCAAATATTCTCAAGTTTGTCTTATCTGCATACTTTCAAGACTCTTTAATTACCTCGTTTGCTGTGGTTTGTGATTTGAATTTTATTTAACGGACGTGCTCCGTTTTTAATGTACTGGCCTAACTTAGCAACATTTTCAATTTTGTTGTGAGCCTTTGAGTCGTCTAGATTTGAAAATTAATTTCTTTGGCATTTTGTAGTTCGTGTTTCTTCCTTTAAATCTGTGAATCTACAAGATGTCCTAAATGTACTCACAATATTACTCTCAAGTGTACTCACGAAGTGATATACATACAAATATGTACTGTATATACAGGATGTCCAAAACATGTGCTCTCAGTACATTTGTGAGTGCTCTTGTGAGCATTTATTTATTTTCATTCCTTTTTTAGGAAAACGTTCATTGTAATTTTTTTTAATTATCCTACCACGATGATGCTTTTGAATAACTTCCCTGACAAGATAGGTATCTTCATTTTTTTTAGAACTTTCACCACACCTCATTTTGTTGTGTTGTGATATCTTCAAGATTCACTTTATCTTTATCCTGCATTGCCATCCAATCTTTCTGATTTTCCATTATTCATTGTTCCCTCGTTTGATTTGTCGAGTATATATTTACCTCATTCAAATACACACAAGCACTTTCATGCAACGACGGACATCAGAGGTCCGGTAAATCAGTGTCGCACATATGCTAGTATCTAATCAGTATGATCGAGCTGATTACAATTTTTTTTACTTCATTCACAACCACAGTCATTCCAACATACCAAAAAACACTTCACATGCATATCTCACCGCACATACAAACTAATGAAGTACAGAACCTACATCGTCCCTCAGGGAGCTTCACTGGAGATCCATCTTAGCTACGTCAGTTATGGACGGAATAACTTAAAACACACATTAAACACCCTCACTAGTCAACCCACTATAACCGTTCCTCTCTTTGTCAAACACTCCACGTGATACCCATCTAGCCCAGATGCTTTACCAGGTTTTATTACTGTCAGTGCTCCCTGTATCACATTAGAGTGGAGTCAATTTGTGATGATCACACCCATTTCATTTTATGTACACAGCTCATCCTATGATGATAAGTTATCACCCCGTGCCGAGTTGGTTAAACATTACAACCTCTGTATAACCACCAAACTGTTCCTCGTCATCGTGGTAAGATCTCGGTGACACTCCGCGCTCCATCTTAACCCGTATACTGACTCTCGTTACCTGTTTTACAGCGTACATCATGGCCAGCGCAGCCCTTTGCGTCATCTGCCTCCTCCTGGACTCCTTTGCCACCTTTATGACCGGCTTGGGGCTGAGTAGTAACGACCCCAACGCCAAAGGCCGCTACTACCGCATCGCCGTCTGGATCATGACCCTAGCGCGTAAGTACAAAGTGTCTCAGAGGCAGAGGAATGGTCTTTGCGGAATGAGGGTGACTTGGGGACCTGGGGAAGGAGAAGACCTCAAGCCAGGGGATTGGGGTACGAAGAACTATGGAAGGAGGAAGGGGAGTTGGATACCCTGGGTATAGGTAGAGATATTCAACACTCCATTTGTTGGAGGAAATGAAAATAATGTTTAAGATATTAAGAAACTGCAGAGGACAGTAGACTGAACCATTGTATGCTTAATATGATGTTTTAACACCTTCAACATAGTGACACACTTCTTTGATTTTGTCTCAGTGAGGAATGGATTTTTTTATGATGATAAGCAGACGAATTCTGGCTTGCAGAGGGTCTTTATCAATAGAAATCCATTTCAGGCCGGAGCCCTCCCTCTCATATGCATTGAATTGTCCGTCATTAGTTGGAATAATATTAATTAATTACGTCACTGTCTTGAGGGGAGGTTAAAGCTTCCTTGGGTAATGAGGGAAGAGGAGAGTACGAGTCAGGGACAGTGATGTCCATTCTGTGCATGGGAAAGAAATTTGCAAAAGGTGAGGGAATAGGATAGGTAACTGCAATTTAGAAATATAGGTAGGTAGATTGGAAAGCAAGTAGGTAAGCATATATAAAATGTATATAGATGATATATATATATATATATGTATATATATATATATAATGTCCACATTGTGTTTGTTTTGAAATGACTGGATAATGTTAACATATAAATTCACAATCCTGTTCGAGTCTGAACGCATAACGAGTACTAATGGTGTTTTCCGACTGTCCTTCTTTAGAGTGTCAAGTTACAGCTCAGCATCTCCAAGAACATTCTTGTCCTCTAAATTAGGTTTATGACCCAAAGGGCTTCACGTTTGGGTCGCAGGGTCACATTAGGGTAAACCGACGTGCCTGTGTAGGTCTGAGTACGAGTCTACTCTTGTCCCTACTGAGTTTTTTTTTTTTTTTTTTATACAGATTTTACTCTCCAGTCTTGTGTGTAAAAATGTAGAAGTGTGTAGTATTATGACATAGTTTAGATATGAGAATTCTTGCACATGTCGTTACTGTCTTAGTGGATAAAGTAAGGGAGTGATGAAGTTCGGCATTGGAGTGAAGGTACGACTGGATTCTCTCAAGGAGAGTTGGAGAGAGTTGGTAAATAAGGGGTTAATATGTAAAATTATAGATAAGAGGCGAAGGGTAGCATAATAGGGAAGCCTAGGGATCATAGGGGAGGGGAGAAGTGGTAATAGGAGGCTGGGAGGAAGATGGACGGGTGGAGGGGGAAGAAGGGCAAGGAGAGGAGGGGAACTGTGCGGCTGAAATTGACAGGAGAGGAGCACTCTTTCATAAGGGAGATTTTCTCTTAGACTCGTATGGGGAGATGAACCTTAACGATAAAGTTATGATGTTTGGTGGAAATACCACCTACAAACACCCAAACTTAACTTCACCGGTCAGTGTTTGTATTTCTCTTATGCGATAAAAGGTATTCTTATAAACTGGATAAATATTCATATAATAACAATAATTAAATATATATTTACACATTTTGTGTCAGGTTCGTGTTTTGACAAAAGCACTACATGGAGAGGGTGATAAACAAATAAACATAAATAAACAAATGAATAGCGTTCGATTACGGGAGCCAGCATCACAAACCTTAAAAAATGAACGAATAAATAAAATAGACATGTATCCCAGGCTACATCCTTGATGTCCTAGAATCCTAGATATGCACCCTTCTCCTCCGTTCCTACCATCCCCCCCTCCCTCCCTAAACCAGGGTCCTCGCCACAGCAGAGGTCCCAGGCTTCTCGCACGCGACCCTGTCAAATTCTCTACCGTCCCCTCCCGTCCTCCCTCCCTGCCTGCCTGCCTGCTGCAGTACTGGTCGATCTGGCCTGAACCTTCTCTCTTGTGACCTTGACTACACTCGTGGTATTCAACCATATACTTCAGCTGTTCCCTCGGCTATTGGCCTTCACCTCTTCCCCCCCTCCTCGTTCTCTCTCTCTCTCTCTCTCACCCTCACTCCCTTAGACCCTTTCTGTTTTGTTTTTCGATCTGTACCCCCTGCTCGCTCTCTTTTTACTGTTTCTTCATTTATTTTTCTTTTCGTCTCTCGTTCTCTTTTTTTTTCTATATATTTTATTTTGTCTCCCAACTCTTCCCCTCCCTAGTCTTCCGTTACCCTTTCCCGTCATCCTTCCCCTGCCAACTAAAGTTCCAACTTTGCCTCATCCCATATCAGTCCCTTCGCACTCGTCCACCCATCTCCTCTCTCTTCCTCCCAATTTTGTATTCCCTCATCTCTTCCCCCTTTCCCTTCGTCCTTCTCTTCTTCATTTCTCCCACCCTAAGGTATGGGGTAAGTTGCATCTGATCTTTAACATTCTCCTCTTGTCATTCCTTTCCAGTCCCCCCCCCCCGACCATCATATCTACTCCAATCTATCTTCCCTCTAACCTTCTCACTCCTGCCTCCACCTCTCCTTTTCCCCTCCCCACCCAACTTCTCCTTCTCCATTCCCTCTCCCTCCCAGTTTTCCTGTTTTCCAACTACCGCTACACTTTCTCTCTTCCCTCACCCTCCCAGTTCTCGTATCCCCCTTCTCCGCTTCCCTCTGTTCCTCCACCCCCTCCCCGTTTCCACCTCACCCCCTTCCATCTCTCTTCTCCCGCCCTCTCTCTCTCCCTCCTCCCCTACTCCTCTCACTTCCCCTTCTATAAATGATTCTTTGCAACAGCACCACAAAGACATGAGTGTCGTCGTGTTAATGGTTTTCTAAAACGAATTTTTTATATTTTCTCTCATGTTCATTACTCTTCACAATTAAGAGTTCTTCATAATTAGATGTATTTTTTTTTAAGAGATGGTAATGTGCTAGTTTCTGTGTATATGGCGAGGGATTGGGACTGACTAGATTTAATCCCTCGAAAGCAGTGACATGTTTTAATGGCATTTGTTTAGCTTTATGCATCTCCGTTCTTGTCAGTTACATAAAATCGCCTTATTTAATCACAAAGTAAATAAACCTACAAATTACATTACTGTGTTGAAGAGGATAACTCCCGATAATCATATTTTTGCAAGGAGTTATAACAACTTTACGATTTATTCTGTGGATGTTTGTGGTCAAACTGTTTTGTTCTATCTTAGATATGTTTGACTAAACACTTTATTTATTATTTTTTCTTCTTTTTTCAGTGGTCGCAGTCCTGGTGGCGTTGATCCTGTATCCCGTGTTCTTTGCCCAAGAACTAGAACTTAGTAAGTCTTACTTCTAAGCTGAAGCATAGCGTTAGTTTTCCTTGGCCTTGTTAGTTTACCTTTAGGACCTGTGACGGCAACTTACATTTGAAGCAATTATTGCCATCAATGACACACACTTTAAACAATTACACTGCAATCAGTCATAGTCATTATAAAAATTATGATTTATCAAATTCTGCTGGGATCACCTTGGAGAGAGCAAAATTGTCAGCTTTGCAAGTAATATAGGGCTCAAGTCGGTGATTTTGATCAGAAAGGAGCATTACATTCAAACCTGTGGTAGTATCATCAATTTATATCACTTCTGCAGAAAGAAATATAACAAGATATGATAATAATATTAATAATAACTGTTACTTTGAGTTTCAATGACTGGAAACCTGCTACACCACAGTGGCTGGCAACAGTCATTAGGGCCCTCCCAAGTTGTATATAGGCTGAGATGCACAAACATGAGTTTTTGCAAAGGAATGGGAGAGACGAGTTCAGAGGATGATGAAAGGGGTGGTGGTCGGGGGTGGGGGTTCACCAAAGAGTGGGAGAACTCTGTAATGGCGAGGATGAGAGGCAAGCAAGATCAAAGGACCATGGACACAGCTAATGGAGTTCGATTTCATATGCTTGTACCCTGAGCAATGTTGAAGAGGAAGGAAGTGGGGGAGACCAGACCAGGGATGAAGGATTGGGTGCAATGAGAGGATGGGGGATCTGAGCCTCGAAAGAGGAGATGGGTGACCTCATTTATTTGTTTTTATTATTATGTCATTTATCAGTGATGTATGTGACTGTGGGGCAACCTGGCTGTATGGACAGGTGTTGTCTATGTTGCTTAACTGATGTTGTTTGTCTTGGGTGTTGTGTGATGGCCACAGTGAAATATACTAATGTATGGGTGGTTGAGGATATTTAAAGATACTGTTGGGATATAGACTACAGTAGCTAGATTTCTATCTGTGGGTAGTGTATGTACATGATTGTTTGTGCTGGTGTGATTGGGGATCAAGACTTGCTAAAACTCTGTGAGTATTGTGTGTGTGTGTATATATATATATATATATATATATATATATATATATATATATATATATATATGTACATACATACATATACCAAGGCTTTTTCCCCCTTCCAAGGGAGGTAGCCAAAAAGGGAAAGGCATAAAAACACTCCCACCCATTTCATCCCTAGATACACTCCACACCCCTCCCACCCTTCCTCTCATCTGAGCACCTCCTGGATGACGGGTCATCCCTGAACCCTGCCCACCGCCCTGGGTCAGAAGCAGTGTCGCAAGACACAGTACATCCACAGCAAGGCCGCTTCATTTAATCGGCGACCCCCCCTCTCCGTCCCCCTTTGCATATAAGGCGAGGACGGGGAGAAATCCCTTCGGGCTGCGTCAAAATTTACTCACACATACTACCCCACCCCCCACCCCCCCCGCCTATTCCTCCTCATGCAGTCACAACATCATCCATATACAACCATTCTCCACTCACCTCTGTCTTCCGTCCTCTCCCTTCCTTCCTCAACAGACATTCCCCTCTTCCCCAAAGCCCCCTTCACCCCATCCATCCACCTCATCCTAGGACGTCCCCTCATGTTCACTCCCTCCACATCTGCCTTCCATACCTCTTTTACTAGTCTTTCTTCACTCATTCTTTCCATGTGTCCAAACCATCCTAATATTCTTTCATCAACCCTATCTCCCAAATCCTTTTTCACCCCTGTTCTCCTCCTCACCTCCTCATTTCTCACTCTATCCAGCCTAGTAACCCCCACCATACTTCTCAGACACCTCATCTCAAACACATTCAAACTCCTTCTCTCTTCTTCTCTTATATTCCACGTTTCTGCCCCATACAGTGCTGTTGGCACAATCACTCCTTCATACAGTCTCCTCTTCGCATCCATTCCCAAATGTCTATTTCTCATTACACTCTTTAAACCACCAAGGCATTTACTCGCTTCTCTCAATTTACATTCTACCTCCACCTTCACTCCACCTTTTCCTGCTACACTTGCACCCAAGTATCTAAAACTATCCACTTCCTCCAGTCGCTCTCCCTTAATGTTCACTTCCAGTCTAATGCCACTTTCACCCCTTGTACATCTCATCACCTTACTTTTACCCACATTTATCTTTAGCTTTCTTCTATCACATACTCTCCCAAACTCTGCCACCAGCTTCCTCAATCCCTCCTCTGACCCTGCCACAAGCGCAGTGTCGTCCGCAAACAACAGCTGGCTCACCTCCCACTTTTCTCCATTTTCTTTAACCATCTCCAATCCCTGACCCACTACCCTAGCATTCACCTCTCGCACCACCCCATCCATGTATAAGTTGAACAGCCAGGGCGACATAACGCATCCTTGACGAAGTCCCACCTTTACTTCAAACCACTCACTCTCTCCATTTCTAATCCTGACACATGCTCTACTACTCTCATAAAAACTCTTGACAGCTCCCAAGAGCTTTCCTCCTATCCCATAAATCTGCATAACCTCCCACAGTGCCTTTCTGTCTACCCTATCATAAGCCTTTTCCAGATCCATAAAAGCCCAAAAAACATTATAGCTTTCTCACATATATATATTACCACAAAGATATATATATACAACCTCTATATATATATATATATATATATATATATATATATATATATACACACACACATACATACATACATAATTGTTTGTTTTGGTGGGGGTGATGGGATAGTGTGATATTTATCATGATGTAGCAGTGTTCAGATTGTCAGTGCTGATTGGTGGTCTTGGATGAAGTGTAAAAGGTACTGCAGGTTTTATTTAGTGGATTCTATGTACTATATGCTAAATATACTGAGATAATTGTGGATACACAAGAACCTTGATCTCCTTTCATGGGTGATCTATAGGTAATGTCTGTGTGCATCCAATGATTACTCATAGTGCCATATTTTGTGTGCAATGGCCAGGGTGACAATCTTGCTGTTAATTGTATTAAGTCATCAATGGAAGAACATACATACATACATATACCAAGGCTTTTTCCCCCTTCCAAGGGAGGTAGCCACAAAGGGAAAGGCATAAAAACACTCCCACCCATTTCATCCCTAAATACACTCCACACCCCTCCCACCCTTCCTCTCATCTGAGCACCTCCTGGATGACGGGTCATCCCTGAACCCTGCCCACCGCCCTGGGTCAGAAGCAGTGTCGCAAGACACAGTACATCCACAGCAAGGCCGCTTCATTTAATCGGCGACCCCCCCTCTCCGTCCCCCTTTGCATATAAGGAGAGGACGGGGGACAATGGAAGAACAAAAAGAAAAAATATAAATTTTCATATTCAAGGCACAGATAGGTAGAATATGTGCATTTGGTACAAATACTAAATACTATTTATGACTGTAAACAAAACAGCATCTGCACTCTGGTATACAATCATACATGCACCGACCACATACCACATAATCTCGTATGTATTTAACATACTCTGATAAGGCAGTGGGTACTGTCTATATTGAAATATAACTGGCACTGTACTTTAGAAATTATTTTAAGGAATATCAACGAGCCTCAAGTTACAGATTTTGAGTACAAAGAGATACAATGATTCTCTAACAAACAAACTTTAGCAAATATCTTTATATTTTTCCTTAAATCTAATTAAAAAAAAAAATTGCAGATACTGTAATATTTACATTCATCACTTAGACAAAATGTAGTGGCACATTTGTAAATAATAATCACAAAGAACTCACAGTTGGAATAAAAGGAAACTTAGAAGAAAGTATAACTTCTATATTTCGGCTAATAGCTATAGCCCTCATCACTTTCCTGAAGAGGGCTATAGCTATTAGCCGAAATATAGAAGTTATACTTTCTTCTAAGTTTCCTTTTATTCCAACTGTGGGTTCTTTGTGAATATTATTTACATTCATGTTAATGTGTATTTCTGGATGTTGGAAGGAGATAAAATAGTGTGGCGATCACACCACAATATGGTTATTCTGAATATAAATTATTCATGGAGACTCCTGTGCAACAAGAAATAATGCTGGAAGTTTTGATTTACAGGCAATCGTACACTATGGGAGTTCGGATGGGCCTATGGTGTGGGATGGGGCGCTGCCATATTTCTCTTTGGTGCCGTGGTGCTGCTGCTCTGTGACCAGGAAGAAGAAGAAATTTATTACAAGGAACGTACCATCATTCATGCCGACAATGACTCCAGGTGTGTGCGTGCACCAGCGTGTGCATGAACCATTGAATGAACTGTATTTGTATATGTATTGTATGTCTGCGTGCGTTTAGAGGTCCTCCTCGCACCTCCCCTGCATTATAATTGAGTCTCACGTCAACGTACAGGAAACAAAGTCCCTTGACTGGGTGGATGGATGGATGGGAAATTTAACTTGTATGTCATAAATGTTAAGGTAAGATTACCCAATGTCACAACATTAATGGAAAGAGTCAAAGTTAATGTAGAAATTATCATATATTTTTATGTCCGTAGATACAAAGAGGGCGTCACATCTGTGTTGCTTGTTTAGTTGTCACTCCGTGCTCAAGCGTAGGTGTGCAGGGCAGGCAATTCTGAACCCACGCGAACAGCAACTTCGACATGCCTGACTTAGGGGTTAGGGTTGTCTAGCAGGCATCCACACAAGTTACATGAATGCGTGACATGCGTGGTAAGGTCAGGTCATATCCTCAAGACAACTCTGACACTCACTTGCCTTTCCTCAAAGGTTGATGAGGAAACCCAAGCCCGTGGTAGTGGGTGGCTTTGCGGATTGCTCGGGTAGCGTCGTTGCTGTCGGCGGAGGTTCGGGATGTCCTGTCTGATGCGGACGTGGACAAGCGCGGTGGGTTGGTGACTTTCCTTCGGTGGTAGCATCTGGTGTATTTTTTTGGTGCGCTTTGCTGCTACAAGGGCCCGCCCGCGTGGGAGGGAGTGCATGGCGGGCAGGTTCTGGGGGTCCTTCTTCTGCTTGTGTGGGGGGAATCTTCAGCTTGTCGCATTTTGCTCTTGGGCTGCAGGAAGAATGACCTAGGGTTGTGCTTTTTGTAACAGCTGCATTTGACCCGAGTCATAAGGTTCGGGTTCTACTCTAAGTCACTAGTAAGACAGAGTTCATAGTTTGTATCATTATTTTTGATGGAGGGTCATGTTGGGAGATTGTAGTCATAATGCCATGCAGTGATGTCTTTGAGCATGTTTTGTCGTGTGATGGAGCTTCCATTTACAATGGCTGCACTCCAAAGGTAGACGTTTGCATGTGTGGCACTGGGCGCAGCAGCTGGTACCAGAAGCTGGCACCAGCAGCACAGCTCAGGGTCAGTGCATCTGGTGCTGGCTTCCAAGACGCCATTGGTGTTAGCTCGTCTGGTTGGGGATGGTGTTTTTTCCAAAGCTTGTAGGAGTGCAAGGAAAGTAAGGTTGTCCCAATGATGGTACCCTGAGAGGTTCTTTGGAGCAAGTATTTGCACTCCTTAGGATGTCCCTGGAATGTGTGGAGGCTAAACCACTTTACCCACAATACCGACTAGTGTCCAGTATATGTGCCTGTGTATTAATTCTTTTTCATTCAATTGCAGGGCTTAATGACTCGACCAAAACCGTCCAAACAAGGAAGAGTGGCAAGGAGAAGTGTGCAGAAGGAGCACAACCTCAAGCAGTCTGGTTGCTCGCAGGTTTCATGCCAGCATTTGAGCTGAAGCAGAGTCCCTATGAACTTTTGGCTTTGCTTAACACCTGTCTTCAGGGTCTGTGGCTTCACAGCACCTACATGTTCCTGGACCACTAAGGCTCTGCATGGCTGTTGCTGCTAAATGTGTCACCTTCATGCTGTGGTTGATCTCCAAGTTCTTTTGAAGTGGCAGAGACACATTGCTATTGATTCTGAAAGCTTGCTTATCAGAGGTGCAGTGCTGTACCTGTATGATCTGAGGCATTGCATGTTAAACGGGTCATTACAAGATAATGTAGGGAGGCAGCAGCACAAGTGTCTCTGTGGTTACTAATTCCTCCTTTACAACAGCATTTCCAGGAGGTAGTATCCCTGATCATCTTCACCTGCCTCTGTGTAAAGCAACAGCCATATTCATTTGTTTTTGATCGTGTCTCCACATTGGATCACACGCATTTGTTTTCAGCAGTCTCTCTACAATGCATTCGTCACGTTCATCATAGCATAGTTGACGTATCTTCACCTTGTTCAGGGTGTAGTATCTTTATCTTGTCCCAGGTGTCTTGTTCTTGAAGTCCAGTTTCTTCTCCTGTCATACTTCCTGATCTCCTGCATGTCATTTTCTTAATGATGGATTTTTTTAATAGTTCTTTCTACTTTGACTACTGATACAGACATAACAAATCTCACTTCATGAATGCAGTGTTTCCGTTTGATCAGAGCAGCAGTTGATCCAGAGATACAAGGCATGCTGGATCCAGTGCACAACCCCCTTCTTATGACAGAGTCTTTTTAATGCTGACAAGCTCCGTAGGGAAGTGATATTTATTGTTTTAATGCATCACATCTGCAATTGAGGAAAGTGGATAACATCTTATGGTGGTACACATGTATGTTGATACACAGGCGATAGTCATGGTGATCCACATAGTCTATCTTCTCTATTTGTGTGGCCAGTGAGAAAAGTGTGTGAGAAAACTCCTAATCTCTGGGGCTGCATGGGGTCCAGGTGGACAAATCCCAAGCTTGTCATGGTTGACTGACTGTGGGTGCTTATTTTGTATCCCAGCTACCATAGAATGGGTTCTCGTATATCTACAGGTAGTACACTAGGGCTGTTGATTGGTAAAACTAATTTGGTCCCTTCCAGTGCACAGTAAGTTGAGCCTTGCAGTGCACAAGGCTACAGCAAGAACATCACATAATTTGCACATGCAAACCTGCCCAAGTTCACAGCTAGACATATTCTGAAAGGTTCCTGGCTGTGTGGGGCCAAGAGTGACAGACACATGTACTGTTACATAGCATAATGCACAGGTATTGACCCTTGCCTTCCAGTAATAATGCTAGAATGCTTGAATAAAAGAACTCGTGATTTGTCATCACCCTTCCAAATCAGCTCAACTCCTTGTAATGTTGACTTGTTCACATATTCAATACACATGTTTCCCAGTAACTGTAAGCTTTAGTTTGCATATTAAGACAAGAAGAGACCACATCAAAATACATAGCTAGAAGCCTTGCCACAGCAACTCAAGCTTCAGTCCCTTGGAGACATGTGACCGGTCATGACCAGTGTCATGAATACCACAGCTGTTCCTATATAATACATACTGATGGATGTAGAGCAATAAACATCCCAGTGGATGTCACGATTGCCCATGTAATGCGTCAGTGTTGAATGCATGGAGAGTAGCAGTACTCTGTTCAAACTTGGCTTGGCTTGCATTGGACTTGCATTAATCTGAATGTGAAGGAAATGAATGTAGTAGCCCTTCATACCTCACGCTTGACCACGGGCCTGGATGCTGCAGGTTATGTTGTACTGGCACTTGACTACAGATGTATAAAAAGTAATAGAAATAATTTTGCCAAATATCTTTAACTTTTTTTTCTGTGCTTTATTCTTTTTTTACTTGTTAGTTTGGAACAAATTAAATACTTCCTAGACTATCATTATATTGTTACAATTCTGTTGGTACATATTTTTTCCATCTTTTAGTAGGAGATAGTGCCAGCAGCAAGCCCTGCAGCTTTCAGACTAGTTCACACCTGCATAGTTACATATGAAATTCAGGACATATCTTCTCTTTTGTTGTTGGTGGCCCTACCACAGCTTTAAGTGCCCAAACCCTCGCTTCTCTGTACACAGCATACAGGGAGTCTTCATTGTTATGATGGACACCACTTGTACAGTGAGGACTGCCACAGCTGGTGTCCAAAAAGGAGAACTAGTTTTGTTTAACCAAGTTTATATTGTGGAAAGTAAACTGACATATTGGTTTTGTGTACAGTTGTGACAATCAGTTCACCACACTTAGAACCAAGAGCATTGGAAGCTCAGCACAAAGTTGTAAAAGTAGAAATTGACAATGCAACCAGGTGCTGAACGTGGAAAACTTTTCAAGCCCACCTTTGCAGTCTATCATAGATGTTTTGGAACTACACGGTCAACAACAACAGGAATTAAGACTTCATATAAAAAAAATTGTGTAGATGTAGCTCAAGTTTTTATATACAGGAAAGGATCTTTTCTACTGATAGAGGTGTTGAAAATGGCAGAGGGAGAGATTGGACATGGAAAGGTTTTGGTGTTTGTTGCTTTCTGCCTTAGAGCAAAGAGTCTACCAGAGGATCAGAAGAGATGGAAACTCTAGACTTTTTGCCGAATGAACCAAAAGCATATCTTTATTTGTATGGTTTAGATAGCATTGGATGTAGAATTTTATAATAAATATGTTAAAATACAGATGCAGCATCTCGGTTGTGAAGAATAAATAAGTCCATTCAATTTGTTTTATACAAGTTCCAAATAAAGAATTACAGTAATAATGATAGTAATACTGATAATAGTAATAATAATAATAATAATAATCATAATAATATTAATGATAATAATAATTATAATAATAATGTTACCAAAATTTTTATCAAAGAGTTGATCACAGCTTTTGCATTAAATGTCAGTCAATTAGATCATTCTAGAGGAGTGAAGTTCCATGTATCATAAAGTGCTTCTAGTTTTACTTTGTAGTAATCATGTTGCTCTTACTTGACAGCTAGAGTCTCTGAAGGTTAGAATTAAGGCTGGTACTAGTCATGTGCTCTTCACGGTTCATGTGCACTTATTTCTTGCTCATTTCTTCTTAATTTTATGTTGCCAAGTCTAAGCATATCACTGTTCTTATTGTGATTGTTATTGTGGACCTATTTGTGGATGAGCACTTGGTTCATTAGATTCATTTTGTCATATTTTTTTTTTCTTCATCTTCTTTTTAGGATTACTCGAGTATCTCATTTGAAAAAGAAACTCTTGTTAAATGCCACCCTTCCAGTCCCCATGCCTAAGGATAGATGCCCCAGTAAAGGATACCATGATTAGTTTCCTTTCTGTAAGACCTGCGTGTATGTCTGGTCCTTTGAATAGCAATAAGATAATTGATGAGAAGATTGGTCTTGTGTCATTGTTGGTTTATTATTGACTTTCAAACCAAGGCAGACACTCCACCGGATTGTTTTCACTGTCTGTAAATTCTAGAATTTATGTACATTAATAAAGTCTTTAATATATCATTGATATACACTTTGTTGTTTTTCTTTTCCACTAAAGTAAAGAGGAAACTATGTATCTATTCATGTCCACTTCTCACTAGAAAATCCAAGGTTAGTAGTAATACAGTCTCTGCTCACCATAATTGTTGCCAATAAGCTCCCAAGTATTCCTGTTGTACACCTGTCTAAGCAGATCCAAATCTTGTAGAGTATTATAAATAAATTGAAGATAAGGATCTACACATACAAAGTGAGAAACCTTGCAGAGCACAAACTGGAGAAATCATTGGAACTAGAGAACATCAACTGGGTTCATGGGACAATGTGAGGTTTAAAGAAAGGAGGAAAAACTTGTGCACCAACCCGACAGTTATCATTTGTTTTACAATAGAGTGGAATAAGATGCTTGATTAACCGAGACTGCAGGTAATGTAGTGAAATCCACTAATGAATTGTGATTAGGTTATGTGAAAGATACACATGTATAGCAAAAGGTCCCATCTTTGTTATAAGAGGTGGCTGAATGAAAGCTTATACCCACACTTCACCCATCCAAAACTTGTTTATTGTCCCTTCTATCTTAGGTCCTTGTGGATGAAGGGTTATCTTGGTTCTCCACCCACTGCTCTAGCCAGAGGCAATGCAACTAGACACAGCACTTACATAGCAAAATCTGACAGCCAAAGCCAGTTTACCCCCAGTGTTTCATTACATGGCAAACCTGCCCCCTTCATTTAGTGGAGACTTTACAGAGCAGGGAAGAAGAAATCCCCTTAGGCTGCATCAATTTCTCATTCACCACTCTCCACTCACATCCATCTCCTTTCTATGTTCAGCAGACATTTCTCTTGCACCCAAAGCTCCTTTCACATCATTTATCAACCACATTCTTACTCCTCCTTTCAAGGATATTCCATCTGCCTTCACCTTCCACACTTTTTGCTAGACTCTATTCACTCATTTTTTCCATTTACCCATAGCATTCCTGTATTCTATGATTTACCCTGTCTGCCAACTCTCCCTGTCCTTTACCCTCACTTCTCACTCTATCCATCCTTATAATCTCCACCATACTTCTGAAAAAAACAGCTTTCCATACAGAGTGGTGGATGTCTGGAACAAGCATAGTTCCCCTTCCTGTAGAATACAACTAGGTAAATAAATACATTTACCCTTTTCCTTTCTGTCTCCTTTAAATTCCATCTCTGCTCCAGACAGTGTCATGGGCAAAGTCACCCTTTCATACAATAGAATCTTCTTTTTACATTGCATCTTCACATACCTATTTCTCATGATACTTTTCATTCTCACCAGACATTTATTTGCTTCCTTATTCTATAATTCATTTCAATCCCAGTTCCTCCATTCCCTGCCACATGTGACCCTAAACACTTAGAGCTCTTCACTTTCTCCAGACTCTCTCTGGCTTGCAGGAGTGCCCCATGTTTGAATTAGGAAAGTTAAATACCACAAGACACTGTTTATATACTTTGATTCCACAAATGCCTTACCTTGTGGAGGTCTCTCTTGTGTAGGCCACTTTGGTGAGAGAGCAAGTACTCTGAACTTTCCAGCCATAGTGGCGAGGCAGTGAGGCAGTTGGTAGTAGGTGATACCTCAGAGGGTCTCCTGCACCTTTGCCAAGGGTGTGAGGCTATTGCTATTACCTGTGTCAAGGCCTGAGTGGGTCACTCAACTATGGTAGCTAATTTCAGGACCAAAGACAGTGTTTCCATGCTTTGATACCACAAGTATCATGACCCTGATGCATGTTTCTGGTATTCAAGCCTCTTTGGTAAGAAAGTGACAACTTTTATTTTTCTGCTTCTGGTAGCACAATGAGGTGGTTCCTATGCCCCATCCAAGGGTATTAGACTATTGCCACTACCCATGCCATGGCTTATGATGGACATTCTACCATTGAGGCCAGTTTAGCAAGAATCTCTGACTGAAGTTTCTACATTCTTGGTATGGGTGGTATCTAAGGCAGGGAGACACTATCTTTGGTTGTGGGTGACCTATAAAGCCAAGAATGTGGCATATTTGAGAGATTGGATAAATCAAAGTGCTTGGATTCTAATAGGACTGACAATATGCACTATAAGGGATTTGTGGGAAAACCTTGTTCCAGCAGTGGCATTCCTCAGGGAGATAGGACTGCTCAGCCAGACGGTCTAGGGAACAACAACAACTAGTAGATTGGCTCAACTAAGCCATGGCATGTGGATGGGCAATGGCCTATTGGACAAAACTAGGGCATGGGGCTATTCCAAGATATGGCTTGTTCCTAGGGGCTACCCACACTGCTGTATCCTTGTACTTTGCATTTCATTCACATCATGAGACTTGTGACAGTCTTCTCACATTCAGACAAGAAATTCCAGTGATGAAAGAGTCTCATTGCCTAAGTGCCATCTAATCAAGTTCTATGCTAATCATGGGTAAATATAATATTGAGTGTCACAGGTCTACAGAGTTGGACAGTGCTACCATTGAGACTCATCAGTGGGATTGAGGTGTCTGTGTCCACCATATCAAGACCTCTAAGACCAATTCTTATACAAAATAATGTATAATAGAGAAGTACTGTACATTAGACTTTGATTAGCCCCATTAACCCTCCTTAGATATGGTCCAACACAGATACACTGCCACCTGGGGAGAATAATTCTAAGTGTTTACTTTTACACAGAGTAGCTTGCATGGCAGAGAAAACCCTCAAACCCGTGGCTTATATTAAATCATCTTGAATAAGCCAGAACAAATTTTCTTAATGTCAACCAGGAACTCTACTCAATTTTTCATCCTCCTAGGTGACAACACTTTAGGGAAGGAGGTCTTGCCATTTTGAATAAAATTGTCTGGCTTTAGAAATAAAATATTTCAGGTTCACCCAGTGCTTTCAATGGGTTCATAAGCCTCCTGAATAAGAGCCTCTCTAAAGCATGAGGTCCTTCTAATCTAAATAAAATCCTCTGGCATTACCCATAAAATCTCCACATGTCCCCACACACTGATGGTTCTGAGGTCAGGTGACCCATGACTGCCTTGTGGAGGTTTTATTTCCTTATCTGGTTTTCATGGGGGTGGGTAGTCTGTCTATTGCCCAAATATGAATACGTAAGAATACTACAGGCTGGACATTGTTAGTTTGATTTTAGAGGTTTCCTTCTCCTACTCTTTGACTGAAGAGGACCCTATGAGGTAGCAAAGGATTTGAAATTGGTGATTCTTTTCCTGGGAGATGCAGGGATTACCTGTCATCCAGTAGGAGCCAAGAAAATAGGGAGGGAGGGGTGGTGAACGGGAGTGGAGTATGTGGGGATGAAATAGGTGGGAGTGGATTTATGCCTTTTAACTTTGGCTACCTCCCTTGTATGGGGGAAAGAGCCCTTGGTATATGTATGTTGTTTTGGCCCACAACACTGACTATGCAACTCATCCTCATAGTTATGGGGAAAGGTTTCCCAACCACCATCTGAGAGGCAAACCCCAATGCCATATACCCTTGGCAGGTCCAAGTCATAGAGACAAGTCCTCCACTAATGGGTAAACACAAGAATGTGAGGCCAAAGCCAAAGAAGTGTCCATCAGGATCATCCGTCATTGTATAACATCTGTCCATAAGTTTCCATCAGTTCCTTAGGACTGCCCTGCATTGGATTCTGTCTCTCTGATGGAACCATTTTCCTGGAGGGACCATCTGTTCACTGGGACCATCTATCCATTGGGTTTGGTCAGTTCATCTGGACTGCCTTCCATTCATCAGATTACATCAGTACTTCAGGACTGCTAAAATTTAAGTTCCAAGGGTCACCACAGGGTTCTATTGGGTTCATCAGACCAAAGAATAAGAATACTTGAAAGGTAGGAGATCCTTCTGACATTAATAAAATTACCTGGTATTAGGCAGATAAAAAAAATTTAGTAACTAAGGAGCCACTGGACAAAATCATATCATGGGCAGGAGATTCCTCATAGTTTAATAATTTCTTAATTCTACAGAGCTGCATAGAACATGTGCTCTTTATTCACTGGCACAGTGGGAAAACTAAAATGTGACCGGAACACTTACAAAAATGTATATACATATCCATAAACCTAAAACCATAAAGAACCTTTCATCAGAAGACTCAGTAGTCAGAATTTTGATCAGTGTTAGTTATGGTATAATTTAAATGAAAAACTGCTGCAATGTAGGTTAGGTTAGTATATTTTATGAAGTATATTTTGTTTCTAATTAATATATTTCATTAAGTATATTTTATCATTCAAGTGGCACTCAGGGTATACAATAAGCTATATTCCTAGGGCTGAGACTGAAATATTTCCTCAACAAAACTTTTTTGGACTACAGGATATCTTAACCATTTTTCTGAGTAGCGGTCCTTCTAACTACAGTAGTGGGCCTTCTATCTACGGGGCCTTGTGACTACTTCCGAGTACAGAGGTCGACTTTTCTCTAGACTACATTTCTACTAAAGCATCTTGTCTGAACATGTAATGACCTAAGTCTTATCACACCAAATATACTATAAACATAAATATATTTTCATTGCTTAAACATCAGTCATTATTGTTTTCATATTTTCTTGGTACTTTTTATACTTGTACACATAGTTCTGCCGGGAGTTTAATATTCTTATGGGGTCAAGTGTATGCGGTGTTGAACGGACAATACCCCAGTCAGTGAAAACTGTCATGCCCGGACAAAACCCCAGTGGCAATCTGCAGGTGGTGTTAGGTTTGGTTTGGTTAGGTTATGCCTTCCCCCCCCCCAATCTTCCTGTTGGGGTTTTGTCTGCTATGTAGATTAGGGTTTTGTCCGTTTGGCATTCCTATGTGTTCGTATGCGGTATATAATCAGATCTACGTGTGATATCTAATGTTGAATTTTCAAGTGTTCTCTTGGCATAATTCCAATTAACGTTAACGTATCTGTGTTCAGGGAATCTATTATTTTTGTTTTCACATGATTGATTTCAGAAAAAAATCTACATTAGCGCTTTAATGAGACAGGCATAACCACTTGGTCATCAAGTTTCCCATTCGAATTTCCGGACATGCATTTTTGTGTTCCGTAGCAAATGCCACTCATGATCAATTATCTCATTCTCAGGGACAATTATTGGAAAATGATACTAATACTTTGAGAGATTCAAAATGGATTAGTAAGTTCAAATCTGTGTGGAACCTTCGATGCTTTCTTAAAACAAAGATTGAGACATCTTTGTCTGAAGTTCACGATATGTTTACCTCGATGGAATAGCATGTGCGGAATAAAGCGGTTACCCGACCACTCAATTACATATCTTTTAAGGGAAGCTAATTAGCCGGGTTCAGTTTTCACTTTTGCAAGTTCTTGGCGAACTTAAAACGGACCCCAATGCAGAATCCCTTCCCCGTGTCTCTCTACAGTCAATGGCTAAATTTCTGTGGGTTTTGCAGTAGTAAAATTACCCTAAAATTATTTTTCATATTTCTACCCTGTAACCAAGACGGTGCTCAAATTAACCCAAAACAGGGTATTTACCCTGCACTTGGCAGCTCTGCTGATGGCTCCCCGTAGCAGCAGATTTGGTAAAGTTCCTCGCAACAATTTGGTCTAAACTTGGTTTACCACGTAATCATGATTAATCGATCGATTTAGTTTATGGCGTAAGCATGCGGTCATGAAACGATTCAACTATTTCAGTGGGAAAAGCGACTTTTTAGATTCACCTAGAAATTTCATATACCCACTTCTAACATAAAAATCACGTCTGTATGTAATGCCGTTATTCTTATTAAAAACATGTATTTAATTTGGTGTTTTCCCACGAAGTAGTGGTATGAGGACACCGCTTTTCTCATCAGGAAATGACGTTTTAGGGACGAATTGGATATTGGAACCAGCAAATTTTCCACACAGCTATCTTCCTGTTGGGATCGGGGTTTATTTGTGGGGTATCTTTGAGTTATTTTTGAGAAGTAATATTGATAGGTAACTAAGAAATAGTAAAAGAGGCGTGATTAATGTTGCATATTTTACATCATCGCTCTCGTCGGATGTCGTAAGCGTAGAACAGCTGATTATAGTGATAGAGCTGCAGCACAGATAATTCCCCTCGAAGAAAAGAAGGTATGTGTTACTGCTGTAAATGTTTTTGTATTCAACACCCCAATATATTGAAATATAGCCATATTAGGATTAGAGAAAAAGGAGAATGCCAAATATATAAAGATGTAGGATTATTGTCATTGTATATGGAAGATATGTATTGGAATTGGGGATTGATTGTATACATGTGTGTTGAGGGAAAGATATAACTGGTTACATACTATGAAGGGAAGACCTGCATTGATATGTATAGCATTTACGGATATATGCAAGGTAAGGTGTCTAATGAACGTTCAGTCAGCATAAGATAACTCTTAGCGGGAAGGGAGAGGTGTTAAATGAATAAATCACATATTCATGAATTTATTCATTGCCAACTCCTTTCGGTTTCATTTCCCTCTCGCACACATTCCTGTAATGAAAACCATAAAAAAAAAAAACGCTCGGGCATAGTGACCTATTGAAAGAAAAAATAGGATCTTATCAAGATGAGCGAACGTAACATTTCCATGTCAAGAACAGCTAACCCAATTATCTCATGTAAAAGAATGACGAACCCAAATGTCTTCATGTAAGAATACCAAACCCTTAACAAATGAACTAATTTATGAACAAATAAAATAGCAACAACTTTCCATGAAAATAGAAATAATTTCGTTATTGAAAGGATATTAGTAATTTAGTTATTTTTAGAAGCACACCTACGCGATATAGTAATAGAAAATTAGATAATAATTTTGTAAATTATAATACATCAACGTAGTACATGTTATTCTTGGCGGAAATCAATAACAGAAACAGTTGTCTAACGCTATAAACACACTCGGTGGCGCGGTTGATAGAGTACTGAACTGCCAGTACGGAGGTTCAGCATTACCTGGTTCGAATCCTGCCTAGGGCCGAAATTATTTCGGTATCGCTGTGCTTCGGGTCGTTACTCTGACTCTCGTGGGTGGGGAGTTGGGTGTGTGTGTGTAAGGGCATAGCATTACCCATAGATCGGTCATACGAGCTCTGAGCTCTCTTTCGGGAGGGAAATAGCTGTCGATCACGAGTCCAACACGCGATCCAAAGACCAAGGTGAATACACGAAGTTGCGTAGACTCGATTAGACGCAATCTTTGTTTTGATAAATTCGGAGGTCTGAGACTACGACGACTGCCTGACGACCTATACGAGTAGAATTACAGGTACCGCATTACTAAATACAGGTTAGGTTGGGTTAGAATACACGAATTTAGCATACTTTAATTTCCTCGACCTCCGCCTTTACCAAAACAAAGGACAATTTATAGTTTCACCCAACCAACGATTTACAAAGGATGACAAAGGCGGAGCATGTCGACAGGAGACCTTTTGGTCCATATCTAGGTCGGATGCGAAAAAAAAATCATAATAATAAAATAATAAATAAAAACTATAATAATATAAATAACAAAATACATAAATGCATAGGTATAGTTAAATATAAACAAACAGGTAAATAGTAAATAATAATAAATCGACATATAACTAATAATAATAAATGAAAATCAGACAGACAAATGATAACAAAACAAAAACAAATAATATAAAATAAATTATAATCATTACAGCATCTTGCTTAGGTGAGCGAGTGAGTTGTCCACTTTCCTCTTTGTGTAGGTAATAAATTCTTTATATATAGTTTAACGTCACAAACTCCTCCCATCGGAAGGCTAGGACGGTGCCACCTCACAGAGGGCTTTGTAGCATGGAATTTAATGAACCATGCCCTTGGTTCAACTTTGCCGGTGGCAAGATTCGAACCGCCTTCCCCTCGACCTTCGCCGCAAGTAACGACGCCCTAACCCTCTCAGCCAACGAACTGCCTACAAATTCATATTTTTTGTAAATGCCAGGGGGTTCAAATGAATTACCGAAATGGCATTCCTTGTATCCGAAATGAGATATGCAGATTCGAGATTGTTTAAATAAACAATATTGCCATATAGACTTGTAAAATGGAATATGATTGGTGAAAGGGGGAGAAAATTAATTTGGTTCTCAATTGTAAGATCACGCCCATTGGGGAAGATTAAATATAAAGTTAAAGATCATTGGTCTAAAATAATCACTACGTCACTGCAAAGCTCACGTAGGATCTTGTATACATGCTCACGGGGGATTCCTTTGGAGCACGCTGTATAAGAATTAACTGAAGAAAGATACAGAAGGAAAAAATCTATTTGGTTCTCCTGGTCAGATGATTATAACTAAATGGAACTTGACAAAGTTGGATGATTGGAGGCTACAGGGCCTACCAATTAAAATATCCAATGTACTAGATCCATAAGTTAGGACCGGAAGGGCGAGAAGAGTCGTCAGGATTAACAGCGGGAAGAGGGGAAACAATGAGGAACACAGTAATAAAAGGAGAAAACAAGGGGTAGAAAGTGACGAATGTGGGAAAAGGCGGGCGACAGGAACAAAGGTGGGTGAAATCCTTCCATGTTCTTAATTTTTGCCTTATGCTTTGCCCAGTATAATTTTGTAGTGTGTGAATGCCTGTCTGCAAGTCAATTAAGTGCAAAGTGGTTGGCGGTTAGAGAAGTAATGTATTTTGTCCAATTCATAAATGTATTATTTTATTTACATTTTAATTCCCGTCGAATAAGTGATTTGATCTTCACCCAGTCAATCACTGGTAAGCTATCTTCCCCAAGTAATAACATTACAACCGCCGTGCACGTAGATCTATCCACCTTGAGGGTGCCTGGATATCTGAAAACAGGAACTTTGAGAATTGCAGTTGGTTGTTGGTTGTTCATTTACTTAACCAACTGTTTATGTAATTTCATAAAGGTTAATTAGTGAACAGAAGCTTTGGAAGTTAAAGGCCAGAGTGCAATAGGTAATGTAATTTTTCTAAACCACCCACTCCCTTTTAGAAATGTTGTAAACTATCCCAGTCGATTCCATCATCGTAATAGTCATATTTTGATTCGAAGATACGGGTTTATAAGAGCGAATTTCCTAAGATCCCCGAGACGCACTCATCGGCGGAATGTCATAGTAATCATGTTGGTACATTTCTTAACTGTTTTTATATTTGGCAGCTACACAATAGACCATAATTTATTAAATTTTCTCACATATATTCAATAAATTCAATGTTTCCAAAACTGTTTTCGAAATGCAGACGATTTTTTTCTGAGTTGAGAAATAACCTTGACAAAGCCTAACAAACCCTAACCTAACCTAAGCTGTCCTTACGTAACTTGACAAAGCCTAACAAACCCTAACCTAACCTAACTTAACAAAACCTAGACTAAACCTAACCCAACCTAATATAGCCTAAATAAACCTAACCCAACCTAACATAGCCTAAATAAACCTAACCAAAGGCAACCTAAACCTTGAATCCAGGTTCTTCACATCTAACTTGCAGTGCAATGTGCCCAACTCTATTCCTCTGGGCTAAGTTAGGGTCAAATCGGTGACCTGACGATTTTTGGCGAAATTCGTGGGTAATTTTCGTTTTTTGTGTCATTTTGGTCACCTGCTCCATTTGGGCCATCTCACTCACAGGTCGAGGGCCGCCAGGTATGCCGTGGATTGCGCTTGGGCGTCCCTCAGGCCAAAGGTACGGGCACCATAGACGGAAATGTAAGATTGGGTCAAATCGGTGACCTGCCGATTTATTGCCCAACGGCCTATGGATTTTGATTAAAATCGCCAGGTCTGCTGATTTGGCACAAATTTACCCCAGAGGGAGAGAGTCGTACCCTAGGGCGTGTGCGTGATGCCCAGCCAAATCTGAGGCTCTGTCAGGCTTTTTGCCTTTCCACCTTTGAGGAGTGTCCAATAGAAATTCGCAAGACTTGTGGGTGAGACGGTAGCCAAATATCAGCAAGTGATCAAAATTACTAAAATGAATAGATAAACAAAGATTTTGCAAAAAATCGTTAGGTCACCGATTTGGCCCAAACTTACCCCAGAGGTAGAGAGTAGGGCACAGTGCACTGTGAGGTAGTCCCGAGGAACCTGGACCCAAGGGCGTGTGTGTGGCGACCTTTGGTCTGAGTGGTGTCCAAGTGCAATACACAGGAATCTTGGTGGCCTTCGACTTGTTGGTGAGATTATGGGCCAATAGGAATAGGTTACTGTTATGTGTGCAAAAGAAACGCGGGGGGAAGTTTGAATCTTTTATTGTGACGCTAAGCGTACATGAAGCGCCACATGCTCACAGTAAGACTGGGTTGAGGCTCGCGCACAACTAGACTAGGCTACGCCTCGTACACATATGAATGAAGCCTTGTGGCCATATGAATGAGGCCTTGTCGGCCATAACATAACTGGAAGCGTCACTGGTGGTCGGGCATGCTACGACACTACGCGCCTTCCTTGTATCCAATGCTAGAACGCCTTAAAGCACTACACCACACCCCTCCCTCCGCGCTCGCATGACCGTTGCGAAGAGGTATGCTTATTCGAGTGCCGGTGCGAGCGGCGGGGGCAGAATTGGGGTGATCCACGCATGAAGATGGCATGTCCTCCACCGAGGGATGGGACGCGACGGGGCGGCGTCTTCGGAGGCAGGTGGTCGCTCCCGTAGGGCAGCGGGTGCGGCGATGCGCTGGTCATACAACGCCAGTTCCTCGATGGCGAAGATGATGGCCCGGAGCTTCCAATACGGAGGGACGGAGTCGGGTAGGGCGAGGCGGACCGACGAAAACCCGGAGGACACGCAGGGAAGCGAGTGGCCGTAGCGGGGTTTATCTGTGCCACGGCCCGTAGTCCTCAGAGCGTCCTATCGGCGTCGGCGGCGGGTGGAATCAGGGGAAGGGATTATCCGCGCTGCACGAAGACGGCAGTTCCTTCACCGAGAGGAGAGGGCGGCCCCGTGTTGTAGAGGCGCGATGCATCCGTCTACAGTACCAAGATCTAAGAATATAAGGTCTAACCACTTCCGACCGAATTACGAGGGAGTTGGCGCAGCGGGCCCGTGAACGTCACCTGGCTGTTCAAAGTGGGGTTGGCGGGTCCTATAGCTGTCAGTTGAAGCTGGTGCGTCGTTTGGAAAAGACGTCGCTTTCGCTCGCACTGCTCCACGCAATTAGTTATATTCTGACAAATATTATATAAAATATATATATAATTATATATAGAATATTATAGTTCCTGTCTATATATATGAATATATAATATATATGATATATAATATATATATATAATATATAAAATATTATAGTTCCTGTCTTCCTTGGCGTTTCACAGTTTTCTTCAGTGTTTCACAAAGAGAAAATGGACTCAGCCAAATGACGTCAGAAGCTGCGCACAAGAATTCAAACGGTCTGACCTGTATATTTAGACCTTGTACAGTACCACTGGCAGGACGGGATCGAAGGGCGCCAGCACAGGCGGCAACGACAGAGCTCACTTTACTACAGGCATGGTGATACCTTGCTGCACCATTGAGTCAAAATTTTCCTTCGCTTGAACCTGAAATGCGAATGGTATCGGCCTGGGTGGGCGAGGGGCGTCGCGTCAACTTACAAGCGGTTTCTCATGGAGGTGGGGTAGAACCATCATCTTTCTCAGGGGGGCGGTGCAGTGGCCATCCTTGGAGGCCAGCACATCACTAAAGTTCCGTAGGAAGTTGTCGCGAGTGGGGGCCGGTGAGCTGTCAATGGGTAATATTAGCTCGACGCACCTGTTCGCGTATGTCGTCGCCAGGACAGACTCCGGGAAGTTGAGTGGGGCTATGGCCGAGCCGAAGGAAAGGAGGGATGTTCGGACCTCCCCATGAATCCGTATGGCGGCGTCGCGGTCCCTGTCTCCGACGACGAGGTGATCCAGAAGCATCCCGTTGCGTGGGGCATGTGAGATATGTCGGCCGCTTCGGTTGAGCCGAAAGCGGCGGCTGTAGGGCTCTTTATAGGCCTGTCCCCGTGATGTCCGCTCCTGTATCAGGCAGGGCGTGCGCGGATGCTGACAGGTGGTAGGGGCCGATCGGCCGGAAGCGTCCCGTTGCGGGGGGCATGTGAGATTTGTCGGCCGTGTCGTCTGCGCTGGGAGCGGCGGCTGTAGGGCTCTTGATATCTCCAATATGTCTAGGTACCCAGTGCTTATCCCCGTGATGTCCGCACCTGTGTCAGGCAGCATGTGCACGGGTGCTGACAGGTAGCGGAGGACGATCGGTCGGAAGGCACCGGGACGGCAGGTGCCAGCCCGCCCGGGGAAAGGGGGGGGGGGCATCACTGAGGTAGGGGTGCGTGTGTCTGGCGGGGAACCCTTTCCATGGCCACACGGCGCATGCGTGCGGGTCCTATTTGACGTCCGAAACTGTCACCATCAATGCCTCGTGTGGGCGGCAGTGGTTCGCTACCTCCTGCAGTGACGTAATTGCAGCGAGGAAGCAGAGGCGTACCGCTTCCTAGGCTTGGTGGGCGTAGTCTGTGGGAGTCAGCTAGGCTCCGCGCGGGTGGCATTCGCGGTGAGCAGGGCGAAGCAGGATGAAATCCGCTTTGTTTGCGCGGCCTGCGGAAGTCGCACCACTACGTGCACAAAGGCACGTCGCTATCACGATTTTTCACGGCCCCACACATGCACACTGTTGCCGGCACTGCACTCACGGTCCAGCGCGTTCACTGTCGCTTGTCGGTCTAGTTCCGTCAGTGCTTCGTTCACGTTCGCTACGTTCACATACACGCCTCCGATTCACGTATCGTCCCATGTTTCACTGTTGCAAGTTGCAAGCAGTTGCGATCCTACTTAGTGCGCCATGTTATGTGTACAATAGAAACGCCTTGGGGAGACGTTGGATAGGTTTTATTGCAGTGTTAGGTGTACATGGAGCGTTACATGCATCCTGAGTTGAGAGTTCGCTTAGCAGAGTGAGACAGGCCTTATGGCTATATGTATGTGTTTATTGTCACTGGCGGTCGGGTAACACTACGACAATACGGCGCCCTGCTTGTATCCAATGCTAGGGGCCTTATATCACTACATCACAGACCCAAGGGCGCGTGCGTGGTGACTAGCCAAATTTGATCCTTTTTTTCCCTATTTTCACATTTCCTTCTCTATCACCCGTACCTTTGGCCTGAGTGGTGTCCAAGTGGAATCCACAGGAGGCCTGGTGGCTCTTGACTTGTGGTGTGAACAGGTTACCAAAATGTCCCCATGGAAAAAAAATCATGGGGGACCTACAGATACTGCCAAAATCGTCCGGTCGATTTGGCCCAAACTGAACCCAGAGGGAGTCGGGCACTGTAAAAATTTCGGGTCATTTTGACCACTGGCTCCGATTGGGCCACTATCTCACCCACAGGTCAAGGGTCACGAGGCCTCCTGCAGGTATCACTTGGAGACCACTCAGGCCAAAGTTGCAGGTGCTAGAGGCGGAAAGGCAAAAATCCAAGCAAAGTCTCAACTTTGGCTGAGCTCCACGCACACGCCCTTGTGTCCAGTTTCCCACATGTACCTCACAATGCTCTGTGCATGGCTCTCTGAGCAAAGTTTAACAAAATACGTGGGTCCCCTTTGGGATATTTCCTTTTTTTGGGTCATGTTGGTCCGTACTCCGATTGGGCCACCATCTCACCCACAGGTCGAGAGCTGCCAAGACTCCTGTGGACTGTGCTTGGACACCACTCAGGCCAATGGTACAGGCACCATAGGCGGAAATGTGAAAAAAGGGATCAAATTTGGATGGTCGCTATACACACTCCCTTGTGTCCAGGTTCCTCACGTCTACCTCACAGTGCACTGTGCCCAACCCTCTCCCTCACGGGTAAGTTTGGGCTAAATCGGTGACCTGCCGATTTTGGCCCAATGGCCTATGGATTTTGACTGAAATGGCCAGGTCGGCTGATTTGGCCCAAACTTGCCACAAATGGAGGGTCGTAGACAGGACACTTTGAGGTACTTGTGATTAACGTAGACCGATTTGTCCCAAACTTAGGCCAGAGAGTTGGGCACAGTGCACTGTAAGGTAGTCGCGAGGAACCTGGACCCAAGGGCGTGTGCATGGCGACCAGGCAAATTTTATTCTTTTTTCTGATTTTTAACATTTCCTTCTCAGGCACCCGTACCTTTGGTCTGCGTGGTGTCCAAGTGCAATATACAGGAATCCTGGTGGCCCTCGACTTGGTGAGATTGTGGCCCAATAGGAGCAGATTACCAAAATGACCCCATAATTGTTTGCAAGCAATCCTGCAAGCGTAAGACAACAGTGTAACACAGGGGGGGGGGCCGATTTACGCATGTATTAATCAGTGGTTTATACGTACATAGGAGCGCTAGATGCGCACGGGAAGACAGAAGGGTATCGACTGGCGTGGGGGCAGCTTTCTCCCGCCACACAGGGCGATGACGACGCCACGCCTATTATAAGCATGAAAAGGGGCCCCGTCAGCCGTATGGAAGGGGTTCCTGTACGGTAAGCGTCACTGCAGGTCAGGGCACGCCACGACACAACGGTACCCTGCCCAATGCTAGTACCCTATGCAAAAGCACATACCTCCACCACGCTCGCAGGACCATCGCGAGAGATATGTGTATTCGCGAGCCAGAGCGAGCGGCAGGGGCGTGGGGTCGCGCACGAGGACCGGAGGTCCTCCACCGAGGGATGGGACGTGACGGGGGCGGGTGGGCGCTTCCGTAGGGTGGTGGAGACGACGATGCGCTGGCCCTACAGCGCCAGTTCTCCGTCGACGGAGAGGGTGCCCTGAAGCTAACAATACGGGGGTGGGGGGGGTGACGGAGTTGGGTAGGGCGAGGCGGTTGGATGGGAACCCGAATGTCCCTCCGTTGGGACAAGGTCGGGGTGTTAATAGGCCGCTGGAGGACCAGGGACTACGAAATTCGCCTCCCGAGTGGTAGACTCTGGTGGCGCAATCGATGGCATCTCCACCCGATGGAGACACCGCCCCTGTCGCTTCCCATCCCTCGGTGGAGGACCTGCGGTCCTCGTGCGCGGACCCCACCGCTCGCCCTGGCTCGTGAATAGACATCACCCTCGCGCTGGTCCTGCGATCACGGTGGTGTAGCATAGTGTATTTGGCATAGGGTACTCGCATAGTGTATGGTGCAATAGTGTAATGGTGTGCCCTGACCAGCAGTGACGCTCCCCGTACAAAAGCCCTTTCATACAGCCAACAAGGCCCCTTCTCATACAAGTACTAGACGTAGCGTAGCAGCGTCTTCGTCCAAGCCGGCAGTTACTCTAAACTTCTTAGGTACATGACGTGCCCTCTCCCCCTGTACGCATAACCTACCGGTTAATAAACGTGTGAATCGTCCTCTCCGCGTTTCACTTGCGCCATCCATTACATGATTGCTTGCAGAGAATAATAAAAAAAAACTCAAGGAATTTTGTCAAAAATCGTCAGGTCACCGATTTGGCACAAACTTAGCCCAGAGGGAGGGAATCAAGCACTGTGAGGTTTTCGAGTCATTTTGGGCCACTATCTCACCCACAGGTCGAGGGCCACGAGACCTGCTGATATCACTTGGCGACCACTAAGGCCAAAGGTGCGCGTGCTAGAGGCGGAAAGGCAAAAATTCAGACAGTCTCAAATTCGGCTGAGCCACACACACACGCCCTTGTGTCCAGTTTCCCTACTTGTACCTCGCAATGCTCTGTGCATGGCTCTCTCCCTCTGGGCAAGTTTTAACAAACTACGTGGGTCCCCTTTAGGTTATTTTTCCTTTTTCGGTCATTTTAGTCACCTGCTCCGATTGGGCTACCACCACACCCACAGGTCGAGAGCTACCAAGACTCCTGTGGATTGTGCATGGGCACCACTCAGACCAAAGGTACGGGCATCATAGGCGGAAATGTGAAAAAAAAAAAAAAAAAAAAAAAAAAAAAAAAAAAAAATATATATATATATATATATATATATATATATATATATATATATATATATATATATATCAAATTTGGATGGTCGCCACGCACACGTCCTTGGGTCCAGGTTCCTTACGTCTACCTCGCAGTGCACTGTGTCCGACTCTCTCCCCTCTGGATAATTTGGGCCAAATCAATTACCTGCTCATTGGTCTATGAATTTTAACTGAAATCGCCAGGTCAGCTGATTTGGCCCAAACTTGCTCCAGATGGAGTCATCCACAGGACGCTGTGAGGTACATGTGAGTAACGTAGACCGATTTCTCCCAAACTTAGCCCAGAGTGAGAAAGTCGGGCACAGAATACTGTTAGGTAGTCGTGAGGAACCTGAACCCAAGGGTGTGTGCATGGCGTCCAGGAAAATGTTATCCTTTTTTTCCGATTTTTAATATCTCCGGTGCCCGTACCTTTGGACTGAGTGGTGTCCAAGTGCAATACACAGGAATCCTGGTGGCCCTCGACTTGTAGCCCAATAGGAGCAGATTACCAAAATGGACCCATAATTGTTTGCAAGCAGTCCTGCAAGCGGAAGGCAAAAGTGAAATGCGGGGGGAGAATTTACGAGTTTATTAATTAGTGGGTTATGCGTACATCGGAGCGCTAGGTGCACACGGGAAGACAGACGGGTATCGACTGGCGTGGGGGCAGCTGTCTCCCGCCACACAGGGCGAAGACAACGCCACGCCTATTATAAGCATGAAAAGGGGCCCCGTCTGCCGTATGAAAGAGGTCCCCGTGCGGTAAGCGTCACCGCAGGTCAGGGCACGCCACGACACTACGGTACCCTGCCCTATGCTAGTACCCTATGCTAAAACACATATCACCACACACACACACACACACACACACACACACACACACACACACACACACACACACACACACACACACACCGTGCTCACAGGACAATCAAGAGAGGGATGCCTATTCGCGAGACGGGGCGAGCGGCGGGGGCGAGGGGCCGCGCACGAGAACCGGAGGTCCTCCACCAAGGGATGGGACGCAACGGGGGCGGCGTCTTCGAGGGCCGGTGGGCGCTTCTGTAGGGCGGCGAGGACGACGATGCTCTGGCCATACAGTGCCTGTTCTCCGTCGGCAGAGAGGGCGTCCAATACGGGGGGACGGAGTTGGGTAGAGCGAGGCAGTTGGACGGGAACCCGGAGGACATGCAGGTAAGCAGATGACCGTAGGCGGGGTTTATCCGTGGCGCGGCCCGGAGTCTTTGGAGCGTCCTGTCGACGTCGACGGCGGGCGACGGATCGTCCCCGCGAAGCGCCGGCGTTGTCGGTGACAACACTCCTGACGTGAGGATGGAGATAAGCAGATGATGGTCCGTCATCAACTAAGTGGGGGAATCCAAACAGATGTGGTTTGCGTTTGGACGCGCCCCAGGTGACAGCAAACATCTCCATTGATAGTGGCGTATCGAGTTTCGGCGTCCGTCAGGAACCGCGAGCCACACTGGACGAGACATAAGTGCCTCTGACCGTGGTCTTGGAGGAGGGCGTACCCGAAGCCGTAGGGGCGTGACGCATCCATCTGCAGTACCACTGGTAGGGCGGGGTCGAGGGGCGCCAGTATGGGCGGCGACGACAGGGCTCGCCTCACCGACAGGCCTGATGATACTTTGCGGAAAGGCAAAAATCCAGTCTCAATTTTGGCTGAGCCCCACGCACACGACCTTGTGTCCTCACAATGCTGGGGCGAGACTGAGCCAAGTCGGCAACTCAGATAATTTCGCCCAAGAATCCATGGGCCCTGTGAAATTTTTGGGTAATTTTGGTCACTGGCTCCAATTGGGCCACTATCTCACCCAATCTATTCTAACCAAACCGAACATAACTTAACCTAGCATAATCAAACATATCCAAACAGAACCTAAGCTAACCTAACACAACTCAACCCAACCAGGCTAAACCAAACTAAACCTAACTTAATATATCCTAACCTAACTTGATCTAACCTAACCCAGCCTAACTCAACCTAAACAACCCTACCCAACATAACACAACCTCGCTCAACCTATCCTAACCTAAACAAATTCAACCTAACTAAACTTAACCTATCCTAACCTAATCTAATTCGGACTAACCTATCCTAACCGATCCTAATCTTAACCTATCCTAACTAATCTAGCCAAACCAATCAAACCTAACCTATTCTAACATATCCTAACTTTTCCTAACCTACCCTAATCCACCCTAACCCAACTTAACTCAATCTAACCCAACCTAACCCAAACTAACCTAAACTAAACCTAGCCTAATCTGACATAACTCAATCCCTCTTAACCCAAATTAACACAAACCAACACAATCTAACCAAGCCTAATGAAACCTCACCTAACCTAACATAAAAACCTAATCTACCCTAACCAAACCAAACCCAACCTAACTAAACCTAACCTAATCTAACCAAACCTAACCTAACCAATCCAAACCAATCCAACATAACCCAGACTTACCCTAACCAACCCAACCTAACATAATCTAATCTACCTAACCTAAAATAACAAAACCTCACCTAACCTAACCTAAGCTCACCTAACCAAACCTCACCAAACCTAATTAAACCTAACCAAACCTAACCTAACTAGTACACCTAAACTAATCTAAGCTAATTCAACTCAACCCAACCTATCCTAACTTAACCTAACCCAGTTTAACTAAATCTAACGCACCCAAACCTATCCAAATCTAACCAAACCTAACCAAACATTACCCAACCTAACCTATCCCAACCTAACCTAACTTAATCTAACCTAACCCAACTTATCCTAACCTAACTCAGTCTAAATCAATCTAACCTAACCTAACCAAATCTAACCCACCCTAACACATCCTAACCCAACCTGACCTAACCTATCTTAACAAAACCTAGACTAAACTAACATAGCCTAACCCAACCTAACAAACATAGCCAACCAAACAAACTCAGCCAAACGTGACCTAAACCTTGGGTCCAGGCTCTTTGCATCTATCTCACAGTGCACAGTGCCCAACTCTCACCCTCTGGGCTAAGTTTGGGTCAAATCCGTTGGGTTATTTTTGTTTTTGGGTCGTTTTGGTCACTTCCAATTGAACCACCATCTCACTCACAGGTCAAGAGCTGCCAGGTCTCCTGTGGATTATGCTTGCACACCACTCAGGCCAAAGGTATTGGCACCATAGGCAGAAATGTGAAAAAAAAGAAATAAGTAAAAATTGGATGGTTGCCAAGCACATGCCCTTGGGTCCAGGTTCCTCACATCTACCTCGCAGTGCACTGTGGTTGACCCTCTTCCTACTGGGTAAGTTTGGGCCAAATCAGTGACCTTCCGATATTTGGCTCAATGGCCCATGGATTTTGACTGAAATTGCCAGGTCAGCTGAGTTGGCCCAAACTAACCCCAAAGGGCTGTGAGGTATAAGTTAGTAACAAAAACTGATTTGTCCCAAACTTAGCCCAGAGTCGGGCACATTGCACTGTGAGATAGTCATGAGGAACCTGGACCCAAGGATGTGTGCATGGTTACCAGCCAAATCTGATCCTTTTTTCTGATTTTTCACATTTCCATCTATATCGCCTGTACCTTTGGCTTAAGTGCAATCCACAGGAGCAGGTTACCAAAATGACCTCGAAAAACCTCAGGTCACCGATTTGGCCCAGAGAGAGGGAGTTGGGCACTTTATGGTTTTAAAGTCATTTTGGGCTACTATCTCACCCACAGGTCGAGGGCCATGAGGCCTCCTGTAGATATCACTTGGAGACCACTCAGGCCAAAGGTGCAGGTGCTAGAGGTGGAAAGGCAAAAATCCACCCAGAGCCTCAAATTCAGCTGGGCCCCATGCACATCCCCTTGGGCCTAACCACCTGTCACCTACTTTACCAGCCCAGGCTCAACTCTCTCTTTCTGGGGCAAGTTTAGTTCAAATTGGCCAACCTCGCCATTTAGGTCAAAATCCATAGGCCCCTTGCCATTTTTTGGGGGGGTGATTTTTGTGACTTAGTTCAATTGGCACAACATCTCACCCATAGATTGAGGGTCATCAAGTCACCCGTGGACCTCACTTGGACAGCAATGGTCAAAAGTTGAAATGGAAAAAGCCAGCTAGTGTGTAAATTTTGACTTGGCCCTATGCACATGCCCTTGGGCCCAAGTACTGATCATCTTATGTGTAGGACCATAAATTCAATTCTTCACTTAGGATGAGATACTGTACAGAAAGTGAAAGATTTTATGATGTCCATGGTAGATATGCTGTACAGCCATTTTCTTGAAGATTACCCTTTTATCTGTGCATATTTTTTTAGAGAAATGCAGATTTCATAAGCAGATATTTGTGAAGTAATAAAAATACAGTATTTACATAATATACTTTTATTATAGTAGAATAAATATGGAAGATCATTAAACTTGTCTAGCTGGAAGAACTGATGAAAACCTGAATATAACTGCGGATGTGTAAGAATTTTAAAAACCATGGAGAATAGATTAAGCCTTTGATAGGTTTAAGCACCCCAGTTCCCTAGCTGGAAAAAAAATCCTTTAACTCCTTTGACAAGGTGGCTTATTAATTCTATTGTGGCTACCAGACCATTTGTGCACTCAATCCGGAGATCAGGAACCAGCCCTGCAGGGCTCACCTTGTAGAAGTGCAGCATAGTTCTGTAAGAGAGGCCTGGGGCAATAGATTGATTGTCATACTCATTTGTTCACCTGAAGGACACAGTCTTAACTAAAAGATACCCCTTTGATGTGTGACAAATGGGATAACAAGCTTGCAACTGGGACTCAAGCCATTGGCTGTGTGACTGCTAAGCACAAAGCAATGATGTTACTGTTGTACCATGCTGATCATATAAAAGGAATGATCTGGAACTTCACCTGACCATTCCATACCCCTTTAAGTCTGGGATCCATCACTCATCTCAGTGAAATCGTCTCGTAGCAGCAACAGCAGAATCTTTAAAATCAGCCTCCATGTTCAAGTTGTTAACCTAAGATGATACTGGTCTATCCTCTCCCCTAATAACTTATAAGAAAACTTGAAAACCTTTGTAGAGTCCTATCATATTAGCCTCGGTAACCATAATTGGGTTGGCTTGGAGCAGGAGATGGGGCTTGGTACCTCGTGGGCTCTTCTGGTTCTTCATAGGTGGGAATGTGCAAGGGACCATCATAGGGCTCCTGGTAGTATGGGTTGTGCTCAGGATCAGAGTTCAGTCTGCAATCACAAATAGAAATTAGTTTTCATGACCAGTTTAACCCTTTCATCTAATGGCACCCTATGGGATTTGCTATTGGTGATGCCAGATAGCTTTATTCAATTCAGGGGCAGACTCAGGAGAAAATGGATCATGACTGATGACACTAAACCATTCTGAGACTGTATCAGAATAAAGTTATTGGATGTCAGCTGGGGCAGTCTTCGAAGGGCATCACTGGGTCAAAAGATTAAACAGGTAAAGGTGGTGGCACACTAGGCTACCATGCTACTTGCTTTTGCTATTTCAATTGAATAGAAGCAACTGTGATTACAATATTCTAGACTTCTGTGAGAACATCTCAACAATGTGTCTAACATTCATGTAGGTTTAACTATTCAGCTTCTCAGTATATGGCGCAAGAGTAACGTGATGTTTGGAAATTTGAAAAACAAAAGATCATAACATAAATAGTTTCTACTCAAACTAAATAGCAAAAGCAAGTAGTAGCTAGAAGATATCAGTAAAAATATAAAACCTTGTGGGGATAAAATTGAAATTGGATCAACTTTCCAGACAAAAGGGAACTCTACAGACAAATGAACGTATCTAGCATACTCTGTTCCAGCTTCACTAACAAGCACACAAAATGACTGTGCAAACTGATAATGGAGGTTTTTCAAAAGTTGGTCACATATACTCGGTTTGGCAACATGGTCCGATTGGCCCACTGTCTCATCCAGAGGTTGAGGTCCATCAGGCCTCCTGTGGACTTCCCTTGGATACTGCCAAGGCCAAGCATTCAGTCCCCAAAGGCCAAAATGTGAAATGGAAAAACCAACCAGGGCCTCAGATTGGTCTGCTCTCCCACCCAGCTACATATCTATATAAATGGAAACTTTCTTTACTTACTCGTAGAATTTTGTGGCTTGGGAACAGTCAACATTGTACCACCAGTCACAGCTGAAGGTCTCTTGGTTGAAAATGGTGCCATTGGTGCACAGGAAGGATGCTCCTTGGGGTCCAAACCGATCATCATTGCATATATGGTAGGCCTGCAAACGAATTATTTTCATATTGTAAATCTGATTTCAGAGCTGAATTGTGTTTAAATTGAACAAGTAGAGAGTTAGATATCTGGAGATGGTATATGTAAAGGAAGATTGGAGAAGTAAAAAGATGTTTGTGGAAACAATGAAAGAAATATATGAAACAGAAGTTGTGGAAACTGTCATATATGGGACCTGGGTGATGAAAGCAAGAGAGGAAAGACACGTGGAATCAGCAGAAATGAGATACATGAAATTTCTACATGTTGTCATGATATAAGGGGGATAACAGGCTTCACAAGTGAGCATCCATAGAAACAGAACTGGGGAGACCAGGGGCAACGGACTGACTGACTGAAACTAGAAGAAAGAGTAGGACAGGCCAACCAGATAGGACTTCATCATATGACAAGAAAGAATGAAAGCATATCTCCTTGTAGGATATGTAAACTGATGGTGCTGGAGTATAGTATTTCATTAAGAATACCCAGCACTTCTGGAACAATATCATGCTAAAGAGGACATGGGAGGTGATCATATGGGAGGTTATCATATGGGACATGGGAGGAGAAATTCAAGGACACCAGTTGAAAGAAGAGATCTATCTATATACCAAGGGTTTTTTCCAGCTTACCAGGGAGGTAGCCAAGTCAAAAGGCATATAACCACCCCCACACATTTCATTCCCACCCATTCCTATCCTTTCCACCACATTTTCCCCTCTCTTAGCTCCTCATGGATGACAGGTCATCCCTATATCCCGCCCACTGCCTAGGTCAGAAGAAATGTAGAAGGACACAGCTAAATTTCTTCTGAAAGAAGGGATAGCAGAAATTAAAAGGAATCAGCATCCTTTTTTGAGTTGAGTTTAGTTTCCAGTTTTAAGAATGCTGAGGAACTCTGCTCCATAAGGATGCCACTAACGTCCCTAAAGTATTGATTCCATAAAGATTGTACAGTCAGTAAAGAGGACAGGGTTGTGCCAGGAGTTAGAGTAAAGGTGTTATTACACTGGGCTATACTTCTCCAACCTCCAGTTAATCGACGTTACCACCCACCTCCAAAAGGTTTTCCGCAGTAAAATCACTATGGTAAACTATTTTGTTTTCTCAGCAATTAACATAGAATGTCATTTGATATGCTGAAGGAAAAGTATTTTCCTCCAGCATAGATTCCCTCCCAAAAGCTGTGGGCTGCAAATTTGCTGCAACAGTCAGAGGAAAAAGAGCCCAGTGTGATAACACCTTCATGGGGTGGAGCAAGGAAAATTGTAGATGGAAGGGTGAAGGAAACCACGAGACCTCATGCACTAATGGTTCAAGGAGTGACATAAATCAGTATGGACAAATTTAGATTTAAGAAGGAAATAGGCAAGAACTGGTCTACCAATAGAGTGATCAATGCATGGAATAGACTTAGAAACCATGTAGTGAATGCTGAAACTATCAGGTGTTTTAGGAAAAGGTTAGACAACTTTATGGATGGAGATGACAGGTGGTAATAGATATGGAAATGCGTAGTGTAGGCCTTACAGACTCTTGGAGTCTCCTTCATTCTTATGTTCTTATAGGTGTTCAAGTGGATCTTACATTCTTATAGTATGGCTATTTCTGGCATTATTTGATGACCAATATCTATCTCAAAGGTTCATTTTGTTTCACTGGTTTGCTTAAGTACTCACCTGGCAGCCAGCTTCAGGATTGGCGTACATACCAGGGCGGTGGGGTACATCATGGCAGGAGAATTTGGTGTAGGGAACCTGTATAGGAAAAAAAAATTATGAGGGTCTAAGATGAAAGGGAAACAAATGGGTGACGAGAGGAATTGGGATAGATGGGGGTGGGTGTTTGCCTTGTCAAACTACCTCCCTCACAAGAGGGATGAAGTCTTTGGTAGATAAAACTCAAATGAGCAGGTTTTATACCTAAAGGTGAATTATCAAACATTTAGTACTGTGAAAAGACTATCATAGAATTATTTTGATATATTTTAGTTGTGGGTCACAGCATCTTTCGAACAAGTTATTTTATGGAGAAGTTACTTGAGCCAGATATAACCCTTTCAGCCCTGCCCTGCAACTAAATAGGATTTCTTTTATAAATTAACTGGAACAGGAACTGTGAAATGTGTCATCTAACTAAGAGGGCTGTTTATTGTAAATGTAACAGAGTCACCTACAGTATAACTGATAACCTCTCCTTATTAGAAATTGAAGTTATTCGTGGTTTAGTTACCTCATTGTAGATCGGGTAGTCTACGCCAGCTTGTCCAGGAATAGGATTCTCATGTTCATGAGAATCTTCCTCGGAGCTGTAAGTAGGTGCTGGAGGTTGGCTGTATTGTTGTCTTGATGGTTGAGGTTGATATTGTGGTCTTGCAGGTTGGTAGACAGGTTCATTGTAGTACACTTGCCGTCTTGTCTAAAGCAAAGATAAAAATTGCATGTTTATTATTCCCACTTGTAATTTCATCATTATCATCTTATTCTATCCATTCTTTAAATTGCCATCAACTGTAATCTACCTTTGATCAGGTCACCAGCTAGCAATGAAACAATATAAACACAGAATGAACCAGTAAACTGACATCATCTACACAAGATGCACACACAGAAAAACTTATCTTACACTACCCAACACTAACACAATACAGACATAAGGAAGGTGAGGAACATACGCTAGGAGGCGCTGGATATCTGCGGTCAAAGCCGTAACCTTTGTTCTAAGAACCTGCACAGTTGGGGCAGGTAATAAACAGTCACTGCTGGGAATTGGAGAGGAGTGTGGGATTCGAACACACGACAGAGGAAATGCGAAACCAGCACGCTTTCAATTACGCCACTAGGAATACAAAATTTCTTCCTTGAGTGACCAAATATCTCCTCCAAAAGGAAACTGAGATTCCTGATTGAGAGTGACAGCACACGGCAGTACAAAATGGAGGAGACTGCAGACATGCATAAAACATTATCAAATTATACAACATTTCAGTGAGCTACAGCCATTGCACCTGGAGAACACAGTATAGAGAATGTAGTGCAAGTTGATACTATGTTACATAAATGCTTGGAGCCCCCCCCCCCCCACTTCTGATTGATGATGAAAGTACAGTTGGATTAAAGTACACTTGCATTACCAAACTAATTCAGCCAAGGGTTGCCCTGCCCTTATGTTGTTGTCTGCATACTCCACAGTGATAAAAATCTAACCAGTAAATAGAAAAAAGAAAGAAAAAAGTAGAATGAAATAATGAAATCACAAACAGGTAGGAACATGATGAGAATTGCAAAGTCTAGAATTTAGTATTGTGTGTTCCCATAATGAAGGGAGACACGTGGTGACGCTAGTGGCGTCATCGGAAGCGTGCTGGTCTCGCATTCGCTTAGTTGTGGGTTCGAAACCCAGACGTGACTGTTGTTATCTGCCCCTCCCCCAACAGTCCCTAAAACGCATAAAGCGGCCCATACACGATCAATTATATTGCGCAATTTTATTGTCAATACTCTGAATTGACAATTAAATTGACCGTGTATGGGCGATATATCGCCCATACACGGTCAGTTTAATTGTCAATTCAGAGTATTGACAATGAAATTGCGCAATATAATTGATCGTGTATGGGCCTCTTAAGAGGGCAAAGGTGACGACTTGGGCTGCAGCTACTCAGCGCCTCTTGGCGTAAGGCTCCTCACCATCTTCATCACTTTACTAGAGATGCATATATCCCTCTAATTATCCAGTGTATACTATTACAAGCCAGTGATAGAGAAACCCACATCAATACAATGTAGACATCAGTCTAAACTTTCTTCCTAGAGGATCATTGGCAGCTGTTGTGGGGCTGCGGGTCAGTGAAACTCAAGCCATCAATTACCATTATGCCGTGGACGGGGAAGGGAGGCGGGTTGTCTACTGAAATATTATATTTTAATTTTTTGTATGTTCTACGATAGTGTTACCCTTGTGGTGTGTTGTGTGTAACTATGTAGGTTGATGTGCGTTCATTTCGTTCATTTTCTAAGAATGCAGTTCATTGTAAAATCTTGGAGTTGGATTTCATGAGCTGTTGATGTAGTCAAACCTATTTCTCATTCACATTCCCAGTTATAATTTCAAAGGTATACCTTTTTGCTTTTCTTGTTTTGTTGAAACCTATTTTGTTGAAACCTATTTTATGGCCTTTACAAAGGCCATGTGCGAAAATTGCCTGAAAATGTCTGCAGTTCTGTATGCTTGTTTTTATGCCATTTATTATTCTATATTAATCTAGTATATGTTAAAAGTGTGTGCGTGTGTGTGTGATTCACCATGGTCTGGGATCACGTGTTGGACTCGCGATCGACAGCTATTTCCCTCTCGGAAGAGAGCTCATATATGACCGATCTATTTGGTAATGCTCTGACCTTACACGCACACACATACCCAACTCTCCGCCCACGAGAGTTGGAGTAACGACTCGCAGCGCAGCGATACTGAAATTATTTCATCCCTTGGCGGGATTCGAACCCGGACCGCCGGGAACTCTACCACCGCGTCACGACTGGTTTAGATTACAACCGACTGTTCAATTCACTTGAGGAGTATGACCCTTTTTCCAATTACAGTATGTATTTATTCATTTATTTAAATTTTTGTTCTGCTGAACACCAACTACTTTGATGTAAATGAAGGTTATATGGTGCTTCAACAACACCCACTCACACCCCCAATGCAAGTGGAGTTGTTTACCACGAAGTTCTTACTTGGTGCATTCTAGCTTCTTGGTCTTTGCTAGCGTCGAAGAGGGCTTTCATGCGCACCGATAGAATGTTAGGCAGTTGATTTTCAAGTCGGTTAGAAAATAAAAAGTAATTTTTCAACTTATAAATTCGCCCCCATTATTAGCTCCTTATCCATTGTTGCCTCAGGTTTCTGTTAGCCTACTGTTAATTGCTTGATTTGTCTGGCCATGTAAGTAGGTATTTTGACCGTCGGATAAAAAAAAAAGGCAAAAAAGTGGCATCGCTCATTTTTAAGAGTTTTTTTTTTTCTCTCTACGAGCTTCTCCCCCTTCATCCCTCACCCAAAAATGACGTAATGTAACGTCCCTTTCGTAAAAAATATCATACATACATATACCAAGGCTCCTTCCCCTTCCAAGGGAGGTAGCCACAAAAGGAAAGGCATAAAAACACTCCCACCCATTTCATCCCTAAATACACTCCACACCCCTCCCACCCCTCCTCTCATCTGAGCACCTCCCGGATGACGGGCCACCCCTGAACCCCGCCCACCGCCCTGGGTCAGAAGCAGTGTCGCAAGACACAGTACATCCACAGAAAGGCCGCTTCATTTAATCGGCGACCCCCCCTCTCCGTCCCCCTTTGCATATAAGGAGAGGACGGGGAGAAATCCCTTCGGGCTGCGTCAAAATTTACTCACACATACTACCCCACCCCCCACCCCCCCGCCCATTCCTCCTCATGCAGTCACAACATCATCCATATACAACCATTCTCCACTCACCTCTGTCTTCCGTCCTCTCCCTTCCTTCCTCAACAGACATTCCCCTCTTCCCCAAAGCCCCCTTCACCCCATCCATCCACCTCATCCTAGGACGTCCCTCATGTTCACTCCCTCCACATCTGCCTTCCATACCTCTTTTACTAGTCTTTCTTCACTCATTCTTTCCATGTGTCCAAACCATCCTAATATTCTTTCATCAACCCTCTCTCCCAAATCCTTTTTCACCCCTGTTCTCCTCCTCACCTCCTCATTTCTCACTCTATCTAGCCTAGTAACCCCCACCATACTTCTCAGACACCTCATCTCAAACACATTCAAACTCCTTCTCTCTTCTTCTCTTATGTTCCACGTTTCTGCCCCATACAGTGCTGTTGGCACAATCACTCCTTCATACAGTCTCCTCTTCGCATCCATTCCCAAATGTCTATTTCTCATTACACTCTTTAAACCACCAAGGCATTTACTCGCTTCTCTCAATCTACATTCTACCTCCACCTTCACTCCACCTTTTCCTGCTACACTTGCACCCAAGTATCTAAAACTATCCACTTCCTCCAGTCGCTCTCCCTTAATGTTCACTTCCAGTCTACTGCCACTTTCACCCCTTGTACATCTCATCACCTTACTTTTACCCACATTTATCTTTAGCTTTCTTCTATCACATACTCTCCCAAACTCTGCCACCAGCTTCCTCAATCCCTCCTCTGACCCTGCCACAAGCGCAGTGTCGTCCGCAAACAACAGCTGGCTCACCTCCCACTTTTCTCCATTTTCTTTAACCATCTCCAATCCTTGACTCACTACCCTAGCATTCACCTCTCGCACCACCCCATCCATGTATAAGTTGAACAGCCAGGGCGACATAACGCATCCTTGACGAAGTCCCACCTTTACTTCAAACCACTCACTCTCTCCATTTCCAATCCTAACACATGTTTTGCCACTCTAAAGATGATAGTGTGACAAAACATTTTCTATGACGCCAAGGTGACCTCGCCCATTTTTTATTCTAGAATATATATTTTCTGCTAACGTCCTGTCACGTGTCTTGACACTGTGACGTCACGTCGACTGTGACAACGACCCCATTACAAAACAGGACAGACTCTACGCTTTTGGCTCTATTTTATTATTATTATTATATTTTTTACTTTTGTAAGTAAAAAATATAATAATAATAATAAAATAGAGCCAAAAGCGTAGAGTCTGTCCTGTTTTGTAATGGGGTCGTTGTCACAGTCGACGTGACGTCACAGTGTCAAGACACTTAAGTGACAGGACGTTAGCAGAAAATATATATTCTAGAATAAAAAATGGGCGAGGTCACCTTGGCGTCATAGAAAATGTTTTGTCACACTATCATCTTTAGTCTTGCAGCCCTAAGGTCACCCCAGGTCAGCGGCGGCGCCAGGAATTTTTAGTTGGGGAGGCTGAGGGGGGACTGAGCAAATTTTTTGAGGGGCTAATAGTAATATGATAATACACATATATGATCCTCATTTCAGAAGGGGAGGGGGTTAATGGTAGGGCTAGCACTGATGGCTGACAAATCTTTAGCCCTGGCAATTAAAAATTCCACTTAATAAAATTATTTCAATGGGTGTTTTAAATTTTCAATTTGCTCATTTCAGTTGGGGGCTAATGGGGGGGCTGGCCACTTTTTTTTTGGGGGGGGGGGCTAAAGCCCCCAAAGGCGCCCCCCAGGCGCCGCCACTGCCCCAGGTCAACACAGGGTAACCGACGAATTACCTAGAATAGTGGTACGCCTTGGCAACTGCTCCAGTTGACCCTATTTGGTATTGCAGTTCCGATAATTGCTAAACACGTCCTGTTAGTTTTTGTTCAATGTGTGTGTTTCTGTCTGAACGTGCCAGTCATTCTAAACAGGTAAGTGTGTGCGTGTGTTTGTGACGAATATTTTTCCCATAGATCGATGGATCTTGTGAATTCGTTTGCATATATAATTGTTTTCTCTACTCACATTACAACGTACTCGTTTTGTACCCTACACCTTACTTAAACGCAAGACGGGCTTACCGTTATGACCCTATACACGACTTGATTGCAACCGTTGCATTTAGGTCATCCCTGCAACCTTGAAATGTCAGCCACTGATTCCATCGACACGACGCGCCGATATTACGTCATAAGTAGCCTGTGAAGTCAAGTTACCTTGGTAGAGCTACCCTGTCGTCATTCTCAACTCACTATCACCTGAATTATAAGCGTCTTTATGACAAAAAATGTACCACAATTGCCTCTCTTAATAGTAAATATATAAAATTCCGTTAGCACTGAGGCTACTGCAGGAATGTTAACAATGAAAGGGATAAACATAGCCAACGGGTAAGTCACGTTGTATAGGTTTCCCCGCCCCAAGCAAAGTTTCCAACAAATGACGATCAGTGACAATACTGCTTCTGTCGGATCTGAATTATTGTGCCTTACTCCTATATATCTAATGTCTCACATAGCAAATCAACAACCAGGCCGATTTCCTTAGGCCTACACTTTTCCATGGCAATATTTCTCTGAAATGCCATTGAAATATTGCCTGACATTCGTAATATTTTTCCCCGCCTACTTTTACCTTCCCAAACCGCCTGCGCCTTGGGCGGGTCTTTAAATGCATATTTGGGATTTTGCGACCCACTTTCGAATTGTCTTTATGCATATTCAGTATTCACCCTCAGGAAATCCCTGAGCCACATTCAACCTGCATTGAAATTTCCATCAAATTCTCCCAGCGGACAAACCACGATTGCTTCACACCATTGACTTCGACGCAATCTGTCAACATTATGCAATCCACTTGTCTTCAGAAAACCCGTTGACCAGCCAAAATACGAAAGGAAAGTAAGAGTAAGAATGATAAATGAGGCGGAGTAGGGTGCGTGGACGAGGAAAGGAAGAATTAGACTTAGTCTAGGAGAAAACGAAGGAAGATGGAAACTGTGGAAGGGTAAGGGAGGGAGGGGGAGAGGAGGCTAATGGGAGCAGAGCAGGGCGGGTCCAGGTGGATCACTGACTAACCACAAGGACCGCATGACGCAAGCCGTGGAGGCCAGGTGGCCTCGTCCTCTAGTGGAAAGTGGTATTTCTTGCGTTCACGTTTATGTTCTTATATCTGTAACTTCCCTACGGCTTGTTTTTGTACGTGCGGGCGCGCGCGCACACACACACACACACATTATTTTTTTTATACATATGTATAATTTTACTGAATAGCCTAGGTGAGGAAATAGACAAATATCCAAGTTTGATTGAAGACAGACTGTACCCCTGAACGTAGTTCTTATTTTGAAATTAAATTAGATTAGGCAAATGCGCGCGCGCTTACACACACTGGTCAGAATGGGTATTTTTTTCTCGATAATTATCCCTTTTTGTCACTCAACCGAGACGGCAAATTACTTTCGAAGATGTGTTGCCAGTTAAGTCGTTGACCTTGCTAGACAAGATGTTAATCCATTTTCCAAGGGAAGTGAACGCGTGATATGACCAACTTTTTGCAACAAATTTTAGAATGGTTGTAGTAAAGTAGCAGTGCTATGGTCCATTCATCACTGCCATGCCACGCGTCCATATTATTTTCACCTTTATGGGAAAAAACCAAGGTTAACAACGCCTTTATATGAATGGATACACTGTCAAACAGGTATTTAATAGTTCTGTAGTTTTTTTTTTTTTACTATAAAGAAGGAAGATGTGGAAAAAAATGGCCTTGAGATGTTGGAGTGGAAATCATTATTTGCCACGCCCAGTCTTCTCGCTCGACTGAGCTGAAGACACCGTCGACCTCATTGTCGCATCGAATTACCTTCTGTTAGTAATGCTAACTCACGCTGCATTCATAAAAATAGTAAAACAAATAGAAAGATAAACAGATAAATTATATCAGTACGGAGTTCATAAAAATACAAACGTCAATTACACTAGATTAATGTCAGGTAGAAACAGAGCAACTTGAAGTATAATATATATATATATATATATATATATATATATATATATATATATATATATATATATATATATATATATATATATATATATATATATATACTTCCATATCGTTCTTTGACTTTTCGTTGTATGATTTTCGTGACAATCAAATTATTCACGAATTGCATGTCATCGAGTAATGACGATCGTTAACCAAATACGTTCCTTCAGTCACGTAACTTGAAATATCCTCTTGCACCTCTGAAAATTTAAGAAGTATTCGAAACTGTATGTCATCGTCTTCTCGGGACAAATTGGGAGTCGAAAGAACATTCACTTTCGAAACTAGACCCAAACCTTCCGAACTGTGTACATGATCCAGGTCCTTTTACATATTTTTTGTTTATCTATTTGTTTGTTCACTTATATATTTATACATGTGCTGATTTATGTATATATTTATATATCTATTAATTTATATATTTGTTTATCTATATATTTTCTAACTTGTTAATTTATTTACCTGTCTATGGAAACCACCACTTCTGTAGACTCTTATCCATATACGATTTCTAACGACAATATCTTAATTTCATAAACGTATTCATCGTTTTCTAATTTAACGTGTGTGAATAACTGCCCCTGATCTAATGGAATAATTTAAGATGATCACGTGGGATTAGTTTAGCAACTGATAAAACATTCAGTAAAGCAATTGAACGATGTTGTATAGCTGAGGAAGTCACCCATGTATAAACATGCAAATAAGTCTACGTGCAACGTGCAAGAGCGAGAGTGAAATTTCGCGCGTGCGCATTGAGCTTAACAAAACCATTCCTTGCAGAGTAGATTTTTTTTATTCTGACTGCCGCCATGCTATTTTATTAATATCCGTGGTACACACCTTTGGTAACGAGTTCAATTATTTAAGAAAAATATGAGTAAAACAATTTGTGACAGTGATTCTAGCCTTTCTCGTCCCGCGTGGGGCCAGGGGGACTGTCTGGGACGCTCACGTCAGGAGACCCGAGTCATGTATGTTTGAACCAGTTTTGCACAACGGTACAAAGAGCAGTTGAAGCTTGTCTGACCTCTTTATTCCCAGCGCCTCAGTTCCTCCAGGTTGATATAATTGTCCGTGCCTTAGCTAGAACTAATTGTGCTAATATTGTCACTGGACTGAGAAATGAATAAAATATAACGCCATGCGAGTTTGGAATTTATGGTCCATTCCAGGACCACCACCACTATTTTATTGGTTAATGATACAACCTTTGTAACTCACCAAGGTATCTTAATCGATTTGGTATGATTGGGTATTGTGGGACTTGTATGAGGATTTTAGTAAATCTAATGGAATGGATGCCTGTGACTGGGCTCAATCTGTTGCCTTTCTCTCGTCCAGATGAACCGCGACCCCCTGGTAACCGCCCACGGCCATCAATTCACCCCACAAGTCAGTAATAAGAATGTGGCCTACCATGGAGAAACAGCTTGAGGAATAAAGGAACATTTAACGAAACACAACGACTTGAAGACTTACGAATAAATGCCTCAATGCGACACAGTAAGATGTATATCTTCGCAACTAAGCTACACAAAATCTACGAGAAAAAGAATATGGGAATATCTTGCCAAGCAACAAAGTTGCCAATGTAACATGTAGATCATGGTAGATTTTCAAGCCAAAGGCACGGGTCACCTAGTTGGAATCTAGAAAAGGGAAAATCAAGATTAGAAGTCATCATGATCCTCCTTAGTGTGAACAAGATCCTAGAAGGGACACCAAGATCCTGTGAGACAAAATTCTTGCATCTGTCAATTAAATCCCCGAAGAATGATCTGATAGAAAGAAGCTTAAAAGATAGTTCCAGCCTGCCTATTTACCTAATAGTATATATAAAAGAAAGAAGCAACGTTTGTCCCAGCGAGCGTAACTCCTTTCCTGTACATCTACTCTTCAATTTATCATAGCTTCAAATTCATTTAGTAGCACGTGCGTGTATGTGTGTGTGTGTGTGCAGCCTTTCAGCTGCCCCGCGCCCTGCAAAGTGGCTAGGTATGATATCCTCCGTCAAAGTTCGGGAGTTAAGACCGCATTATATCCATACTGCCGTCACGTGTTGACTCTTGTGAGGATCGAATCATCATCTATATACATTCACACACTCAGAAGCCGGTGCCCTAGTGTGTATGTATGCATGCATGCATGTGTTTGTATGTGTATTTACCTAGTTGTATTTACCTAGTTGTATTTTACGGGAAGGGGAGCTATGCTCGTGGGGTCCCGTCTTCATATCTCATTTTATCTAAACTATTTTTAAATTCATGTATTGATTTTGCACACACCACTTTCTCATCTAACTTGTTCCAACTGTCTATTGCTCTGTGAGGAAAGCTGTTCTTTTTAAAATCTCTTCTATAGCTGTCTTTTTTTATTTTCTTTCCGTGTCCTCTTGTATTTCTGTCATCCCATTTTATCAGATTCTCTCTATCAGTAATTTCTATGCCTTTCATGATTCTGTAAATAGCTATCAAATCTCCTCTCTCTCTTCTTTGCTCTAGTGTCTGTAGTTTAAGTTTTTGTAGTCTCTCTTCATATGATAGTTTTGAGAGTGTTGGTGCCAGTTTTGTAATTGCTCTTTGTATTCTTTCAAGTTTTTTTATACATTTTTTTGTACTTGGTGACCATATCGTTGCTGCATATTCCAATCTTGGTCTTATCAGGGTGATTAGGATTTTCCTCACCATTTCTTCATCCAGGTATGTAAATGCTACTTTGATTGTTCTTATTAAATTATAAGTTTCTCCAAAAATCTTATTTATATGTTTCTCAGGTGACATATTATTCATAACAATGACTCCCAGGTCCTTCTCATTTTCTACTTTTTTTATTCCTTCTTCTCCCAAATTATATGATCCTGTTATTCTGTTTTTGCTTTTTCCAAATTCCATTATACTACACTTTTTTGTATTGAACTCCATCTCCCACTTCCTACTCCATTCTTGTACTTTATTTAGATCTCTCTGTAGTGATTCACAATCTTCTTCAGTTTTCACTCTTTTCAGTAATTTTGCATCATCTGCAAAGAAGCTCATATAGCTTTCAATTCCTTCATCCATATCATTAATATATATAGCAAACATTATTGGGGCCAGAACTGTTCCCTGCGGGACACCGCTTATTACTTCATTCCATTTTGAGTGCTGATCTCTTATCACTACTCTCATTTTTCTTTCTTGCAAAAAGTCTTCCATCCAATTTAGCAATTTACCTTGTATTCCTCCTTCATATTCTAATTTCTTAAGCAACTTCTTATGTGGTACTTTGTCAAAAGCTTTTTTTAGGTCTAGAAATGCACAATCAGCCCATCCATCTCTTTCTTGTATTATATCTATTAGCCTTGAATAGAAACATATTAAATTGGTGACGCATGATCGTCCTTGTCTGAATCCAAATTGCCTTGGATTTAGTACGTTGTTTTTTTCCAAGTATTTTACCCATCTACTTTTGATAATTCTTTCACATATTTTTGCTATTGTACTTGTTAGAGAGACTGGTCTATAGTTGGTAGGTTCTTCTTTATTTCCTCCTTTATATATAGGTACTATATTTGCTTTTTTCCAATCTTCTGGAACTTTTCCTTCTTTTAAGGAACTGCTTATTATGCTATGTATTTTGTCTGCCAGTTCATTCCTGCATTCTTTCAGAATCCAGTTTGCTATTTCATCTGGCCCATGCGATTTTCTGACATCAAAATTACCCAAGTGTGTCAATATTTCATTCTTTGTTACTTCTATTTCTTCCATAGGGGGGACTTTTTCCTTCCACTCAATCTCTTCAGGTTGTATATTTTCCCTTGTAAACACTGATTTAAAATGTTTGTTCATAATTTCTGCCATTTCCATTTCCTCAGTGTATTCAACTCCTCCTTGTCTTAATTTCTCTAAGTCTTGTTTGTTTTTCAGTTTATTGTTTACAAATCTGTAGAATAGTTTTGGTTGATCTTTACACTTTTCTATAACATCTTTTTCATATTTTCTTTTTTCCTCTCTGCACTTTTGTACATATTCATTTCTATAACCAGTATATATTTTCCATTTTTCAGGTCTTCTGTCTTTTTTCCATCTGTTCCAGGCTTTGTCTCTTTTGTCCTTTAACTCCCTACAACTTTTGTTGTACCAGCATTTTACATATTCTTTTTCTTGTTTTTGTCTTGGGACATACTTTTCCACTCCTTTTTTGTAAATTTTTGTCAAAATATTCCATTTCTCTTCCACTGTTGTTTCTTCTTTGTATATTTCTTCCCAGTTTTCTTGTTGGAAGAATTCTCTTATTTTATCAAAGTTTGTTTTTTCATACATCATTCTTCCTTTTCTATATTGTTCATTTCTTTTCATATATTTTTCTTCATTAAGTTCCAGTTCAATCAATATGTGGTCACTTTTACCTATTGGTGTTTTATATTCAATCTTGTCCACTATTCTAGGTTCAGATGTAATTATTAAGTCTAGCCTCGATGGTTCTTCTTCATTTCTATACCTAGTGTTCTCTTGTATCCATTGTGTCATTGAATGGTCAGTAATCATCTCAAGTAGAGCATTTCCCCATGAGTCATCACCACTCTTTACTGTCATTTCTTCCCAGCAGATTTCTTTGCAATTAAAGTCGCCCATCATAACTATTCTTCCTCCGTCTTCCATTATTTTAGTTAATGCTATCTTTGTGTCCTCTAACATACTTTTATGTTCACTCTCCTCCCATGAGGCTGTTTTCGGAGGCACATAATTGATCACAAATTTTCTGCTCTTCTTATCTCGGTCTTCCACTTCTATCATAATCATCTCTACTGTATTCTTTCCATATATGACACCTTTCACGTTTATATCCTTCTTAGTCAGGAACATAACTCCACCCCCTTGTTTTTTCTCTCTGTTTCTAATCCAATAATTGTATGTATCATGTCCTACACTGTTGGGTGGTAGTGGGCCTTTCAATTTTGTTTCTACAATTCCCATTATGTCCGGTTCTTTTTCTTTCAAATAATCATTCAGTTCATTCAATCCTGTTATCAATCCATCTATATTTGTGTAAGACACTCTTAGTTTTCTGCCACTTCCATTGTATTCTCTGTTTCCCTTATGTTTTTCTTTAGTATGTCGAACTGCTTTATTTTCATGTTCACTACTCTCCAATAGAATCTCTCTTTCTCTGACTCCGTTCTTTCCTCGTTTTTTGCCTTAGCTTCAATTCTTTTCTGCTTTTCTGCCTCTCTTTCCTCCTTATTCATTTCTCTTTTTATCCATACCTTTTTATATTGATCATTTGTTGCTAGTTTCCCTGTCTTGGATAGAATTTTCTCTGCTGTTGTTTGTGACCTGAATTTAATCTTAATTGGTCTGGTCTTATCTGTACTATATTTTCCGAGTCTGAATTTTTCCTCAATTTCCTTTATAATTTCTGGTTCATCTTCCTGGACTAATTTTAGTAAACTGCTTACTCTTTCATTTTCCTCCTTGATTCTTGCAGTTCTATCTGGGTTATGTTTCTCTTCCATTCCTAATATAATTATACATTTCTTTTTGTCAGCTAATTCTCTTACTATATTCTCCTTCTGTCTCATCACTTTAATAACTGAGTCTTCATTATGTTCTTTCAATTGCTGTTTGACTATGTCAGTGAATGAAACCTTATTCCCTTCTTGAGTTATTCTCCAATTTTTAGCTTCTGTAGCTAGTTTCTCTCTGTTTTCATTACTATTCTTCTTCAATTTCTCATTCTCCTCCTTTACATTTCCTAACTGTCTTTTTAGGTCCTCTATTTCTTCAGTTAAGTTTCTGTTAGCCTTCTCTAGTTGTTCCAACCTTTCAATTCTTTTAAAAATGGAGTCTACGTTACCTAACTTACGCTCCAAGTCCTCGATCACCTTATCAACTCTCTCCTCTAGTCTTATCAGTCGGGGGGGGGGGGGGTTGTGTCCCCCCCACCCTCTTTAAATCCCTGGAACATATTCTCGTCACTTTCTTCTGTATTGCTCCTCTCTATACTTCTAATCTTTACATTTTTATTAGACATTTGATCCTCGCTAAGTCTTTTGTTTACCTTCCGCTTGTCTGGCTGGTCAAAGTCTACTCCCTCCTCATTTCCTTCCATTTCCCTCAGTAATCCCTCCCCTTTTCCTCTTTCCCTACGTTCCCACTACTCCACGAGCAATTTCCCCCCCACCCTGCAAAAACACTAGGCACTTCTCTTTGCGTTGGGATCCACAGACTTCACTTTTCTTCAGAACGTCTTCTAAGCCGTCCATTCGTTGAAGTGTGTGTGTGTGTGTGTGTGTGTGTGTGTGTGCGTGCGTATGTGTGTGTGTGTTACGAGATGTAAGCTGGTGCAACCCATCCAAACTCAGGTTCCAGCACATTAGGCTAACATGCTACTAGCATTTGCTACTTCGTTTGAGTAGAAATGACTTCAGTTATAGTGCTCTAGATTTCCGTAAAAACGTCTCAACATTGTGTCTAACATTCGTATTCTAGGTTTAACTTCTCTTAATTCATCATCCAGTTTGTCACTATAGGTCGCAAGAGTAATTCAACATTAAAAATAAAATGAAAAAATGAAAAATCGTAACCGAAGTCGTTTCTACACCAACGAAGTAGCAAAAGCTTGCTAGCGACAAATGCCTAGTGTGCCGTCACCACCTTTTGGATGTTCTTGATCTATAAGAGCAATGTGCACAATTAAAATGACTGTTGATCGCAAACAGTACTAGCAATTAGTGTAGGATAAGTAATCTTTTAACAAAAATGAGATTGTTTTACATTTGATAACCGCAGTAACAGGTGAATCCAGATGGATATGTGGATACACGTAAAAGACTTTGAACAACACCCAATAAACGCTCGATCATCCTCGAACCACTGCAACACCATAGCACCCAGCAAAGATAATTATACAAAATTTATATATTTACATACACTTGTATAAAAAATCGGGCGGACGTAACTGTGTGTGTGTGTGTGACGTCTTCACCCCAGTATGCGCGCGATCGTGCGGATGCCATAGCATCAGAACCGCATCATTTATAATGTTTCCATCGGCCCCTTGGTCCTGGCGAAGATCGAGGGAGGCAGGCCTCTCGATCTCGGAGACCCCGTGGCGCTACTTACCCTCAGGAATTCCGACCCCTCGTCGATCGTGTTCTGTGCCAGCGCTAGCGATAGGCAGAGTGCCACAAGGCCTGGTGTCCACATGGTGCCGGTCGAGAGAGAGAGGAAGGGATGTGACCAGGACGAAGACGCTGAGTGAACTGAAGTTTTGCTCTTCATCAGCTTGCCACGAAAGTGTCAGCTGGAGGTTCGTATGAGTGTGTGTGTACGTGTGTGTGTGCCTGTGTGTGTGTACGTGTGTAACACACGTGAATGACCCTTTGGGTGATCACAAGTGAATTGACCTGGTTCTTCGTTAGTCCTTGGCATCGGCAAGAAACTTTAGTGCACTGGAAGAGACCAATCTAAGTACTTACACCATGACTGTGCATACATATATACAGTACATGCATACACGCATGCAGACATACAAGCGCGCACATACAAGTGTACATACATATACGCATACATACATACATACAAGTATACATACATACACGCATACATACATATATGCACACATACATACATGCAGATGTACACGGATATAGTATGTATTTTTCTCATATTCGGCTGTCCCATCTTGTGTAAAGTACCCTCAACTATCTCCGCGACTGTGAAGACTTTCAGCTGGAAGGGGGGAAATTGAGACACTTGTACTGGATGGTTCACAACCCCATAGAAACATGACACCAGACCGAATATTATCAGATACACGCGAAACTTGGCAAATGACGAAAACAGTAGGTCCAATATCAAGAAATATTTAGGAATAAATAGGAAAATCATCGCTGGGTGTAACACAAGACAAGGAAGAACTTGGTGACAGAACAAAATATATTACAGAGGAGGTTGAAAAATCAGAAATGGACGTGGGAGAACAAATAGGCTAATCAGACAGGAGAATAAGAGTTGGGGCAAAGTGAGCTACTGACTGGACGCTAAGAAATGGCAAGCACAGCGCAGAGAAACCAAGCGGGCGAATAGAGGAGGTAGAAGATGGCAGGAGTAAAAGACTAACACGGTCTTGACATGGAATAGATTATGGGAGGCCTTTGTTTAGTAGTGGACTATAATAACTGATGATGGTAGTGGCAATGACGAATGTGTGAGTGTGTATTCCAGTCGTGCACACGATGTGTATAACGCAAGGGGCGCTATGATGATAAAAGTGTAGATTCTTCTAAGGTCCAGGCTTAAACAAGCATTGTTTTTAATCATTTGAACAAGCTGAACTATGGGATAACAAAGGCACCCCCAATGACTTTGATTTCTTCACAGAGGATTTTTTTTTTCCGAAAGGAAAATATGACTAAAAGTTAGACAAGGAAAAAACCCACTATATCCTGAGTTTCCTTCATCATAATCAAATGAGCATGAATCATGAAAACACTGTTCGTGAACAGAGGTTAGAATCGCTGATAAAGTAGTCTCAACCAGTAGAAAAATATTACGAACAAAGAAGACGGACATTTCCCCGAGTGAAGTGGCGAAAAGTCTTGCGACCGTGATTGCGCTCGGCCATTGCCGGGTCGTTGCTGGATCCCGTCAGTACGTTTCTAAGAATAGTACGATTCACGTCGATCAACAGTCTGTGTCGTTCCCTTCATGAGAACGAGTTCGGACGACCGTGGCAATAGCCAGGCTGCAAGGTCACCACGCTGGTGAAGGGGGTTGCCCCGGTGGCAGGGAAAGTTCGAACACCGGGGGTGAGGGCGAGATTATGGTTGTGTAAGTCTGGGGATCCTCAAAACAGGTCGCTCCGGACCGGGGAGGGTGGGGGGGTTGGAGGGAGGAGACTATAATTATAATGACACAAGACGTAGCTGCCTTGTTTAGTTTAGTTTTTTTTTCCTCTAATTACCAAACCATGATAAGTAAAAACTACACACCAAGCTCGGGCGATTCACCATCATATTGGATCATGTGCTTGATTCATGATCGGTAGCTTTTATTCTCCCCCAAAGAGACCTCGTGTTGTCTGATCTACAGGTAATGTTACGACCTTACACTGACACACGCGCGCGCGCACACACACACCATCTCTTTAACAAGGGGGGTCAGTAACGGCCTGAAGTATCAGTGAAAGCTTTTCACGACTGGAGTGCGGTGTGATCATAGTAATTATCATGATAACGATATTTTCCGTAAACGTAAATCTATGTTCGATTACTTAAAGACCAAGAAGGAATGTGAGACTGAGACTGTGATGCTGAGGGAAGGGAGGCTTTCGGACAGCTGTTGGTTCACCAGCACCCTCTGTTTTCCTGCTGACACCAGACGGCTCCGTCAGGAAGCGTGGCTGAGAATGGCCTGACAGGTGGTCGGCTGTGACGACAGAATGTACGAAAGTAGGTGAAAGTGTTGGATGAAATATATTTAGCTTATATATATATATATATATATATATATATATATATATATATATATATATATATATATATATATATATATAAAGATGGGCAATTGTTACATTGAAGAGATATTTGTACGAAACTATCTTAAGCTCGGATTTTCAAGAGAATTCCAAGATGGAAGAGACTGCAAAATGTCGTTGACTAAAGGCCAGCTTGGACATTTATTCAACACTTAGAAATTTGTTGCTTACAATAAACAAATCAATTAATTAGTAAACAAATAAATGAATAAACAAGTAGGCAAGTGTAATTCAATATTTTACTACTTTTCATTAGTGTATGTTTTCCCAAATAACCTTGACGGTCATTCAATGGCACCTATGGCCTTGAACCCATATATCATTGGAAAGGTCATTGGATGGAATTCCATTACACAAACACACACGCACGTAGTATTAGCAGCGGCAGTAATTCAGCCTTAATGGTCCACTGCGGGACCGGCCTCTCCCCTTGGTAAAGTTGTATGTATGGTGCGAAGTGCATGTGAAGTTTTGGTATGTTGGAATAGCTGTGGTTGTGAATGAAGTCTGAAATCAGTGTAATCAGCTGGACCATACTGATTAGTTGCTAGCATCTATATGCGACACTAGTCTAGCGCATCTCTGATGTCCGCCATTGTGGTTATATATAATAATATTCGGTCTGGAGGTGAGCCAGCTGTTGTTTGCGGACGACACTGCGCTTGTGGCAGGATCGGAGGAGGGATTGAGGAAGCTGGTGACAGTTTGGGAGAGTATGTGATAGAAGAAAGCTAAAGATAAATGTGGGTAAAAGTAAGGTGATGAGATGTACAAGGGGTGAAAGTGGCAGTAGACTGGAAGTGAGCATAAAGGGAGAGCGACTGGAGGAAGTGGATTGTTTTAGATACTTGGGTGCAAATGTGGCAGGAAAAGGTGGAGGTAGAATGTAGATTGAGAGAAGCAAGTAAATGCCTTGGTGGATTGAAGAGTGTAATGAGAAATAGACATTTGGGAATGGATGCTAAGAGGTTATATGAAGGAGTGATTGTGCCAGCAGCACTGTATGGGGCAGAAACATGGAACATAAGAGAGGAAGAGAGAAGGAGTTTGAATGTGTTTCGGATGAGGTGTCTGAGAAGTATGATGGGGGTTACTAGGCTGGATAGAGTGAGAAATGAGGAGGTGAGGAGGAGAACAGGGGTGGAAAGGTAGTTGGGAGATAGGGTTGATGAAAGAGTATTGGGATGATTTGGACACATGGAAAGAATGAGTGAAGAAAGACTAGTAAAAGAGGTATGGAAGGCAGATGTGGAGGGAGTGAACATGAGGGGACGTCCTAGGATGAGGTGGATGGATGGGGTGAAGCGGGCTTTGGGGAAGAGGGGAATGTCTGTTGAGGAAGGACGGGAGAGGACAGAAGACAGGGGTGAATGGAGAATGGTATATGGATAATGTTGTGATGCATGAGGTAGTATGTGTGAGCAAAATTTGACGCAGCCCAAAGGGATTTCTCCCTGTCTTCTCCTTTTCTGTATGGGGGGACGGAGAGGGGGGGGGGGTGTCGCCGATTTAATGAAGCGTCCTTGCTGTGGATGTGCTGTGTCTTGTGACACTGCTTCTGACCCAGGGCAGTGGACAAGGTGCAGGGATGACCCGTCATCCAGGAGGTGCTAAGATAATAGGGAGGGTGGAAGGGGTGTGGAGTGTATTCAGGGATGGAATGGGTGGGAATGATTTTATGCCTTTTCCTTTTTGGCTACCTCCCTTGTAAGGGGGAAAAAGCCTTGTATGTATGTGTATATATATATATATATATATATATATATATATATATATGTATTTACCCAGTTGTATTTTACGGGAAGGGGAGCTATGCTTGTGGTGTCCCGTCTTCATGTCTAATTTTATCTAAACTGTTTTTAAATTCATGTATTGTTTTTGCACACACCACTTTCTCATCTAACTTGTTCCAACTGTCTATTACTCTGTGAGGAAAGCTGTTCTTTTTCAGATCTCTTCTATAGCTGTCTTTCTTGATTTTCTTTCCGTGTCCTCTTGTATTTCTATCATCCCATTTTATTAGATCCTCTCTATCAATAGTTTCTATGCCTTTCATGATTCTGTAAATAGTTATCAAATCTCCTCTTTCTTTGCTCTAATGCCTAGAGCTCAAGTTTTGCTAGTCTCTCTTCATATGATAGTTTTGAGAGTGTTGGTGCCAATTTTGTAATTGCTCTTTGTATTCTTTCAAGTTTTGTTATATATTTTTTGTACTTGGTGACCACATCGTTGATGCATATTCCAATCTTGGTCTTATCAAAGTGATTAGTATTTTCTTCACCATTTTTTCATCCAGGTATGTAAATGCCACTTTGATTGTTCTTATTGAATTATAAGTTTCTCCAAAAATCTTGTTTATATGGTTCTCAGGTGACATATTATCCATAATAATGACTCCCAGGTCCTTCTCATTTCTACATTTTTTTATTCCTTCTCCCAATTTATATGTTCCTATTATTCTTTTTTTGCTTTTTCCAAATTCCATTATACTACACTTCTTAGTATTGAACTCCATCTCCCACTTCCTACTCCATTCCCATACTTTATTGAGATCACTCTGTAGTGACTCACAATCTTCTTCAGTGTTTACATTTTTAACAGTTTTGCATCATCTGCAAAGAAGCTCATATAATTTTCAATTTCTTCATCCATATCATTAATATATATAGCAAACATTACTGGGGCCAGAACTGTTCCTTGTGGAACACCACTTATTACTTCATCCCAATTAAAGTGTTTGTCTCTTATCACTACTCTCATATTTCTTTCTTGCAAAAAGTCTTCCATCCATTTAAGCAGTTTGCCCTGTATTCCTCTTTCAGTTTCTAATTTCTTAAGCAACTTCTTATGTGGTACTTTATCATAAGTTTTTTTAGATCTAGAAATGCACAATCAGCCCATCCATCTTTCTTGTATTATATCTATTAGCCTTGAATAGAAACATATTGAATTGGTGACACATGATCGTCCTTGTCTGAATCCAAACTGCCTTGGATTTAGCACATTGTCTTTTTCTAAATACTTTACCCATCTACTTTTGATAATTCTTTCACAAATTTTTGCTATTGTACTTGTTAGAGAGACTGGTCTACAGTTGGTAGGGTCTTCTTTGTTTCCCCCTTTATATATAGGTACTATATTTGCTTTTTTCCAATCTTTTGGAACTTTTCCTTCTTTCAAGGAACTGTTTATTATGCTATGTATTTTGTTGGCTAGTTCATTCCTGCATTCTTTCAAAATCCAGTTTGCTATTTCATCTGGTCCATGTGATTTTCTGACATCAAGATTACTCAAGTGTTTCATTATTTCATTCTTTGCTACTTCTATTTCTTTCATAGGGGGGACTTTCTCTTCCCATTTGATCTCTCCAGGTTCTATGTTCTCCCTTGTAAACACCAATTTAAAATGCTTGTTCATAATTTCTGCTATTTCTATTTCCTCTGTGTATTCAACTCCTCCTTGTCTTAATTTCTCTAATTCTTGTTTGTTTTTCAGTTTGTTGTTTACAAATCTGTAAAATAGTTTTGGTTGATCTTTGCATTTTTCTATGACATCTTTTTCATATTTTCTTTTTTCCTCTCTGCACTTGTACATATTTCTACAACAAGTATATACTTTCCATTTTTCAGGTCTTTTGTCTTTCTTCCATTTGGCCCAAGCTTGATCTCTTTTGTCTTTTAACTCCCTACAACTTTTGTTGTACCAGCACTTTACATATTCTTTTTCTTGCTTTTGTCTCGGGACATACTTTTCCACTCCTCTTTTTTTTTTTTATAATTTTTTGTCAAAATATTATATTTCTCTTCCACTGTTGTTTCCTCTTTGTATATTCTTTCCCATTTTCTTTTTTGAAAGAATTCTCTTATTTTATCAAATTTTTTCATACATAATTCTTCTTTTTCTATATTGTTTCTTTTCATGTATTTTTCCTCATTTAGTTCCAGTTCAATCAATATGTGGTCACTTTTACTTATTGATGTCTTATATTCAATCTTTTCCACTATTTCAGGTTCTGATGTGATTATTAGGTCTAGTCTCGATGGTTCTTCTTCATTTCTATACCTAGTATTCTCTTGAATCCATTGTGTCATTGTATGGTAGAATATTTCCCCATGTGTCGTTTCCACCCTTTACTGTCATCTCTTCCAAGCAGACTTCTTTGCAATTAAAGTCGCCCATCATAACTATTCTTCCTCCATCTTCCATTATCTTATTTAATGTTATCTTTGTGTCTTCTAACATACTTTTATGTTCACTCTCTTCCCACGAGGCTGTTTTTGGAGGCACATAATTTATTACAAACTTTCTGCTCTTCTTATCTCTGTCTTCCACTTCGATCATAATCATCTCTACTGTATTCTTTCCATATGTGACACTCCTCACATTTATATCCTTCTTAGTCAGGAACATAATTCCACCCCCATGTCCATATAAGGGCAGTTTCATTTGCTTCCCTAAGGTCTTGGTCGGAGCAATGGGGACTCAATGGACATTCCCGGAGGACGTGGACCATCGTCTGTACTTCGCCACAGGGACATTGGGGGCTATTGGTGTATCCCCACTTGTGTTTGTTTTCTTTCGTTTTGCCCACCTAATCCAATAATTATATGCATCATGTCCTACACTGTTGGGTGGTAGTGGACCTTTTAATTTTGTCTACAATTCCCATTATGTCCGGTTCTTTTTCCTTTAGATAATCATTCAGTTCATTCAATCCTGTTATTAATCCATCTATATTTTTTATAAGACACTCTTAATTTTCTGCTACTTCCATTGTATTTTCTGTTTCCCTTTTGTTTTTCTCAGGTAAGGCCCATTTCCTCACTTTCATATTCACTACTCTCCAATAGAATTTCTCCTTTTCTGACTCTGTTCTGTTGTTTTTTTTCCTTAGCTTCTTGTTTTTTAATTTTTTCCTCTCTTTCCTCTTTATTCATTTCTCTTTTTATCCATACCTTTTTATATTGTTCACTGTTTGCTAGTTTCCCTGTTTTTGCTAAGATATTCTCTGTTGTCGTTTGTGACCTGAATTTAACCTTAATTGGTCTGGTCTTATCTGTACTATATTTCCCAAGCCTATACATTTCTTCAATTTGTTTCCCGATTTCAGGTTCATCTTTTTCCTCTTTGATTCTTGTGGTTCTATTTAGATTATACTTCTCTTCCATTCCTCATATAATTATACAGTTATTTTTATCTGCTAAGTCTCTTACTATATTCTCCTTCTGTCTCATCACTTTAATAACTGTGTCTTCAGTTTGTTCTTTCATCTGTTGTTTTACTATATCATTAAATGCAATTTTGATGTTCTCTTGGATTTTTTTTTCCAATCCTGTGCTTCTTTTGCTATGGACTCTTTATTCTCTTTATTATTCTTCTTTAATTCCTCATTCTCATATTTTACTTCTTTTAACTGTCTTTTTAATATTTCTATTTCTGTAGTTAGTTTTTTGTTCACCTTCTCTAATTCTTCCAATTTTTCAACTCTCTGCGTGATCTTTGTGAGTTCACCGAACGTATCCTCCCAATGTTTGACAATTTTCTCAAGTTTTTCTTCTAGGCTTGCTAATCGGGGAGGGTTGGAAATTGTTATCTTCACTTTCCATTGTGCTGCTCTTATCCATATTTCTAATCTTTACATTTTTGTTAGTCCCTTCATCGTCACTAAAATGATCTGGCCCGCATTTGTTTATATGGCGTATGCCTGCCTGGACCAAGTCCTCTCCTTCCTCATTTCCTTCAATTTCCCTCAGTAATCCCTCCACTTTTCCTTTGTCATCACCTTCCCACTACACCACAAGCTTTCCCCTTCCCTGTAAATACAAAAAGGTACTTCCTTGATGTTGAGATCCATGAAATTTTCACTTTTTCTTCGGAGCTCCAATCTTTGCCATCAATCCAACGAATGTGTGTGTGTGTGTGTGTATTGAAATTAACTCCACAAGGACTCTAACCTTTGCCTTAGCGACTGCTTATTGTGAAGCAAAGATGATAGCATTGAGCCAGCCAGACCGCTCAAAAGGAATGACCTGGACTACGACCTGGTAGTTCCCCAACTGCACTAGGCTAGTTCAGTCTATATTCTAATTTCACCGAATCTTTATTATGGTGAGCCACCCAACAAGATATATGTCATTTTGACAAATAGAAATGAGCTCCACCTGGACACAACTTGTGGGATGGCTCACCATATTAAAGACTGTGAAATTAGAATAGAGATTGAGCTAGCCTAGTGCCGTCAAGGAACTACCTGGTTGTAGTCCAGGTTGTTCCTTTTGAACTGTCTGGCTGGCTCAAAGTTATTGTCTTTGCAGTCACTAAGGCAAAGGTTCGAGATCCGTATATTTCTACCACTGTGGTCCTCTTGAGCATATGATTAGAGTAGGTAGTGCACAAGAATATATACAAACATAAAAGGGTACAATAGGATGTATCTGGTCTTTTCGCCCCCAATCACTTCGCTCCCAACCTTGGCCAATTTGCCCCATGGATTGGACATTTTGCCCCATTCAGATAAAACAGTCTATTGATGCAGCAGTTGCCTTAAATCTTGTTTAAATAGTTTATTGTAATTACAGCAATTTCCAATGGGTTTGGTGGGGGGATTCTCATTTCTTTCACCTACTCCAAACTTCCCAATGCACGGCCCCCCTATGTTCTTCCCAACTTTACATTAAAGTTGCATATTACCAATGTGTATTTACTTTTTTCTTGATCCATTATCTGACTTAAATCATCATAGAAGGAACCAATTTCTTTGACTGATCCCCGTGAAGTTGGTACATAAAGCTGAATAATTTTTAGAGTGTCCCTTTTACACAGCTTCATCACAATCCAAGCTACCCTATCTGATAAACTACTGACTTTCACTATGTTACCAGCAACCTCTCTGTTTACCAAGAATCCTATTCCACTACCAGGCGCAGATCCAGGAATGTTATTTGGGGGAGCCCGGAACCGATAAGCAATAACCAATACTTGAAACGCGCCAATATTTTAACCCCAAGAATAATGCTGTTGGCTTGGAGATTGGCCCAGAAACCTAAGTCTGTTTTGCTTGTAATTGTATGTAAAATCATATATAATTCACAAATATAATTCTAATCATAAATTTCCACTAAAAAGTGTTTATCCAAGGAGAATCAAACTCGAGATGAATGTACCATACTCGGGGCGTTGGGGGGGCCCGGGCCCCCTGGGCCCCCCTTGTATCCATGCCTGTCCACTACATCTTTCTTTTTCCTTACCTCTACAGTAGAACAGGTGGTGAATATCTTATAACTGTATCAGCATTTCTTCTGTTCTTCAGACTTCACTCAGTCCCACTTTATGTTGTCCAGTTCTTCTTTTGAACTCTACATGGATGGATACAACCACAGAAATGTGTCTGAAGAAATACAACCACCTAAGAGTGTGATTACACAAACACACACCATTTACAGAATAATGAAAGGGTTGGAAATTCTCAATAGAGACGACTTATTAAAGTGGGACAAAAGAGAAACAAGAGGACACAAAAAGAAACTAAAGAAAGACAGCTACAGAAGAGTACTGAAAAAAGAAATAGCTTCCCACATAGTGATTGATATCTGTAGCAAACTAAATTGAGAAACAGTGAATGCCAAAACTATACATGATTTTAAAAATAAACTGGATGTGGAGAGATACGAAAATGGGTCACTACAAGCATAGCTCTTGTCCCGTAAAATATAACCAGGTAAATGTGCGTGCACGCAAGCCTCAGGTGTATACGTTCCCAGAAATCTTGGATGTTTCCAGCTCAACTGAATCTCGGCAAAAGTGTCAACATGTTGAATGTGAGGATCTTCCCTTCTGTACTATTTGCAGTGAACTATAATAATGAGCTACCATGACAAAGTCTGCTGATAGGAGACCATTTGGTTCATAGTGTGGCAGGAAGCAGAAAGAAAAAGAATGAAAATAACACTCAAATAGCAAAACAAAAACAAGTGTCTTGCTTAAAAGCTTATTCACATGGATTTACAAGTTTAAGCTCCATTTCACAAGTAGGCTTGTCCAACATGCACATGTGCCAAATAATGAATATAAATACTTGTATCTAATTCTTGTATCTTGATACTTGTATCTTGATTGAGAAGATTAAGAGAGGAACAGAGGGAGTAATTGGTGAGGAACAGTGTGAGTTTAGGACAGATAGGGGTTGCATAGATCAGATTTTTGTGGTAAAACATATGTGAGAAAGCTATAGGAAAAGGTAAGGATGTATTTTGGGTTTTTATGGATTTGGAAAAGGTTTATGACAGGGTAGATAGGAAGGCACTGTGGGAGGTATTGCAGATATATGGGATAGGAGGAAAGCTTTTAAGAGCAGTCAAGATTTTTTATGAGAGTAGTAGAGTTTGTGTTAGGATTAGAAATGGCTTGAGGTAAAGGTGGGACTTCGTAAGGAATGTGTTATGTCGCCCTGGCTGTTCAATTTATACATGGGCATGGTGCAAGAGGTAAATGCAAGGGTAGTGTGTCAGGGATTGGAGATGGTTAAAGAAAATGGAGAAAAGTGGGAGATAAGTCAGTTGTTGTTTGCTGACGACACTGCGCTTGTAGCAGGATCAGAGGAGGGATTGAGGAAGTTAGTGACAGAGTTTGTGAAGGTGTGTGAAAGAAGGAAGTTGAAGATAAATGTGGGTAAAAGTAAGTGATGAGATATACAAGGAGAGAACATGGCAGCAGACTAGGAGTGAGTATTAACGGAGAGAGACTGGAAGAAGCAGGTAGTTTTGGATACTTAGGTGTGAATATGGCAGGAAAGGGAGTGGAGGTGGAGGTAGATTGTAGATTGAGAGAAGAGAGTAAATATCTGGGGGGGGATTAAAAAGTGTAATGAGGAATAGACATTTGGGAATGGATGCTAAGAGGAGACTGTATGAAGGAGTGATTGTGCCAACAGCACTGTATGGGGCAGAAACATGGAACATAAAAGAGGAAGAGAGGAGTTTGAATGTGTTTGAGATGAGGTGTCTGAGAAGTATGATAGGGGTTACTAGGTTGGATAGGGTGAGAAGTGAGGAGGTGAGGAGGAGAACAGGGGTGGAAAGGTAGTTGGGAGATAGGGTTAATGAAAGAGTATTGGGATGGTTTGGACGCATGGAAGGAATGAGTGAAGAAAGACTAGTAAAAGAGGTGTGGAAGGCAGAGGTGGAAGGAATGAACATGAGGAGGCGACTTAGGATGAGATGGATGGATGGGGTAGAAGGGGCATTGGGAAAGTGGGGAATGTCTGTTGAGGAAGGATGGGAGAGGACAGAAGATAGGAGTGAGCGGAGAATGGTTGTGTATGGATGATGCTGTGATGCATGAGAGGGAGTGGGTGGGGTATGAGGGTATGTATGAGAAATAAATTGACGCAGCCCGAAGGGGTTTTTCCCTGTCTTCTCCTTTTCTGCATGAGGGGACAGAGAGGGGTGGTTGCCAATTTAATGAAGTGGCTTTGCTGTGAATGTGCTGCGTCTTGCAACACTGCCTCTGACCCAGGGCAGTGGACAAGATGCAGGGATGACCTATCATCCATGAGGTGTCAAGACAAGAGGGAGGGAAGAGGAGGGGAGTGGAGTATGTTGGGGATGGAATGGATAGGAGTGGTTTTTATATCTGGTTTTTGGCTACCTCCCTTGTAAAGGGGAAAAAAGCATTTGATATATGTATGTATCTAATTCCACTTGTTGACTTTCTTCATGTTAGGAAACCTGTAAGCACTTTTGGAATTAAAACAAACCTTAATCAACACATAGTCACTGGCTGATGTGCTTCTTACCTTGTAGTAACTCTGAACTTGCAATGTTAATCTGAACAGGAGCTTACTCCCCCACCATGCACTCGTGCAATCTGGCAAGTGATGTGATATGGTTTTATGTCACAAACACCCCCTATCGGAAGGCTAGGAAGGTGCCCCTCCACTTTGTAGCGTGGAATTTAATGAACTATGCCCTTGGTTCAACTTTGCCGTTGGCAGGATTCAAATCGCCATCCCCTCGTCCTTCACCGCAAGTAACGATGCCCTAACCCGCTCAGCCAGCGAGCAATCTGGCAAGTAATTACCTAAAATTTAATTTATGTTTACCATTATAATCTTGGATTGACAATTGTTCTTGTGTTACAGATTCTTTACCTGGAGAATGAGATTCTCCACCCATCCCTTCATATAATGGCACCTTCTAGAATAGATTTCCTGCATGGTCTGCTGCCTACAGCCAGGTAGTTATGTTTGCATTCCTAGGAAGAAATTCCTGTATATTTTGTAATTGCCAATCTGCAGTGTATCTTCTGGCTCATCTTGACATCAGTGTTTGAGATATGTACATCCATTCACACATGCACAAAAGCACACACACACATATCTCCTTGTGTGTGCCTGTACAATGTATGGTGACACATGTGTTTATCAATTGTGGTTATATTTGTTCTATAGTACATATATATGGAGATATATTTTATTACCAAAGTAATTTGTGATGGGTTAAACCAGTGATGTAGCTAATGTTTTTGCTGCCCCTCCCCAGAAGGAATACAATGATACAATCTATTGATTGAAAATGGAATTAAAGCCTTTAACCCCTTCCATACGGTGCCGCATACGTAGGCGGCATGAGGAGCAAGTGGATACGCGAGGCTGCCATATCGGCGTCTTGATTATATTTATTGTAGTTGCCCCTGCGTAATGACATTCTCTCTAAACCAGTGGTTCTCAAACTTTTTTCTGTCATTTCCCCCTGCACCCAGGTCAACTATCCAGATTTCCCCCTTCATGTGTAGCAGGGAAAGAGTAGTTGAAATACACTGTGACTATTTACTAATTTATTTTTCAAATGTACAAATATACTGATAAACAGGCATTCTCTCTCTCAGACATGAGAAAATCCATCAGATTTTTTTAAGTGGGTAGTGTAATTATTTCCCCCTGGTAGCTTCAAATTTCCCCCCAGGGGGAAATTTCCCCCAGTTTGGGAACCACTGCTCTAAACTGTCTTCATCACATTTTCTATGGTTATCAATATTCACGGGTGAAAGAGAGAACGATCGATATAAGCGGTGACTATACTTTATGATGCGAGTATTATTACGACACTCTCTCCCTCTGGAGTAAGTTTGGGCCAAATCGGAACCTTGGGTCCAGGTTCCCCACGTCTACCTCGCTGTGCCCTGTGGACGACTCTCTCCCTCTGGGAACCTGGACCCATGGGCGAGGTTGTGGCGACCAGCCAAATTTGTTTGTCTTTGTGTCATTTTCCCCTCTCATTTCCGCCTGTTGGCGCCCGTACTTTTAGCCTGAGCAGTGGTGACCCAATCGGGACAAGTGGCCAAAAACCGTCATGTCTCCGATTTGGCCCAAACTTACTCCAGAGGGAGAGAGTCGTCTATAGGGCACAGCGAGGTAGACATGGGGAACCTGGGCCCAAGGGCGAGGTTGTGGCGACCAGCCAAATTTGTTTGTGTTTGTGTAATTTTCCCCTCTCATTTCCGCCTGTGTGCGCCCGTAATTTTAATCTGAGCAGTATCTAAGTGCGATCCGCAAGAGCCCTGGTGGCCCTCGACCTGTAGCTGAGGTGGTGACCCAATCGGAACAAGTGGCCAAAATGACCCTCAAAATTACCAAAGATTTGGCCAAAAACGGCATGTCTCCGATTTGCCCCAAACTTACTGCAGAGGGAGAGAGTCGTCACAGGGCACAGCGAGGTAGACGTGGGGAACCTGGACCCAAGGACGAGGTTGTGGCGACCAGCCAAATCTGTTTGTGTTTGTGTTTTTGTAATTTTCCCCTTTCATTTCCGCCTGTTGGCGCCCGTACTTTTAGCCTGAGCAGTATCTAAGTGCGATCCGCAAGAGCCCTGGTGGCCCTCGACCTGTAGTTGAGGTGGTGACCCAATCGGGACAAGTGGCCAAAATGACCCTCAAAATTACCAAAGGGAACCCAGGGATTTGGCCAAAAACCGTCATGTCGCCGATTTGGCCCAAACTTACTCCAGATGGAGAGAGTCGTCCACAGGGTACAGCGAGGTAGACGTGGGGAACCTGGACCCAAGGGCGAGGTTGTGGCGACCAGCCAAATTTGTTTGTCTTTGTGTAATTTTCCCCTCTCATTTCCGCCTGTTGGCGCCCGTACTTTTAGCCTGAGCAGTATCTAAGTGCGATCCGCAAGAGCCCTGGTGGCCCTCGACCTGTAGTTGATGTGGTGACCCAATCGGGATAAGTGGCCAAAATGACCCTCAAAATTACCAAAGGGGTTAACCCACGGATTTGGCCAAAAACCGTCATGTCTCCGATTTGCCCCAAACTTACTCCAGCGGGAGAGAGTCGTCCACAGGGCACAGCGAGGTAGACGTGGGGAACCTGGACCCAAGGGCGAGGTTGTGGCGACCAGCCAAATTTGTTTGTGTTTGTGTAATTTTCCCCTCTCATTTCCGCCTGTGTGCGCCCGTAATTTTAATCTGAGCAGTATCTAAGTGCGATCCGCAAGAGCCCTGGTGGCCCTCGACCTGTAGTTGATGTGGTGACCCAATCGGGATAAGTGGCCAAAATGACCCTCAAAATTACCAAAGGGTAACCCACGGATTTGGCCAAAAACCGTCATGTCTCCGATTTGGCCCAAACTTACTCCAGAGGAAGAGAGTCGTCTACAGGGCACAGCGAGGTAGACATGGGGAACCTGGACCCAAGGGCGAGGTTGTGGCGACCAGCCAAATTTGTTTGTCTTTGTGTCATTTTCCCCTCTCATTTCCGCCTGTGTGCGCCCGTAATTTTAATCTGAGCAGTATCTAAGTGCGATCCGCAAGAGCCCTGGTGGCCCTCGACCTGTAGCTGAGGTGGTGACCCAATCGGGACAAGTGGCCAAAATGACTCTCAAAATTACCAAAATTGGCCACGGATTTGGCCAAAAACGGCATGTCTCCGATTTGCCCCAAACTTACTGCAGAGGGAGAGAGTCGTCCACGGGGCACAGCGAGGTAGACGTGGGGAACCTGGACCCAAGGACGAGGTTGTGGCGACCAGCCAAATCTGTTTGTGTTTGTGTTTTTGTAATTTTCCCCTCTCATTTCCGCCTGTTGGCGCCCGTACTTTTAGCCTGAGCAGTATCTAAGTGCGATCCGCAAGAGCCCTGGTGGCCCTCGACCTGTAGTTGAGGTGGTGACCCAATCGGGACAAGTGGCCAAAATGACCCTCAAAATTACCAAAGGAACCCAGGGATTTGGCCAAAAACCGTCATGTCGCCGATTTAGCCCAAACTTACTCAAGATGGAGAGAGTCGTCCACAGGGTACAGCGAGGTAGACGTGGGGAACCTGGACCCAAGGGCGAGGTTGTGGCGACCAGCCAAATTTGTTTGTCTTTGTGTAATTTTCCCCTCTCATTTCCGCCTGTTGGCGCCCGTACTTTTAGCCTGAGCAGTATCTAAGTGCGATCCGCAAGAGCCCTGGTGGCCCTCGACCTGTAGTTGATGTGGTGACCCAATCGGGACAAGTGGCCAAAATAACCCTCTAAATTACCAAAGGGACCCACGGATTTGGCCAGAAACCGTCATGTCTCCGATTTGGCCCAAACTTACTCCAGAGAGAGAGAGTCGTCCACAGGGTACAGCGAGGTAGACTTGGGGAACCTGGACCAAAAGGCGAGGTTGTGGCGACCAGCCAAATTTGTTTGTGTTTGTGTCATTTTCCCATCTCATTTTCGCCTGTGTGCGCCCGTAATTTTAATCTGAGCAGTATGTAAGTGCGATCCGCAAGAGCCCTGGTGGCCCTCGACCTGTAGTTGAGGTGGTGACCCAATCGGGACAAGTGGCCAAAATGACCATCGAAATGACCCACGGATTTGGCCAAAAACCGTCATGTCTCCGATTTGGCCCAAACTTACTCCAGAGGAAGAGAGTCGTCTACAGGGCACAGCGAGGTAGACATGGGGAACCTGGACCCAAGGGCGAGGTTGTGGCGACCAGCCAAATTTGTTTGTCTTTGTGTAATTTTCCCCTCTGATTTCCGCCTGTGTGCGCCCGTAATTTTAATCTGAGCAGTATCTAAGTGCGATCCGCAAGAGCCCTGGTGGCCCTCGACCTGTAGCTGAGGTGGTGACCCAATCGGGACAAGTGGCCAAAATGACTCTCAAAATTACCAAAATTGGCCACGGATTTGGCCAAAAACGGCATGTCTCCGATTTGCCCCAAACTTACTGCAGAGGGAGAGAGTCGTCCACGGGGCACAGCGAGGTAGACGTGGGGAACCTGGACCCAAGGACGAGGTTGTGGCGACCAGCCAAATCTGTTTGTGTTTGTGTTTTTGTAATTTTCCCCTCTCATTTCCGCCTGTTGGCGCCCGTACTTTTAGCCTGAGCAGTATCTAAGTGCGATCCGCAAGAGCCCTGGTGGCCCTCGACCTGTAGTTGAGGTGGTGACCCAATCGGGACAAGTGGCCAAAATGACCCTCAAAATTACCAAAGGAACCCAGGGATTTGGCCAAAAACCGTCATGTCGCCGATTTAGCCCAAACTTACTCAAGATGGAGAGAGTCGTCCACAGGGTACAGCGAGGTAGACGTGGGGAACCTGGACCCAAGGGCAAGGTTGTGGCGACCAGCCAAATTTGTTTGTCTTTGTGTAATTTTCCCCTCTCATTTCCGCCTGTTGACGCCCGTACTTTTAGCCTGAGCAGTATCTAAGTGCGATCCGCAAGAGCCCTGGTGGCCCTCGACCTGTAGTTGATGTGGTGACCCAATCGGGACAAGTGGCCAAAATAACCCTCTAAATTACCAAAGGGACCCACGGATTTGGCCAGAAACCGTCATGTCTCCGATTTGGCCCAAACTTACTCCAGAGAGAGAGAGTCGTCCACAGGGTACAGCGAGGTAGACTTGGGGAACCTGGACCAAAAGGCGAGGTTGTGGCGACCAGCCAAATTTGTTTGTGTTTGTGTCATTTTCCCCTCTCATTTTCGCCTGTGTGCGCCCGTAATTTTAATCTGAGCAGTATCTAAGTGCGATCCGCAAGAGCCCTGGTGGCCCTCGACCTGTAGTTGAGGTGGTGACCCAATCGGGACAAGTGGGAGAGAGTCGTCCACAGGGCACAGCGAGGTAGACGTGGGGAACCTGGACCCAAGGGCGAGGTTGTGGCGACCAGCCAAATTTGTTTGTCTTTGTGTCATTTTCCCCTCTCATTTCCGCCTGTTGGCGCCCGTACTTTTAGCCTGAGCAGTGGTGACCCAATCGGGACAAGTGGCCAAAAACCGTCATGTCTCCGATTTGGCCCAAACTTACTCCAGAGGGAGAGAGTCGTCTATAGGGCACAGCGAGGTAGACATGGGGAACCTGGGCCCAAGGGCGAGGTTGTGGCGACCAGCCAAATTTGTTTGTCTTTGTGTAATTTTCCCCTCTCATTTCCGCCTGTGTGCGCCCGTAATTTTAATCTGAGCAGTATCTAAGTGCGATCCGCAAGAGCCCTGGTGGTCCTCGACCTGTAGCTGAGGTGGTGACCCAATCGGGACAAGTGGCCAAAATGACCCTCAAAATTACCAAAGATTTGGCCAAAAACGGCATGTCTCCGATTTGCCCCAAACTTACTGCAGAGGGAGAGAGTCGTCACAGGGCACAGCGAGGTAGACGTGGGGAACCTGGACCCAAGGACGAGGTTGTGGCGACCAGCCAAATTTGTGTTTGTGTTTTTGTAATTTTCCCCTCTCATTTCCGCCTGTTGGCGCCCGTACTTTTAGCCTGAGCAGTATCTAAGTGCGATCCGCAAGAGCCCTGGTGGCCCTCGACCTGTAGTTGAGGTGGTGACCCAATCGGGACAAGTGGCCAAAATGACCCTCAAAATTACCAAAGGGAACCCAGGGATTTGGCCAAAAACCGTCATGTCGCCGATTTGGCCCAAACTTACTCCAGATGGAGAGAGTCGTCCACAGGGTACAGCGAGGTAGACGTGGGGAACCTGGACCCAAGGGCGAGGTTGTGGCGACCAGCCAAATTTGTTTGTCTTTGTGTAATTTTCCCCTCTCATTTCCGCCTGTTGGCGCCCGTACTTTTAGCCTGAGCAGTATCTAAGTGCGATCCGCAAGAGCCCTGGTGGCCCTCGACCTGTAGTTGATGTGGTGACCCAATCGGGATAAGTGGCCAAAATGACCCTCAAAATTACCAAAGGGGTTAACCCACGGATTTGGCCAAAAACCGTCATGTCTCCGATTTGCCCCAAACTTACTCCAGCGGGAGAGAGTCGTCCACAGGGCACAGCGAGGTAGACGTGGGGAACCTGGACCCAAGGGCGAGGTTGTGGCGACCAGCCAAATTTGTTTGTCTTTGTGTCATTTTCCCCTCTCATTTCCGCCTGTGTGCGCCCGTAATTTTAATCTGAGCAGTATCTAAGTGCGATCCGCAAGAGCCCTGGTGGCCCTCGACCTGTAGCTGAGGTGGTGACCCAATCGGGACAAGTGGCCAAAATGACTCTCAAAATTACCAAAATTGGCCACGGATTTGGCCAAAAACGGCATGTCTCCGATTTGCCCCAAACTTACTGCAGAGGGAGAGAGTCGTCCACGGGGCACAGCGAGGTAGACGTGGGGAACCTGGACCCAAGGACGAGGTTGTGGCGACCAGCCAAATCTGTTTGTGTTTGTGTTTTTGTAATTTTCCCCTCTCATTTCCGCCTGTTGGCGCCCGTACTTTTAGCCTGAGCAGTATCTAAGTGCGATCCGCAAGAGCCCTGGTGGCCCTCGACCTGTAGTTGATGTGGTGACCCAATCGGGACAAGTGGCCAAAATAACCCTCTAAATTACCAAAGGGACCCAAGGATTTGGCCAGAAACCGGCATGTCTCCGATTTGGCCCAAACTTACTCCATAGAGAGAGAGTCGTCCACAGGGTACAGCGAGGTAGACTTGGGGAACCTGGACCAAAAGGCGAGGTTGTGGCGACCAGCCAAATTTGTTTGTGTTTGTGTCATTTTCCCCTCTCATTTTCGCCTGTGTGCGCCCGTAATTTTAATCTGAGCAGTATCTAAGTGCGATCCGCAAGAGCCCTGGTGGCCCTCGACCTGTAGTTGAGGTGGTGACCCAATCGGGACAAGTGGGAGAGAGTCGTCCACAGGGCACAGCGAGGTAGACGTGGGGAACCTGGACCCAAGGGCGAGGTTGTGGCGACCAGCCAAATTTGTTTGTCTTTGTGTCATTTTCCCCTCTCATTTCCGCCTGTTGGCGCCCGTACTTTTAGCCTGAGCAGTGGTGACCCAATCGGGACAAGTGGCCAAAAACCGTCATGTCTCCGATTTGGCCCAAACTTACTCCAGAGGGAGAGAGTCGTCTATAGGGCACAGCGAGGTAGACATGGGGAACCTGGGCCCAAGGGCGAGGTTGTGGCGACCAGCCAAATTTGTTTGTCTTTGTGTCATTTTCCCCTCTCATTTCCGCCTGTGTGCGCCCGTAATTTTAATCTGAGCAGTATCTAAGTGCGATCCGCAAGAGCCCTGGTGGCCCTCGACCTGTAGCTGAGGTGGTGACCCAATCGGGACAAGTGGCCAAAATGACCCTCAAAATTACCAAAGATTTGGCCAAAAACGGCATGTCTCCGATTTGCCCCAAACTTACTGCAGAGGGAGAGAGTCGCCCACAGGGCACAGCGAGGTAGACGTGGGGAACCTGGACCCAAGGACGAGGTTGTGGCGACCAGCCAAATCTGTTTGTGTTTGTGTTTTTGTAATTTTCCCCTCTCATTTCCGCCTGTTGGCGCCCGTACTTTTAGCCTGAGCAGTATCTAAGTGCGATCCGCAAGAGCCCTGGTGGCCCTCGACCTGTAGTTGAGGTGGTGACCCAATCGGGACAAGTGGCCAAAATGACCCTCAAAATTACCAAAGGGAACCCAGGGATTTGGCCAAAAACCGTCATGTCTCCGATTTGGCCCAAACTTACTCCAGATGGAGAGAGTCGTCCACAGGGTACAGCGAGGTAGACGTGGGGAACCTGGACCCAAGGGCGAGGTTGTGGCGACCAGCCAAATTTGTTTGTCTTTGTGTAATTTTCCCCTCTCATTTCCGCGTGTTGGCGCCCGTACCTTTAGCCTGAGCAGTATCTAAGTGCGATCCGCAAGAGCCCTGGTGGCCCTCGACCTGTAGCTGAAGTGGTGACCTAATTGGGTTATTACCAAAGGGGTTAACCCACGGATTTTGGCCAATAAATGTCATGTCTCAGATTTGGCCCTAACTTACTCCAGAGGGAAAGAGTCGTCCACAGGGCACAGCGAGGTAGACGTGGGGAACCTGGACCCAAGGGCGAGGTTGTGGCGACCAGCCAAATTTGTTTGTGTTTGTGTCATTTTCCCATCTCATTTTCGCCTGTGTGCGCCCGTAATTTTAATCTGAGCAGTATGTAAGTGCGATCCGCAAGAGCCCTGGTGGCCCTCGACCTGTAGTTGAGGTGGTGACCCAATCGGGACAAGTGGCCAAAATGACCCTCAAAATTTGGACAAAAACCGTCATGTCTCCGATTTGGCTCAAACTTACTCCAGAGGGAGAGAGTCGTCCACAGGGCACAGCGAGGTAGACGTGGGGAACCTGGACCCAAGGGCGAGGTTGTGGCAACCAGCCAAATTTATTTGTCTTTGTGTAATTTTCCCCTCTCATTTCCGCCTGTGTGCGCCCGTAATTTTAATCTGAGCACTATCTAAGTGCGATCCGCAAGAGCCCTGGTGGCCCTCGACCTGTAGTTGAGGTGGTGACCCAATCGGGACAAGTGGCCAAAATGACCTTCATATGACCGGCATATCTCCGATTTGGCTCAAACTTACTCCAGAGGGAGAGAGTCGTCCACAGGGCACAGCGAGGTAGACGTGGGGAACCTGGATCCAAGGGCGAGGTTGTGGCGACCAGCCAAATTTGTTTGTGTTTGTGTAATTTTCCCCTCTCATTTCCGTCATGTCTCCGATTTGGCCCAAACTTACTCCAGAGGGAGAGAGTGTCGTAATAATACTCGCATCATAAAGTATAGTCACCGCTTATATCGATCGTTCTCTCTTTCACCCGTAAATATTGATATCCATAGAAAATGTGATGAAGACAGTTTAGAGCAGTGGTTCCCAAACTGGGGGAAAATTTGAAGCTACCAGGGGGAAATAATTAAACTACCTACTAACTAAAAAAATCTCTGATGGATTTTCTCATGTCTGAGAGAGAGAGAGAGAGAGAGTGCCTGTTTATTAGTATATTTGTACATTTGAAAAATAAATTAGTAAATAGCCACAGTGTATTTCAACTACTCTTTCCCTGCTACACATGAAGGGGAAATCTGGATAGTTGACCTGGGTGCAGGGGGAAATGACAGAAAAAAGTTTGAGAACCACTGGTTTAGAGAGAATGTCATTATGCAAGGGCAACTACAATAAATATAATCAAGACGCCGATATGGCAGCCTCGCGTATCCACTTGCTCCTCATGCCGCCTACGTATGCGGCACCGGATGGAAGGGGTTAAAAGGAAAATTTGAATATTTATTCAATAAATGGTTTTCATTGAATAATTTTGATAAGTTTAAAACTATCATCTCCTTCTACAATTTTTTTTTTCTTGCTTTTCTGTTAGCAAAATCATCAATAACATTGTCAAAATCTATTTCATCTGCAAGTTGTGTCTCTGTGGACAACATGGCAAGATTTCTTAACCTTAAGTTGCTCAGAGTAGACCCTAAGTCATTTTTTATTAATTTTAGTTTAGAAAAACTCTCGCAGGTAGCAACACTGATAGCAGTTGTGATGAAACTTTGCAGGATTACTACTATATTTGGAATTTAATTCCCAAGATTATACATACATACATATATATACACCAAGGCTTTTTCCCCCTTACAAGGGAGGTAGCCAAAAAGGGAAAGGCATAAAATCATTTCCACCCATTCCATCCCTGAATACACTCCACACCCCTCCAACCTCCCTCTTATCTGAGCACCTCCTGGATGATGGTCATCCCTGCACCTTGTCCACTGCCCTGGGTCAGAAGCAGTGTCGCTAGACACAGCACATCCACAGCAAGGCCACTATATTAAATCGGCGACCCCCCCCCTCTCCGTCCCCCCATTGCATAAAAGGAGAGGACTGGGAGAAATCCCTTCGGGCTGCGTCAAATTTTGCTCACACATACTACCTCACCCCCCACCCCCCCGCCCATTCCACCTCATGCAATCACAACATCATCCATATACAACCATTCTCCATTCACCCCTGTCTTCTGTCCTCTCCCGTCCTTCCTCAACAGACATTCCCCTCTTCCCCAAAGCCCCCTTCACCCCATCCACCCACCTCATCCTAGGACATCCCCTCATGTTCACTCCCTCCACATCTGCCTTCCATACCTCTTTTACTAGTCTTTCTTCACTCATTCTTTCCATGTGTCCAAACCATCCTAATATTCTTTCATCAACCCTATCTCCCAGCTCCTTTTCCACCCCTGTTCTCCTCCTCACCTCCTCATTTCTCACTTCTCACTCTATCCAGCCTAGTAACCCCCATCATACTTCTCAGACACCTCATCTCAAACACATTCAAACTCCTTCTCTCTTCTTCTCTTATGTTCCATGTTTCTGCCCCATACAGTGCTGTTGGCACAATCACTCCTTCATACAGTCTCCTCTTAGCATCCATTCCCAAATGTCTATTCCTCATTACACTCTTTAATCCACCAAGGCATTTACTCGCTTCTCTCAATCTACATTCTACCTCCACCTTCACTCCACCTTTTCCTGCCACATTTGCACCCAAGTATCTAAAACTATCCACTTCCTCCAGTTGCTCTCCCTTAATGCTCACTTCCAGTCTACTGCCATTTTCACCCCTTGTACATCTCATCACCTTACTTTTACCCACATTTATCTTTAGCTTTCTTCTATCACATACTCTCCCAAATTCTGCCACCAACTTCCTCAATCCCTCCTCCGATCCTGCCACAAGTGCAGTGTCGTCCGCAAACAACAGCTGGCTCACCTCCCACTTTTCTCCATTTTCTTTAACCATCTCCAATCCCTGACCCACTACCCTTGCATTTACCTCTCGCACCACCCCATCCATGTATAAGTTGAACAGCCAGGGCAACATAACACATCCTTGACGAAGACCCACCTTTACCTCGAACCACTCACTCTCTCCTTTTCCAATCCTGACACAAGCTCTACTACTCTCATAAAAACTCTTGACAGCTCCCAGAAGCTTTCCTCCTATCCCGTATATCTGCATAACCTCCCACAGTGCCTTTCTGTCTACCCTATCATAAGCCTTTTCCAGATCCATAAAAGCCCAAAAAACATCCTTCCCCTTTCCTATAGCTTTCCCAAGATTATACTTATGAATAAACTGCAAAAGTTTCAGGGGGCCTATTTCCACATATTTGTTTTGCCTTGTCTAGTAGCAACAACAAGAAAATGCTGCAGTCATTTTCTTTCAAGTAGGAACTCATCTTTATCAATGTCATCATGATCTATTTGAGTAAATTGGCACTCATACTGATCATCAATAAGATGTGTAGGAGGGCAATATTTCTCAGCAAGTTCATGAAGTTGTTGAAATCTCAAATTTATTTCTTGGATTACTCTATCTATTGAAGAAAACATTTCTCTTCCTATGACAATCCAGCATCTTGTGATCTTTCACCTTTTCTTCTTTTTCTTTCTGTTCCTATGATGATGTTCTATGACTATACCCAGATTATCACAAACTTCTTTGGCATAGTAAACTCCAACATTTACTATCTTTTTTCTGCTCTGAACCAGAAAATCCTCTAATGCCACAAGGCCTTTGCCTTGGAGGTAGGCCTGTGTGTCATTAATTTCTAGGAGGACAGGGTCCCATACACCAAGAAAGCACAGAAATGAAAATGACTGCAAAGCGCCAAGTAGCACACAAGCCTCTGACCTGGTAATTGTATTTTCCTCTGTGCAAGTTAACTTTTCTAAGACACTTAAGATTTCTGAGAAATGTTTCTTTACAACATACAGCATTTCCCCTTGCATTCCACTTTGTTTCAATTATGCATTTTACACTTTGACCATTGACAGAAGTTAATGTCCCAATGATAGGTTGATGATGAAAAAATGTGAAAACATGCTCTACAGTTCCAAAAAAAAGTAACAATTTACAGCAACAGAAGCTACATGAACACAAGCCAAATTCAGCAAGTGATTTGTACAGGAAACTATTCTGCTTTTGGATTAATTTCCTTCATATGCTTCTAAACACCAGAATGTTGACCAACCATTACTGCAGCCTTATCATATGTCTACCTTCTACATACATACATATACCAAGGCTTTTTCCCCCTTACAAGGGAGGTAGCCAAAAAGGGGAAGGCATAAAAACACTCCCACCCATTTCATCCCTAAATACACTCCACACCCCTCCCACCCTTCCTCTCATCTGAGCACCTCCGGGATGACGGGTCATCCCTGCACCCTGCCCACCGCCCTGGGTCAGAAGCAGTGTCGCAAGACACAGTACATCCACAGCAAGGCCGCTTCATTTAATCGGCGACCCCCCCTCTCCGTCCCCCTTTGCATATAAGGTGAGGACGGGGAGAAATCCCTTCGGGCTGCGTCAAAATTTACTCACACATACTACCCCACCCCCCACTAGAATTTTTAATATAATTTCTATAATTTTTTTGTTTTTATGATAATAGAGCCTGTGTTAGAATTAGAAATGGAGAGAGTGAGTGGTTTGAGCTAAGGTGGGACTTTGCCAGGGACATGTCATATTGCCATGGCTGTTCAATATGTACATGGATGGGGTGGTGTGAAAGGTAAATGCAAAAGTAATGGGCTGAGAATTAGAGATGGTCATGGGACACTGTGGTCAAATCTTTAGACTGGCTTTTGTTTTCCCTGGCTTGACAGCAATATGTGCTGCTGTCTGGTTATGCCATATGTGAAGTCTGCTAGAAGAGTCAGCAGATTGTGACAACATAAACTATCTCCTTATGAGAGTAAGGGCTGTTTGATGTTCCAAAGGACTTCATGCTCACAATCTTTCTCATGAGACCCATGAAGTGACCTGGCATATTTTTGGCCTTGTGAACACAGATTTGCTTTGCTCTCATTCCAGAGGTCATATAAGAACTGTAGGGCATATTTCCATCAAATTGGAACCTATATTTGGGAGTCTTCTTGTATTGTCAAGGAGGAGGAGAACAGGGGTGGAAAGGGAGCTGGGAGATAGGGTTGATGAAAGAGTATTGGGATGGTATGGACACATGGAAAGAATGAGTGAAGAAAGGAAGGAGTGAACATGAGGAACCAAGGACAAGTTGGATAGATGGGGTAAAAGGGGCACTGGGAAAGAGGGGAATATCTGTTGAGGAAGGACAGGAGAGGACAGAAGATAGGGGTAAATGGAGAATGGTTGTATATGAGGGATGATGCTGTGATGCATGAGGGGGAGTGAGTGTACATGTGAAAAGTAAATTGATGCAGCCCAAAGGGATTTCTCCCCATCTTCTCCATTTCTGCATGAGGGGACAGAGAGGGGGGAGTTGATGATTTAATGAAGCGGCCTTGCTGTGGATATGTTGTGTCTTGCAACACTGCTTCTGACCCAGAGCAGTGGCCCCAGGAGGAGCCAAGTTAAGAGAGAGGGAAGGGGGTGGATGGGAGTGGAGTACAGACGCTCCTCAACTTACGTTTTAGTTACGTTCCGAATGGCCGAACGTAACGTGAAAATGAACGTAAGTTGTTACTGTACGTTCTAGTAATGTATGACCATTCATACTGTACTATACATCCATAAATTCTATTACCGTATCTTATAAAACACCCCTAAATCATTAATTATAAACATAACATTGTAAAATAATAACATTAATTTCAAATAAACAATGGACGCAGCGTCATGCGTAAGTATAGTTTGAATGTCTCGTACTACTGAGAGCACGCTAAACTCAAAAATTCACTCAAATTTTTTTTTTTTTTTTTACTGTCAGTTCAAACATAAAATCGAAAAAACGTAAAACGAATGAGCATAAGTAGAGGAGTGTCTGTATGTGGGGATGGAATGTTTTTTTGGCTACCTCCCTTGTAAGGGGGAAAAAGCCTCTGGTATAAGTGTGTAAAAGACCTTAAAGAACTGGAATATTTTTTAGTTGCATATATGCTGAATAAACAATAGTACAATACCTCCCACTTGTCTACCACTATCACTAGCACTAGATGCCAGGGAAAACCATCCATATGGCTAGCTCAAAGTAACAAGAATCAATAGCTAGAGCTGCACAAATGGCTGGCCAATCAAGCCGTATCACTGGATCCAGTAATTTCAGAAGCTAGTGAGACCAAGGCTTAAGCAGTCTGGTTGGGCAGTTAGATTTCATGAGTTGGCATGACATGAATAGTGCTAGAATTTATTTTCAATTTGTTCCAGTAATTTTTTTGGCAGCAAATTGGAAGCGAGTATTAAGGGAGAGGCTGGAGGAAGTGGATAGCTTTAGGTACATAGGGGCAAATGTGGCAGGAAAGGGAGGAGTGGAGGTAGAATATAGGTTGAGAGAAGCAAGTAAATGCTTTGGGGGGATTAAAAAGTGTTATGAGAAATAGATGACTGTATGAAGGGAATATTGTGCCGATAGCACTGTATGGGGCAAAAATATAGAACATAGGAGAGGAAGAGTTTAAATGTGTTCCGGATGAAATACTTGAGAAGTATGGTAGGGGTTACTAGGCTGGATAGAGTGAGAAACAAGGTGAGGAGGAGAGCAAGAGTAGAGAGGGAGTTGGGAGATAGGATTGATGAAAGAGTGTTGGGATGGTTTGGACACATGGAAAGAATGAGTGAAGAAAGATTAGTAAAAGAGGTGTGGAAGGCAGAGATGGAGGGAGTAAACATGAGGGGGCAACCAAGGACAAGATGGATGGATGGGGTAAAAAGGGCATTGGGAAAGAGGGGATTATCTGTTGAGGAAGGAAGGGAGAAGACAGAAAATAGGAGTGAGTGGAGAATGGTTGTGTATGTGGATGATGCTCTGTTGCATGGAAATAGGTGAGGGATATGGGGGTGAGGGAGCACGTGTGAATGATATTTTGATGCAGCACAAAGTGAATTCTCCCCCTTCTTCTCATTTTCTGCATGAAGGGATGGAAAGGGGTGTCACCAATTAAATGAAGTAGTCTTGCTGTGGATGTGTTGTGTCTTGCTGCATTACTTCTGACCCAGGGCAGTGGGCAAGATGCAGGGATGACCCATCATCCAGGAGGAGCCAAGAAAAGAGGGAAGGAGGGGTGGTGAATGGGATGAAATGGGTGGAGTGGATTTATGCCTTTGACTTTAGCTACCTCAGTAGTACATACATATACCAAAGGCACTTACAATGGAGATAGCCAAAAAAACAAAGACAAAAACCATTCTCCCCATTCCATCCACAACATACTCCTCTCCCAGCCACCCCCTTCTCTCCCTTATCTTGGCACCTCCTAGATAGTGGGTCATCCCTGCATCTTGCCCACTGCCCTGGGTCAGAAGCAATGTTGCAAGACACAGCACATCCATAGCAAGGCTGCTTCATTAAATTGGTGACCACTTCTCCATCTCCTCATGCAGAAAAGGAGATGGGGAGAAATCCCTTCTGGCTGCATCAGTTTATTTTCCACATATACTCCATCATCCACTCCCCCTCATGCATCACAGCATCATCCATACACAACCATTCTCCATTCACCCCTATCTTCTGTCCTCTCCCGTCCTTCCTCAACACCCTTCCCCTTTCCCAATCCATCCATCTCATCCTAGGATGCCCCCTCATGTTCACTCCTTCCACACCTCTTTTACTAATCTTTCTTCACTCATTCTTTCCATGTGTCCAAACCATACTAATACACTTTCATCAACCCTATCTTCTAACTCCCTTTCCACCCCCATTCTCTTCCTCATTTCTCACTCTATCCAGCCTAGTAACCCATATCATACTTCTCAGGCACCTCATCTCAAACACACTCAAACTACTACTCTCTTATGTTCCATGTTTCTGCCTCATACATTGCTGTCGGTACAATCATTCCTTCATACAATCCCCTCTCAGTATCCATTCCCAAATGCCTATTTTTCATTACACTGTTTAATCCCCCAAGGCTTCTCTCAATCTACATTTTACCTCCATTCCTCCCTTCCCCACCACGTTCGCACCCAAGTATCTAAATCTTCCTCCCGTCTCCCTCCCTTAAAACTCACTTCCAGTCTGCTGCCACTTTCTCCACTTGTACATCTCATCACCTTACTTTTACCCACATTTATCTTCAACTTGCTTCTTTCGCACACCTTCCCAAACTCTGTCACTAACTTCCTCAATCCCTCCTCTGATCCTGCTACAAGCAGTGTTGTAAACAAACAGCAACTGGCTTACCTCCCACTTTTCTCTGTTTTCTTTAACCATCTCCAATCCCTGACCCACTACCCCATTTACCTCTCACACCCCATCCATATATAAATTGAAGAGCCAGGGCAACATAACACATCCCTGACGAAGTCCCACCTTTTACCTCAGACCATTCATTCTCTCTATTTTTAATCCTAACACAAGCTCTACTACTCCCATAAATACTCTTGACTCCTCTTAACAGCTTTCCTCCTATCCCATATATCTGCAGTACTACTCTCATAAATACTCTTGACTGCTCTTAACAGCTTTCCTCCTATCCCATATATCTGCAATACCTCCCAGTGCCTTCCTGTCTACCCTGCCATAAGCCTTTTCCAAGCCCAAAAAATATCCTTACCTTTTCCTAAAGCTTTCTCACATATGTCTTACCACAAAAATCTGATCTATGCAACCCCTTCCTGTCCTAAACTCCCTGTTCCTCACCAATTACTCTCTATATTCCTCTCAATCAAGACCCTCCCAACTACACTTAACAAACTGATCCCTCTGAAACTACTACACTCACACTTGTCCCCTTTTCCCTTGTAAAGTGGAACTATACAGGCACCTCCAGTCCTCCTGCACTCTACCCTTTTAAACAAACAATAAATAACCTCACCAGCCAGTCCACCATCACTGTACCTCCTTTTTTCAGACATTCTGCATGACATCCATCAAACCCAGATATCTGCTCTCATTAACTACCTTCACTTCATCTTTCCTAATTTCTCCTCCATTTTCCTCACTCATCACAGTAATTTTCATAGCACTTCCCACTGCAACTACCTTTCCCTCCCTGTCCTCCTTCACATTTAGCAACTCCCTAAAATACTTTGCCCATCTTCCTCTTACTGCCTTCTCTTCCATAATTATCATCCATCCATCTGCATCTTTTACCTTTTCTTCTTTACTTGATTCATGTCCTCTTCCTCTCTTAATTTCTTTCCAAAACATCTTTTTATTACTTTCAGTACTTTCTGACACTCTTACCCCATTTCACATCTGCTCTCCTCTTTGCCTCCTTTATCTTATGCTTTACTTCTCTTTTCTTTGTACTTCTCATGATTCTCTTGTCCTATTTTGTAACCAATCTGTTGAAGCTCACTTCTCTTGTACAACCTTCTTTGCTTCCTCATCCCACCATTCACTACCCTTCCTTCTATTTCCTCCCATCCTCATTGTTCCACACACCATCTTTGCACACCTTGTGACTCCTTCCTTGACCATCCCCATTCCTCCTCCACTCCTAGTTCTACTTTATCTTTCACTCTCACTCCTCTCTCAGATTCCTGTACTCCTTCCCTTTTCTTTCTCATTTAAGCCAAGAAACTCCTCAGCCTCTGTTGTAAAGGGGAAAAAGCTCTTGGTATATGTACATATATATACAGGGTGTTCGGGATAACTTGACACTTTTTCAGAAATGAAAGAAAAATGTCATATCTTGGCCAAAATTTGATGTATTCTCAAAATTCAATGTGCATCTGTAAGAGGATCTTTTGCCAAATACAACTCACTCAAAGAAGCCCCCTGAGCCTCCATCACATCCTTCAGGCGGGACCTGAACCTGCAGCACGCAGCCTTCATGGTGTCCTTCAAGAGATGCCTGAACACCAGTTTGATCTTGGCAATCAGCTTGTCCTTGGTGTTGCAGGCAATGATTGGTGTCTTTTCAACTGCACTCCACACATAGTCCATGGGGTTGCAATCTGGCAAGTTGGAAGGCCAGATGTTGGGACTAGTGAAGTCATACAAGTTCTCAGCCACTTCTGGGTTTTCCCAAAGGTGTGAAGGAGTGTGTGAGAGAAATAAATTGATGCAGTCCAATGGGATTTCTCCGTCTTTTCCTTTTCTGCATAAGGGGACAGAGAGGATGGTTGCCAATTTAATGAAGTGGCCTTGCTGTGGATGTGCTGTGTCTTGCGACATTGCTTCTGATCCAGGGCAGTGGGCAAGATGCTGGGATGACCTGTCATCCATGAGGTGCCAAGATAAGAGGGAGTGAAGAGGATGGATAGGAGTGGAGTATATTAGGGATGGAATGGGTGGGAGTGGTTTTTATGCCTTTGTTTTTTGGCTTCCTCCTTTGTAAGGGGGAAGAGAGCCTTCCAGCAGCCACCCTCTCCACCAAGTGTTTGACAACAGTAGACAGCTCAACTCAATATAGTCACCTGAAGTGACTCTGTGTCCCTCTTCAAAGATGTGGGGTGGCATGATGTGGCCTTCGTTGGAAACACACCCAAAGACCATCACAGTATGAAGGAATTTGGTCTTCAGGAAGCATGGGACTTTGTGTAGACTGTAGGCTAACCACCTGTCATTCTGCACATTGTACAACTAGTCCTGGCAGAAGTTCTTCTTGTCTGAGAAAAACCAGAGCATCCCTGGCTCGACTTGGTGTTTGACCTCGTTGAGGAGTTTCTTGGCTTTCTTGGGCCTTGGCGGTGAGTAGTTGGCCCTTGCGCCTCTTGTATGAGAAGCTAAGATCTTCATTGAGCAATTTCTTCATAGTTGCCACTCTGATGCCCATCTCTCTTGCCAAGGTCCACATGCCCTTACCTGAATCTTGCTGCAACTTTTTGCAGCTTCTCGTTGTGCGGACAGTCAGAACACCTGCTATGATTCTTCTTGCTAGCCACTGCTATCACATTTCTCCAGCTCACATCTCATGACCTTCACGGTATTAAAGGAGCCCTGAATTGTAGCTAAGATTTCCAAATTTTTTGCTCTGGCACAAATCATGATGATGCAGGTCAGTCTCTTCCAATATTCCAGTGCTTTCCAATCATCCATGCTCTCTAGCTCTCACACTCACCAATAGTACACAGAATCAGGTATCCGTTGCAACTTACTGCTATTAAATCCTTCAAATGATTCTGAAATGACAGATAAAAAAATGATCAAATTTATCCCTAACACCTTGTGTATATATATATTCTTTTTTTTTTCTTTAATTTGTTCCATAAAATGTAAGTTTTCAATTAAGAGTTCCTTAAGATTGAGGTTCATCCTGTAGTAATACCTGTTTGAAAGCATCCCTTAACACTTCTGATGTACATCCTTATCTAAGAAGGGGTAGGTATACATCATGTTGGTTTCCATATTTATTCATAATACAGAGTAAACACAGGGCAGATTTGTACAACTCCACAATCAGGTTTAAAAGGAGCAAAAAGTGATTTAAAACTATTATTCTTCCTTTCATTACTAAATATCATTACATAACATTACATTTTACAAAACTCGTGACACATTTTACTACGAGCATGTTTTTTAAACACACAAAAGTAAATCTGATGAAATAAAGAAAATACAAAGTGATTTTTTTTTTTGTGCTCATTGAAGGAATCCCTAAAAGAATCTCTTGTGCTCCGTTTCACAACACGACACTAGTAATCCATTGTGCCTAAGGAAGACTTGAATTCCCTATTGTCTGGTTTCTTTCCTGCACTGTGACGTCAAGCGAGGAACCCTGGCATCCAACAACGCTGACTTACCCTACTGCCCCAACTGTGGCCGCTTAGCTTTTGGCTTATTCCAACATCAAAATTCACTAAAGAATTCAGTGCTATGATTATAAAAATTATATAAATTCTCACGAGGTTTCCCTTTACACATTGATATCTGAATTTCTTAAACATGAAACTTGAGGTCCAACGGTGAAATGGCTTGCGGCCAAGGCTGGGTTGCTGTGGGGATAAGGGAGTGGTTAGGTGTCACGGCCCTGAGTACAATATACCACTGTAGGATTCATGTAGTCACTATCAGTTGAGGAATGGGACTATTGAGTGTGTTATCCATGGGACTACTTCATAAACAGCTGCTAAAGTACATTTCTACTGCTGCCTAGAACTTGAGAAGTAATAATCATAGTAGTCAACAATTTATGGTCCATTGCTTAGCCACGACTTTGTCCCTTTGGCATCATCATCATCGTCATCATCATCATCACCATCAAAGCTTGGAATAATGAATGACTTTAGCACCAGCTGTATATGGTGTCTGTGTTAGTGACTGCATCAAAGCAGTTCCCCAAGTAAGAAAGCACTTAGGCCATTTGATGATTTCATGGAATGGTCAAACATGTGCTAATTATGCACAAACAAGGGACCAGTTTCCAAGTCTAACAGCAAGAGCAAAATTTTCAACATTACAAAACCACAGCACAATTCTTTAGCAATAAAGTACACAGGTAATGAGGTGCCAGTAGTCTCTCAGATAATGGTTACCTACAGAGGAAGAATGGAAGGATGACCATGTAGAAACTACAAGCAAAAACAAAAATGGATGCTGTACAGTTGTCCCACTTCGGAATCTGTGATGGATGGGTTGGCAGAGGAGTACAGTGGTAGATCTTTGGTTACCCTTTGTCCACATGAACGTGGTCAAGAGTTAGCAAATGGTGGCATTTGTGGTGGCAGTTTGTTTTCAATATTTGGAGGTTCATTTCTAACTATTGCAGTTGTGTAAAATATATCTATAATTGTAGCAATTTCACAGTGGAGGAGCAATGAGTCACTAAGCATCAACACTAAGAAGAGTAAATGAGGGATGTAACAAAGGAGAAACATGGGATGGAATAGAGAAAGATTTGGAAAATATATGATGGACATGATGGTGATGAAGATGGTGATGGCAATGGTGCAATTAGTGGTGAGTGATACGGTCACTGTGGGGGGTAGAGGCAAGTGTGTAAGAGCTGAAAACAAATACTGATATCTTTGGTTCAGGCGATTCCCAAGTGGCAGTCAACTGTTTAGTGTGGGGTTTATTGTGTTCCTATTGATGATGTAGTTGGAGGGGCTGGTTGGGTTTGGGCAGAGGTATGTCAGCAACACTAAAACATTTTCTGCTACCTACTATTATTATTACTGTGCTCCTTACAAAAAGCTTCTTTATTTACTTGTCTTTTCCATACAATTGTATCAAATGGTTTAGTATTATCAATAATAACAATAATATAATAATAATAATAATAATAATGACTCGCCGACCAAATGACTACTGAGGAAGATATCCTTACAACACTATGAGTCTTGCCTGGACTCGGAGTAAGCCACAAATATGCAATGGATTCACAGCAGAAAGAAACCAGGACATAGCAACATAACAACTTGGGAGCCAACAAGCAGCTGCTAACTTGCCATACTTAAGCAAAGAGAGCAGCCATGGTAGGTTGCTACGGTAGCCCTATGCACATGTGGGGCAACACATGCACCAACATGAACACATCCACACAAGATAGTGGAGATGGTGGCCGTGTGATACTGAGGAGCTATTCCGTAAGACCTACTTTGTGCTGTCTGAAGTGGAAATTATAATAGTAATAATAATAATTATAAAAAAAATATATTATAAAACAGGAAGAAAAAACAAAATAGAAAACATGGAAAATTATAGTAGTTGCCATATCAATACAAATATGAAGCCAAATGACTTTAAACATAATATCAGTTGAATACACTCCTACAAGAGATGAGCATTAATAAATTTTAATACACAGCAATAACTGCTCACATTGTCACTCAACAGACATATGCAAGAGAACATTCACAATAAACACTAATATTGGGCTTACTTACATACTGATTGTGCCTTCTTTACTACAAAACTTTGATTTTCAGCAGTTTGGTGCAAATTTACAAACATTGTACAGAAGGAGAACAGAAAGAGGCATTTCTACGCAAAAGTACTGACCTATTAAAAAGGGAGGTATATAGTAGAACCCACACAAATGAAAAACACCACTGACAATAATCAGTCATAATAACAATGATGACAATAATAATAATAATAATAAAAATAAAAATTATAACAAAATATATCCCGCATAAAACCTGAAAATGGCATGCCATGCCTTTCTCATGCCATCCTTGTTGAAACACAAATTTGATTGTCTGGGCTACTACCAAATGAGAGGCTGAACAAATAACAGCTGCACTGCAGATGCTCACTAGGGACCCGAGCTCCTGCACGCCATCGCCTATTGTGACTTGACTTGTAAACTGTGACCTTGAGTGTGGGGTTCACCTTAATACAAAATCTACAAAAGTCTACACTTGAAAACAGTACTTAACATGAAAATAGCTGCTAATACTATGAATGACACATTGCACCATCTTCTTCCAAATAAAACTGGTCGTACTGCGCCATAATACTTAGTGCTACTTGTGCACTCAGTCAAGGTCCGCAAATTAAAAAGATGTCAGAGATGAGGGAGGAGATTCTACAGCTAATATCATTAGCAGTACAAGAAGTGAGATTCTTAATGAGTTATCAAGTACTATCTTAAGGAGTGTAAACATACACTGTACATTAATTAGATATAGACCAGGAGTCACGTTTGTCAAGTTTTCGTTGAATACACATTAAAAATGCACTATATTTTCCACAATGATTTCAGTCTATGAAAGGGGCCACCTACCTGTCCTAATACAGCTAACCTCTCCTGAATGACTTGGGGCTGCCCACCCTAGTGTGGCATTAATGAACGGTAATTTCTTCCACTACACATGTTCAATACAAAATGTGGAGAGGAAAATGGTAACAACAAATTAGTGGTTGGTTGGTTGGTTAGGTGGTTGGTCAATGTCCGTACGAAGCAGTGGTCCTGAATGCAGGACCACTATGGATACACTGGGCTCAGCGGTGAGGCAAGATATGCCACTGAATGCACACTACCATCACCTTGTGAAGTAGTGTTCGTTGCACACATCACACCACCACAGATAGGCAGTGTTCCTCTTCTGCCACTGTTGGTTTCCCCAGCAATACTGCAAACTAGAGGTGGACAGCTATAGCTGCTCTTGCCTCAACACAGAGCCCTGGCGGCCCCAGATCGTCCAAGTGAATTTCTTCCCCTCAGTCCTCCATCCTTCACCACACAGGTCACAACACACACACACACTGTCCAGGCTTTTTGTCATTTTAGTTTTGTGCTGCTGGTGCTGCTGCTGCAAACTGCAGCTGAAGGAACCTGGCAGGTGGTGGCAGCTGCATGAGTGGCCTTTGATTATCCCAGGCCCTACATAGTCTTCTTGTGGTCTGAGTGCAAGTGGTGGACTGGGGGTTGGGTCTGGGTCACTTAGTGCATTTACACAGTCACACAGACCAATTTAGTCTCTACTGAGCAATTGATGTAATAATTGTCATGATGGTGACAGCTGCAAACACAAGGTCCCTCAGTACGGTGCGAATCGGTTGTAGCTGCCTCTGTATACTGCCGCCTGTTGAAAATTATTTCATGTTAAAAAGCAAACAATATACATTTGACAAAATAACTAAGTTCTTTAAACACTACTAGTTTTCATTTATTGACTGAAATTTTTTCTACATAGTAAGATATTCCATATCAATGTTGCTTCCAAGTGAACATGCACAGCAAACTTCCGAGTATTTTTGTTTCCCAAATGTCATACTACTCATCACTACTATCACGAGGCTTGGTTGCAATATGGCTACTGTATTTCTATAATCTCTGTGTACATGGTCAGTCTTACAGACTGGATACACTCCATCCTGTTTAAACCCTAGAGCCCATCTCTGCCCAGCACCCTCTCGCAACCAGTTTTCTACCTCCAAATTATCTTGCATCCCAATCCCCATGCCTAAGACAACAGTTGTTAATTACTCCTTGGTTACATCCCTCTTGAACAATTATATCCACCCCTATGGGACTAAAGTGTCCCTTATGTACATGTATGCCCTTTGCTCTTTATATGGGAAAAAGCCAGGATAGGCATGTAGCCATTATTCACCCTTCCACACTAATATGTTGGCCCTTCTATCTTAGTTCTTTATACATGAAG
>NC_134804.1:34593595-34746497 GCF_046742065.1 Oratosquilla oratoria | reverse complement strand
AGTGGGTGGTTTGAAGTAAAGGTGGGATTTCACTATGGATGTGTCATGTTGCCTTGGCTGTTCAATTTATACTTGGATGGGATGGTGCAAGAGGTAAACACAAGGGTAATGGGCCAGGAATTGGAATTAAAGAAAGTGGAGAAAAGTGGTAGATAAGCCAGTTGGTGTTTGCTGTTGACACTGCACTTGTGGCAGGATCAGAGGAGGGATGAAGAAAGTGATGGAGTTTGGGAAGGTGTGCGAAAGAATGAAGTTGAGGATAAAGGTAGATAAAAGTAAGGTGAGGATATGTACAAGGGGAGAGGATGGTAGCAAATTGGAAGCGAGTATTAAGGGAGAGAGACTGGAGGAAGTAGATAGCTTTAGATACTTGGGTGTGAATGTGGTGGTAAAGGGAGGAGTGGAGGTGGAAGTAGAATGTAGATTGAGAGAAGCAATTAAATGCCTTGGGGGATTAAAAAGTGTAATGAGAAATTGACATTTGGAAATGGATGCTTAGAGGAGATTGTATGAAGGATTGATTGTGCCAACAGCACTGTATGGGGCAGAAACAAGGAACACAAGAGAGGAAGAGATTAACCACTTCAGTATGAGTCAAATTCTCATATGCAGCGTCGACTGCCATATGTATGATGCATCACTTTATTTGCATTATAAAATATAAAGTCACTGCTGTATTACTTGTTCTTTTACTCTGAGTAATAAACACAGAAATTGTGATCAAATCAATTCACAGAAACTGGGGATAACTCATGTACATATACAAAAAAATATATAATCAAGATGCTGACGTTGGCATCATCATTTACCCACTCAAGCCTCATGACACCTGTGTGGGTGTCATCATCCTGAAGAGGTTAAATGTGTTTGAGATGAAATGCCTGAAAAGTATGGTAGGAGTTACTGGGCTGGATAGTGAGAAATGAAGAGGTGAGGAGGAGATCAGAGATAGAAAGGGAGTTGGGAAATAGAATTGTTGAAAAAGCATTGGGATGGTTTGGACACACGTAAAGAACGAGCAAAGAAAGATTAGTAAAAGATATGTGGAAGACAGAGGTGGATGTAGTGAACATGAGGGGGTGACCAAAGATGAGATGGATGGATGGGGTAAAAGGGGCATTGGGAAAGGGGAATGCCTGTTGAGGAAGAAAGGAAGAAGACAGAAGATAGGGGTGAATGGAGAATGGTTGTGTATGGATGATACTGTGAGTGATGGAAGCAGGGTTGCGGAGTCAGAGAGAGTCGGAGGATTTAGTTGGGAGTCGGAGTCAGAGTCGGATTTCTAAGAGTACTAGGAATCGGAGTCAGAGTTGGATTTCTAAGAGTACTAGGAGTCGGAGTCGGAATTTTTTATCCGACTCCGACACCTTAAGTCCAATAGCTGTAAACTACTGTCTATAGATGTGCCCAGTAAAATAGTTTGTTGCTATTGTGCAAATAGAAAGCAGTAGGTCTCATTATTCCAAGTTTAAAAAATCTAAAAAAAAATTGATATGTTTTGTGTTGAAAAAATTTAATAACCAGTATAGAATAGTTTTATAGCTAGTTACAGGATATATACCATTTATAGAAGTTTCCAGAATGTAGTTTGTATTAATGTTTCATTCAATACTATGGGAGTTATAGCCAGTGGAATGTATTTCTATTTTTAATAAATATTCAATAAATATATTAATTCAAATTCCTGAATAATTTGTCAATTGTCAAGTGACAGAGATGATTTTTATCTTTAAATAATTCAAACTAGCTACTTTACCTTTGTTGACAGTCTAATTAATTCAAATTATGTTAACATCTAGAACTCCATCATGTACACACGTACATGACAGTGTAGACAATAGTAAATATCCACTGCGTATGCACTATGCACGTACATCTTCATGTATGTAAGTCAATGGAAGTGTTTTTGTGTGGTTTACTGTTTTGTAGGAGCTATGTCATGCTGGGATAATGCCCTGAGATAAACTTTGACCAGTCTAAGAGGCCAGATAGGAATGACAATAGAGCATATGTCACAGCATTTGGTGATGACTGAAAAGGGGAGGAACAACAGCAGCTATGAACAATGTGCACAGGGGAAGGTTGTCTCTCTCTTTCCTGAACTGATTCCTGGTTTTTATGATAACATGGTTAAATTAATTCTGCAGTAAGTACTAGGTAGGGCATCCTCCATTAACCTTTCCTCATTATGATTTGTCACATTTTTTTCCTAATATTGTGATAGAAGGTTTATGAGAATGGACAAATGAAATAACAGATAATTTATTTATTTATTTATTTTTTTTTTGGGGGGGAAGGGAGGGGCACAAAGGAAAAAGAAAATATATAGCTTGAAGTGGCAATTCTGCCATGACAGATTTGAAAGTGCTCATAAGCTGGTAGGTGATCATGAGCATAAATAATACCATTATATATTTAATATATATATGTTTATACAAATATATGTGCTTGTGTGCATATAATATATCAAGCTGGGTGAGTGTATATGTGAATATATTTATCATACAAGTGAATGTTTCACATATAAAATAATATACATGAAAAGTATTTATAAAATGCTTGCTGAATAGGTGTGGGAGGCTGGTATATGGATCTGCAGAATAGATTTCCACATAGGGGTCAAGGAGTTAAGGAGTCGGAGTTGGAGTCGATCCTAAGAATTCTAGGCGTTGGAATCGGAGTCGGACCTTATACCCTCCGACTCCGCAACCCTGGATGGAAGGGAGTGGGTGGGGGATGGGGGGTTTAGGGATTATGTGTGAATGATATTTTGATGCAGCCTGAAGGGGTTTCTTCCTGTCTTCTCTTTTTCTGCATGAGGTTCACTGATTAAATGAAACAGCCTTGCTGTGGATGTGTTGTCTTGCTACATTGCTTGTGACCCAGGGCAGTGGGGGAGATGCAGGGATGACCTCTCATCCAGGAGCCAAGAGGGTGGGAGGAAGGGATGGTGAATGGGAGTGGAGTATGTTTGGATGAAATTGGTGGGAGTGGATTTATGCCTTTAACTTTCCCCATTGGTATATGTATGTAAATCTAAATTTGTCCAGTTCAAATCCATTACTGTGATGCCTTGTTGTTTTAACATGATGATCCTGTTTGCATCACCCTTGTTAAAGCCTTTGATCCACTTGAATAACTGTATTAGATCACCTTGCACTCTACATCTTTCCAGACAGTGTTAAGGTGCCTAAGCCTGTCCTCGTAATGTAAATTTCTGAGCCCATGTATCATGATAGAGAGTTGTTTACTGTACAATCACTTGACACAGGTTTCTTACAGGTCTACTAGTTACCTGGGACCTATGGCTCTCCTGTAAGAGAGACCTGGGGCAATGGATTGATTGATTGATTGATCAGTTGCCACACCCAGTGTGGAACTGGTAGTTTTGCTGGGAAAGTAATGAGGTTCAATCTTCACATGGTTTGAAAGAAGAAGAGCAAAAAGGGAAGCATGTAATGAAAGTGAAGGTGATGGGTATATTCCTCTCCTATATGTAGTTACTTTTGCAGGTAAAGGCTGATTGGAAGAAATTTGGAGGGAAGGGATATTTTCTGTTCAGCATGATATAGGGCTCAATCAGTTTGTTGGTCCATATCTCTCTTGCAGTTGTTTGTGGATAATGTTGCACTCAGGCAGGGTCAGAGGAGGGTCTAAAGCAGTTAGTGATGGAGTTCAGGAGGGTATGTCAGAGGAGCAATTTGAAAGTAATTGTGGATGAAAATATGAGAGTGGCAGTGAATTGGAGGAAAGTAAAAAAACAAAAGAGGTTAGAGGAAGAGGATAGTTTTAAGTATTTAAGGGCACTTGTAGTAAGCAGTGGAGGAGTAGGAGTTGAGGTAAACTGTGGAGTGGGGAAACAAAAAGTGTTATGAGGAATAGATATCTAGGAATGGATACAAAGAGAAGACTATAAAGAGGTGATTGTATCTACAACACTGTATAGGGTAGAGACTTGGAATGTGAGGCAGCAAGAAGTTTCAGTGCTTTAGAAGTAAGGTAGGTGTTACAAGGATTAACTTGGTAGGAAATGTGAGGCAGAAAATGGGTGGGAAGAGAGTTGGCAGGTAAGAGTTGATCAGAGCATATTGGGACAGTTTGAGCATATGATTAATTTGAGTGAAGATAAAAAGGGGAAGAAGTGTGGATGGCAAAGGTGGGTATAGTGAATCTGTGGGGAAGACCAAGAATGAGATGGATGGGGTGAAGAGGAACTTATGAATGTCTGTTGAGCTGGGAAAGGAGAGGGGAAGAGGGTGTGAGTGGAGAAAGGCTGTGAATAAATGATAAATTGACACTACCAAAAGGCATTTCTCCTTGTCTTCTCTAATTACTTAAGTGGACAAGGAGGGAAGGTTACCATGTTAACAAGTGGTGGGGATAAACCAGCTTTAACTGTCGGGCTCTTCTTTAGAGGTGCTGTGTCTTGCTTCATTGCTTCTGACCCAGGCATTGGACAGGAGACAGGGATGGCCCCTCATCCACAAGGAGCAAAGGTAATAGCGAAGACAAATGGATGTGGGATAGTTGAAGGGTGGGTGCATGCCTTGGCTGGCTATCTCCTTTATAAGGAACAGGAAGCCTTTTGGTATATAGATAGATTCTCTTATTGAGGATTAAGGTGAATGTCTGAATTTCAGGGGGATGGGAGTTGGAGGAAGGAAAGATATCACAAAGTGCCACTTTGTGCCAGTGACTGTGATACTTGGTTTAAGGACTGCGCAGACGATTACACTTGCACTGATAATTGGTCCCGCAATTTTGAATGGGTGGATGGAACTAATAAATGTCCAGTGAATTCAAGCTGTTACACATACAGAGAAATATACCGAACTGCACAGACCTTTTGTGAAACGGTAAGGATATATACACTTTTTTCCATAATAACAACAGTAGTAATAATAATAATAATAATAATACCAATAATAGCCAATTCAGGGAATATTGAAATTGATTAGTCATTTAGCTGAAACAGAATGATATATCTAATATATGAATCAAAAATAGATTTTCATCTGACCTTCCAGATTTGGGATGATGCATGGAAATACACAAGCAACAAAGAACCATGTATGCGATTGTGGTTTGATGGGTCTAATTATAACCCGAATGATAATGTTGCTAGGATAGTGGCAGAACGTCTAGTCAAGATGGACACCTTGAATTCAGCAACCATGCCTGTTAGTATGGGCTTTAGCCTTCCTTTTGTCATGGTGCTAGTTGGATATCTACAGTGTGTTAAGTAAAATTTGCATAGGGGTTAGGTAGTGTGAACTTCCTGACAACCAAACCTGTTAATAATTAAAAAGTGTAAGTACTTGTATGCATATCCAAATAACAAATTGTCTTGGTTAAAGAGAAGCTAATTTGCCATTCCATTTTTATAACAATTTATATAGGATTCTGTTTATAGAATTGTTACTGAAATAAGTAAAGAGCTCCTGATACACTATATATTGTTATGTCTTAGGTGAATATATACCTTTATAATAGAGGTGTGAGTTGGGAGTGGTTGTAAATGGATGGGGAAATGACCTGACTTAGAGGGGTTTTCTTGCTGTGGATGTGTTGTGTCTTGCGACACTGCCTCTGACCCAGGGCAGTGGACAAGATGCAGGGATGACTCGTCATCCAGGAGGTGCTAAGATGGGAGGGAGGGTGGAGGGGAGTGGAGTGAATTTAGGGATGAAATGGGTGGGAATGGTTTTTATGCCTCTTTCTTTTTAGCCACCTCCCATGTAAGGGGGAAAAAGCCTTTGGTATATGTATCTATGTACTATATTTCTCGAGCCTATTAGGGGTGGGGTTGTCACCATGTCATGAAGTGGTGGTGGCGATGGTGGGGTGGGGGTGGGAACCAGTCTTAGCTGTCAAGCCTTACTGTGTCTTGCTGCATTGCCTCTGACTCAAGCTGTGGGTGGGAAACAGGAACGACTTTTCATGCACTAGGATCTAAGATGGAGAGGAAACTGAGCCACCACCCCCATTTAAGGGATTTGTATCATATATATTTATATATCCACTTGTAGACTAATTAGGCTGAAGGCTTAAAAGAACCCGCTTTTGATTGTTTTATTGTGTATAGTTTCTGTAAAAATGCACATTCTTCTTGTCATGATTGTTGATATTTCTGAGTATTTCTCTAATTAGTGCCGATGGTACAGAACTTCCTGGTTCCATCCTCTGGGTGATATGATGAGCAGGGTCTGTGGTGGTCTTGATGTGTGGTCATCACCGGGATTTGCATAGGTATGCATGAAGTGTTTGTGTATAGGACTTGGATGTGCTCATTCAGATTACAATCATGTTTGTACCTCATTTGGGAATAGTTCCATTATAACTGTCCTTTTAGGGAAATAGTTCATAGCTAGAAAAGTAAAGAAAACATGTACATGATATGTGAACATGTACACAGGGCAGATGGTTGGGTGAAGGTAAAGGATATCTTTTGGCCTCAATGGATTTTGAGGTGTATGGCAGGGTTGACAGCATTCCTTTATGATTGGAGAGTAATCTCTACACAAGAAAAGAATGTTGGTCACTTTTAATTGACACTATCCCTTCTCTTTACTGTCCTTTATCATCTCTATGACTCTACCACTTCCACATGATAATGTCCCCAAGGATAGAAGTGTTGTATGTTGCAAAGGAAGTAAGAGAAATGCCGCATGCTTTTGCTACAGGTAGATGCAAAATTGCCTGTTTTGTAATAGAAGCTCAATGTTGCAATATGCAGCTTGTACAGAAGTAGATTAAAGAGATCACTGGAACTGTTTTCTGCAGCCCTATAAGCAGCTGGCAGTGTCCTCGCCCCCTTGGAGTGATCATCACCAAAGACATGTCCCCAGACAAACAGATAAACAAAATAGTTGGAGAAACCTACAATTTGTTAAGATCAATAAAAGTGGCTTTTAATTATTTGGATGAGGAAATGGTAAAGAAAATACTAGTCACACTGATAAGACCAAGACTGGAGTATGCAGCAACAATATGGACACCCAGTACAAAAAAGAATACAAGGAAAATTAGAATCCAAAGAGCAACGACAAAGATGGCCCCAACACTTTCAAAACTGATATATGAGCAGGTTGTCTAAACTGGAATTACCAACCCTGGAACAAAGAAGAGGAAGAGGTGATCTGTTAGCCATTTATAGAAATATGAAAGGCATAGAAGTCCTTGATAGAGAAAACTTATTAAATTGGGATAGAAGAAAAACAAGGGGACATGAAAAGAAACTAAAAAAGGACTTATAGAAGAGAGCTGGAAAAAAAACATCTTTCCACACTGAGTGATGGATGTCTGGAACAAATTGAACAAAACAATAGTGTGTGCAAACACCATACATGAATTTAAGAACAAACAAGATGTTGTGAGATACAAAGACAGGATACCACAAGCATAGCTCCCCTTCCCGTAAAATACAACTAGGTAAATACACACACATAAAGTAGGAGTGAATAGATATATCCCAAAGCAAAAACAGGAAAAGGTGTATATTAAGTGCTGATTTAACAGAAGGTGCAGCAAAGTCAAAGATAGAAGAGATAAAGCTTGGAAAAGATGGAAGAAAAAAGAAACTGAAAAAGATGTAATAGAAAAATGTAAGGATCAGCCAAAACTATTCTGTAGATATGTGAACAGTAAACTAAAAAACAAACGGGAAATAGTGAAAATATGCCAAGTGAATATGGAAAACACAGAAGATACAGAAATGGCTGAGGTAATTAGCAAACACTTCAGGTTGGTTTCCACTAGAGAAAATGTACAACATCGGGATGAAGGGAGAGAAGAAGTGAAATCCCCCCACTTCCCCCATGAGGGGAATAATAGTAACATGGAAAGAAATAATGGACCAAATAATGAACTTTGATGTCAGGAAATTGCATGGCCCAGATGGAATAGCAAACTGGATATTAAAATAATGTATAGAAGAACTAATAGACAAAATATATAACATAATAAGTTGCTCACTCAAAGAAGGAAAAATATCAGAAGACAAGAAAAATGCTAATAATGTACCAATTTTTAAAAGAGGAAATAAGGAAGACCTAACAAATTGCAGACTGATTTCCCTCACAAGTGCAGCAGCCAAAATTTGTGAAAAAGTTATAAAAATTAGATGGATAAAAAATCTGGAGGAGAACAATATACTAAATCTGAGACAATTTGGAGTTAGACAGGAAAGATCATGTACCACAAATTTGATCTATTATTTACTCAAGACTACTAGATATGATACAGGAAAGGGATGGATGGGTTGATTGTGCTTTCCTAGATGTACAAAAAGCTTTTGATAAAGTCCCACACAAAAAACTATTGAGAAAACTGGAAATCATAGGAAGGATACAAGGTAAAATACTGAAATGGATGGATGACTTTTTGCATAGAAGAAAAATGAGGGTAGTGCTGAGAGATAAGATTTCTACTTGGGAAGAGGTGATTAGTGGAGTTCCACAAGGATCAGTATTGGCATCAATAATGTTTGCTATTCATGTGAATGACAAGGACAAGGGTGTGGAATGTTGCATGAGGTTCTTTGCAGATGATGCAAAACTGTTAAAGTGAATACTGAAATGGACTGTGACTCACTGCAGAGAGATATGAACAGGGTTTGGGAATGGAGTTAGAAGTGGGAAGTGAACTTCAACATTAAGAAATGTACCAAATTGGAATTTGGAAAAAGTAAAGAAAGGGTATCAGGACAATATAAAATTGGTGTAAAGGAAGTAAAGAAAGTGGGATCTGAAAAAGACCTGGGAGTAATCATCACAAAGGATGTCCTCTGAAAAACAGATAAACAAAATTGGTGGCAAAGCCTATAAATTGCTACATACATACATATACCAAGGCTTTTTCCCCCTTCCAAGGGAGGTAGCCAAAAAGGGAAACGCATAAAAACACTCCCACCCATTTCATCCCTAAATACCCTCCACACCCCTCCCACCCTTCCTCTCATCTGAATAAAAGTGACTTTTATTTACTTGGATGAAGAAATGGTAAAGAAAATACTAGTCACACTGATAAGGCCAAAATTGGAGTACACAGTGACACTATGGTCACCCAGTACTAAAAAGAATATAAGGAAAATTGAGAGAATCCAGAGAGCAACTACAAAGATGGCCCCAACACTATCAAAACTGTCATATGAAGAGAGATTGTCAAAACTAGAATTACTGACTCTGGAACAAAGAAGAAAAAGAAGTGACTTGTTGACCATCTACTGAATTATGAGAGGTATAGAAGTCCTTGATAGAGAAGACTTACCAAATTGGGATAAGCGAAACACAAGAGGACATGGAAGGAAGCTCAAAAAGGACAGTTATAGAAGAGACCTGGAAAAGAACAGCTTTCCTCACAGAGTGGTAGATGTATGGAACATACTAGACAAAACAGTAATGTGTGCAAAAACAATAGACGAATTTAAGAGCAAATTAGATATGGCGAGATACAGAGACGGGACCCCATGAGCATAGCTCCCCTTCCCATAAGATACAACTAGGAAAATGCACACACACAGGCATACACATCTATGGAAAGAAATTTTTTACTTGTCTGTTGCATTAGTGTAAGACTGTAATAGGAGAGGAGCAGTTGCTGGTTGTCAGTTTTCCATGTATAAATAGGTTTAAAATGGAAAAGAAAATTGCAGAACTTAATAGAGACAAATGCTGTGCTCAGTCCTTGAACCGAGTGTCAGCCTATTAGGGCTGCACCTGGTAGAGGTGAGTGGTTGACATATTTTGAAAATGGGCAGCCCTGCTGTCCATATGGTAGGTACTCATAGGTTCCTTTGAAGGAATTACAGTAATTTGTTATTCAATATGTATTTCTTGGATTATTACAACTCTAGAATTATTTTTTCACATTAGGTAATGCTAGGGTAGGAGATAAACTATTAGACGGAGTGGTTGGGAAATGTGAAGTTCCATGAAAAAATCGTAGTGGAGAGATGATGGTGGAGATGTGTCTAGAGAGTTGATGATAACAAATACAGTGTTTAGAATGAAAGTCAAGTATAAGTACACATGGGAGAGGGTGGTAGATAGGGCTTTAATAGACTATATAGTGGTAACCAGGAGAAGAGTAGGAAGAGTTTTGGATGTACATGTTCTAAGGGAAGAGAGTGGTGGAATATCAAGTCATTTTTTAGTGGAAGGTAAGTGGAAGTGAACATGAAGGGAGAGCGACTGGAGGAAGTGGATAGTTTTAGATACTTGGGTGCAAGTGTAGCAGGAAAAGGTGGAGTGAAGGTGGAGGTAGAATGTAGATTGAGAGAAGCGAGTAAATGCCTTGGTGGTTTAAAGAGTGTAATGAGGAATAGACATTTGGGAATGGATGCGAAGAGGAGACTGTATGAAGGAGTGATTGTGCCAACAGCACTGTATGGGGCAGAAACGTGGAACATAAGAGAAGAAGAGAGAAGGAGTTTGAATGTGTTTGAGATGAGGTGTCTGAGAAGTATGGTGGGGGTTACTAGGCTGGATAGAGTGAGAAATGAGGAGGTGAGGAGGAGAACAGGGGTGAAAAAGGATTTGGGAGATAGGGTTGATGAAAGAATATTAGGATGGTTTGGACACATGGAAAGAATGAGTGAAGAAAGACTAGTAAAAGAGGTATGGAAGGCAGATGTGGAGGGAGTGAACATGAGGGGACGTCCTAGGATGAGGTGGATGGATGGGGTGAAGGGGGCTTTGGGGAAGAGGGGAATGTCTGTTGAGGAAGGAAGGGAGAGGACGGAAGACAGAGGTGAGTGTAGAATGGTTGTATATGGATGATGTTGTGACTGCATGAGGAGGAATGGGCGGGGGGTGGGGTAGTATGTGTGAGTAAATTTTGACGCAGCCCGAAGGGATTTCTCCCCGTCCTCTCCTTATATGCAAGGGGGGACGGAGAGGGGGGGTCGCCGATTAAATGAAGCGGCCTTGCTGTGGATGTACTGTGTCTTGCGACACTGCTTCTGACCCAGGGCGGTGGGCAGGGTGCAGGGATGACCCGTCATTCAGGAGGTGCTCAGATGAGAGGGAGGGTGGGAGGGGTGTGGAGTGTATTTAGGGATGAAATGGGTGGGAGTGTTTTTATGCCTTTCCCTTTTTGGCTACCTCCCTTAGAAGGGGGAAAAAGCCTTGGTATATGTATGTATGTATGTAAGTTGAGAGTGGAGGATAGATGGAGAAAGAGGAAAAGGACAAAAGGTAAGGGGATGCTTAGAGTAAACTGCTTAAATGAGAAAGAAAAGGAGTACAAGAAGAAGCTGAGAGAAGAGTAGGAGGGGGTGAAGGATAGAGTAGAACTAGGAGTGGAGGAGAAATCACGATGTTTCAAGCAGAGTCACAAGGTGTGCAGAGATCTTGTGTGGAACAAGGAGGATGGGAGGAAATAGAAGGAAGGTTAGTGAATGGTAGGATGATGAAGCAAAGAAGGTTGTAGAAGAGAAGAAACTGCATTCACAGATTTGTTACAAAATAGGATGAGAGAATTATGAGAAGTACAAAGAAAAGAGAAGTAAAGCTTAAGATAAAGGAGGCAAAGAGGAGAGCAGATTTGAAATGGGGTAAGAGTATGACAGAAAGTTTTGAAAATAAAAAAGATGTTTTGGAAGGAGATTAAGAGAGGAAGAGGAGGCAAATTAAGTAGAGAAGAAAAGATAAAAGGTGTAAATGGAGATGGTAATGGAAGATATGGCAGTAAGAGGAAGATGGGCAGAGTATTTTAGGGAGTTGCTAAATGTGAAGGAGGATAGGGAGAGAAAGGTAGTTGCAGTTGGAAGAACTAAGAAAAGGACAGTGATGAATGAGAAAAATGGAGAAATAAGGAAAGATGAGGTGAAAGCAGTTATTAAAATAATGAGAGCATGTAAGGCACTTAGGTTGGATGGATGTCATGTTGAGTGTCTAAAAAAGGGAGGTACAGTGATGGTAGACTGGCTGGTGAGATTGTTTAATGTTTGTCTAAAAGAGGGTAGAGTACAGGAGGAGTGCCTTTATAGTTGTTTTACAAGGGAAAAGGGGACAAGTGTGAGTGTAGTTGTTTCAGAGGGATCAGTTTGTTGAGTGCAGTTGGGAAGTCTTATTGGAGGGTTTTGATTGAGAGGATTAGGAGAGAAACAGAGGGAGTAATGGGTGAGAAACTGGGTTTATGACAGGTAGGGGTTGTGTGGATAAAATTTCTGTAGTAAGGCAGACATGTGAGAAAGCTTTAGGAAAAGGTAAGGATGTTTTTTGGCTTTGATGGATTTGGAAAAAGGCTTATGACAGGGTAGACAGGAAGGGACTGGGAGGTATTGGAGATATATGGGATATGAGAAAAGCTACTAAGAGCAGTCAAGAGTTTTCATGAGAGTAATAGAGCCTGTGTTAGAATTAGAAATGGAGAGAGTGGGTGGTTTGAAGTAAAGGTTATGTCGCCTTGGCTATTCAATTTATACATGGATGGGGGTGATATGAGAGGTAAATGCAAGAGTAATGGGCCAGGGATTGGAGATGGTTAAAGAAAATGGAGAAGAATTGGAGATAAGGCAGTTGTTGTGTGCTGATGACCCTGTGCTTGTAGCAGGATCAGAGGAGGGATTAAGGAAGTTAGTAATGGAGTTTGAGAAGGTGTGCGAAAGAAGGAAGTTGAAGATTAATATGGGTAAAAATAAGGTGATTAGATGTACAAGGGGAGAGGATGGTAGCAATTTGGAAGGAAGTAGTAAGGAAGAGAGACTGGAGGAAGTGGATAGCTTAAGATACTTGGGTGTGAATGTGACAGGAAAGGGAGGAATGGAGGTGGAAGTAGAATGTAGATTGAGAGAAGTTAATGCTTTGGGGATTGAAAAGTGTAATGAAAAATAAACATTTGGTAATGGATACTAACAGATTATACAAAGGAGTGCCAACAGCACTGTATGGGGCAGAAACATGGAACAAAAGATGAAATGCCTGAGAAGTATGGTAGGGGTTACAAGGCTGGATAGAGTGAGAAATGAGGTGAGGAGTTGAGTGGGGGTGGAAAGGGAGTTGGGAGATATGGTTGATGAAGGAGTAATGGGATGGTTTGGGCACATGGAAAAAAATGAATGAAGAAAGATTAGTGAAAAAGGTGTGGAAGGAGTGAACACGAGGGGGCAACCAAGGATGAGATGGATAGATGGGGTAAAAGGGGCATTGGGAAAGAGGGTTTGTTGAAGAAGGAAGGGAGAAGACAGAAGATAGGGGTGAGTGGAGAATGGTTGTATATGGATGATGCTGTGATGCATGGAAGGGAGTGGGTGGGATGGGGAAGTGAGGGAGTAAGTGTGAATGATATTTTGATGTAATTCCCCATCTTTTTTTCATCATGAGTGGATGGAGAGGGTGGGGTTGCTAATTAAATGAAGTGGGCTTGCTGTGGATGTGTTGTGTCTTGCTACATTGCTTCTGACCAAGGGTAGTGGGTGATATGCAGGGATGACCTGTCATCCAGGAGGAGCCAAGAAAAGAGGTGGGAGGGGTGGTGAATGGGATTGGAGTATGTAGGGATAAAATGGGTGAGAGTGGCTTTATGCTTTTGACTTTGGCTACCTCCCTTGTAAAGGGGAAAAAACCATTAGAATACATAGGAGTTTAGGTAAGCTGCAGCTGTTCTGTTATGTACGAGGTTTAGCAGTTCTGTGTTCCAAGTTTCATGTGCTCATTGAAATTTTATTTTATTGGTAAATGGTTGTGATTTGACATTTGTTCTTACCAAATTTTTACTTTATTTTTCATCAAGGAGGTGCAAAATGACATGAAAATGAATTAACTAACTTGAATGCTCAATTCTCAATTCATCCTGGTGAGAGCGGAGTCCAAAACCATAGTGGCGATTAACCCATTCAACTCCGATGACAAGATGTCTTGTCATTTGGTCAAATAAAACAAAAAATCATAAAACACCAAAATGTTTGATCAAACACCAGAAAAATATGACGTCAGTCCTCGCTTCGCTGCGAGCGAAGCGAGGATTGACGTCATATTTTTCTGGTGTTTGATCAAACATTTTGGTGTTTTATGATTTTTTGTTTTATTTGACCAAATGACAAGACATCTTGTCATCGGAGTTGAATGGGTTAACCCCTTTACTCCGGGCCAAAATCTCACGGGCAGCATTAGCTGCCAGACATGTGATGTTGCGTCATAATACTCACATTATAAAAAATAAAGTCACCGCTGTATTGCTCGTTCTCTCTTTCACCCATGAATTTTGATAACCATAGAAAATATGATGAAGCCAGTTTACAGAGTATGGGGGTCACGCAGGTGCAACTACAATAAATATAATCAAGAAGCCGACATCAGCATCCTCGCATACCCACTTGCTCCTCATGACGTCTACGTAGGCATCATCATATCGAAGGGGTTAATATAGTTTTCACTGCACAGAAAAGTTTACACAATCAGACAGTCACAACATTTGAAATGTGACATCAAAGCATGGGGCTCCATAATAAATCACAAAAGTCATTTGTTACAGGGTATTTGAATCTCAAAGATGAGTAAATATAGGCAGGTCAGTAGACCAGTATGTTATCTTGCACACAATGGTAAAACTAGTACTACAGTTGGAGCAGAAGAAAAGACTGGAGACAAAGAATGTCTAGATATTTCAACTGCTAACTGCATTCTTCCTCAGTAGTACAGAGAGATGCTATCTGAAGAGGACTGCAGTCAGCAGTTGAAATATGTAGACAACCCACCCTTTTTTCTGATCCAACTGTGGTATTAGTTGTGGTTTATAGATATGTTACTACAGTGTTCATCAGTTATATATACTATCAGACCTCACCCAACATGACTTCACTGTGCATGATATTTACATAAATAAGTAAAATCTCCCAACATTTACTGAACATGACCATAATTCATCATAGCATGATTTGAATAGCCTGCCGTGTTCCGTGTCATGTTTTCAGCCAGTGTCTGAAGAGGGTCTGGGAACCTAACCTATTTTTTCCCTTAACCCCTTCCATACGGTGCCGCACACGTAGGCGTCATGGACTTAGATCTCGGTGGCAGCAGCCAATGCCAGCCGTACGACGTGTCGTAATAATACTCGCATCATAAAATATAGTCACCGCTTATATCGATCGTTCTCTCTTCACCCGGGAATTTTGATAACCATAGAAAATGCGATTACAAAAGAATTAGAAAGAATGTCATTATGGAGGGGCGACTACAATAAATATAATCAAGACGCCGATATGGCAGCCTCGCGAATACACTCGCTCCCCATGACGCCTACGTGTGCGGCACCGTATGGAAGGGGTTAAGACCTGATATTCGCCCAACACGAATTTTGTCTAACACAATGGGCTAAGAAACCTAACATTTGTATTGGATGAGGTCTGACTTATATATATGTATATAGTATATACTCACATATATATATATATATATTTTATATATATATATATATATATACAGTGCTCGACAAGGAAGTTCAAACGGTTAGCGAGAATGAGTGATGAGGAGAATGAATGAGTCTTAAATCAATAAACAAAAGCTTACTTTGTACCTCTAATACTTTGATGGGTGGCCTTTACGTGCAATGATCTCACGAAGGCGGTTTGGAATGGAAGTGGCGTACTTGGCAAGATGTGCAGGGGTTATACTAGCCCAGGATTGGCGAATGGCTGCCTCAAGCTTGGGCACAGAGCTCATATCTTTACCCTGCAGGTCTTGTTTAATGTGGTTCCACAGGTTTTCTATTGGGTTTATGTCAGGACTATTGCCTGGCCAGTCTGCTATGTAAGGTATATGACAGTCTTTAAGCCACTGAGTAACACTGTGAGCAGTGTGGGTTGGGGCGTGATCTTGTTGAAAGATGTTAGCACCTGAGCTATTAAAAGAATCCTCCAGGTGGTCATTTAAGAGTTCATAATAAACATATTGGTTCACTTTTACATTTTTCGGTGATACACATTTCCACCCCTATTGCCAGTCACAGTAAAGGTGGATTCATTGGTCCAGAGAATAACCAGCCATTTGTCATCATCCCACTGAAGATATTTCTTGCAAAACTTGACCCTACAGCGCCTCTGGTTAAGAGTGAGAAGAGGTTTCTTCACCAGGCGGTGGCTTCTGTACCCAAGGTCATGAATGCGGCAGCTAACTGTTCGCACACTAACCTCCCCAAAGAGTCCTGGTTTACTTTTTTTTATTTTTCTGGCGGTAACACATGGATTATGTTTTGTCTCTTGATAACATAAGTAGCACGAGGGGATGTCTTTTTGGGGGGACTTTTTCCTTGGTTTGTAACTGGGTGTGTCACAGCCACCTTCCTTCTTAAAAATGGCAACCTACTTGCACACAGATGTCTTGCCAACACCAACCTGCTCTATTATTGCCTTTGGTGACCAGATTTATGTAAAGCTATGATCTAGGTTATTGTCTCTTGTGATAAATACTTGTTCTTGCCCATATTAACCACTTCACTCCGGGCCAAAATCTCGCGGGCAGCATTAGCTGCCAGACGTACGATGTTGCATCATAATACTCGCATTATAAAAAATAAAGTCACGGCTGTATCGATCGTCTCTCTTTCACCCATGAATTTTGATAACCATAGAAAATATGATGAAGCCAGTTTACAGAGTATGGGGGTCACACAGGAACGACTACAATAAATATAATCAAGACGCTGACATCGGCATCCACGCGTACCCACTTGCTCCTCATGATGCCTACGTAGGCGTCACCGTATGGAAGGGGTTAAGGCTAGAAAGCACCTCTGTCTGCAAAAAACACTGACTGCCCAGGTGGCGTCACCAGAACACTCACGTAACAAAAAGCCTCCCCATGAAGGCTAAGAGGCAACTGAGGGATGATTGATAGCATGCGTCATAAACCCTACCCATAGCTCCGCCCACTTGTCCGTTCACACTTCCTCGTCTATATCATTTACCCCCCTGGAGGATTCTTTTAATGGCTCAGGTGCTAACATCTTTCAACAAGATCACGCCCCAGCCCACACTGCTCGTAGTGTTACTCAGTGGCTTAAAGACTGTCATATACCTTACATAGCAGACTGGCCAGGCAATAGTCCTGACATAAACCCAATAGAAAACCTGTGGAACCACATTAAACAAGACCTGTAGGGTAAAGATACGAGCTCTGTACCCAAGCTCGAGGCAGCCATTCGCCAATCCTGGGCTAGTATAACCCCTGCACATCTTGTAAGTACGCCACTTCCATTCCAAACCGCCTTCGTGAGATCATGGCACGTAAAGGCCACCCATCAAAGTATTAGAGGTACGAAGTGAGCTTTTGTTTATTGATTTATGACTCATTCATTCTCCTCATCACTCATTCTTGCTAACCGTTTGTACTTCCTTGTCGAGCACTGTACTTGTATATATATATAATTTTTTTTTTTTTTTTTTTTTTTTTAAAGTCAGCTGCGCTAATAGATTGAACTATTTTGAGTTGTATTTTCTTTAGTTTAAGAACTTTTTATCTTCATTGTTCAAATTATGAATGAAATCACCATGATGCTTTGAAGAATGCTGATAAATGCCATTGTTGAATGTATAACAGTATAAACTTTTTATCCCACCGTTGGAATAGAAGACACTAATGTCGAAAGTTCTGTATATTTTGATCACTAACTGTGATCCTCTTCAAGCAGAATGAGTACATAGTGGAAGACAAATACATATATACAAAAATGTGAGGTGAGAAAAAGGAACAAGGGAAGAGCTCAGGTTATGTGACTGATGCTCTGCGGGTCTTGTGGAATTTTGTCCCCTTGGAGTAAATAAGGTAGTAGTTGATTGACAGCTGAGGTTGTAATGAAGTCAGGTGACCATTGACCGGTGACTGCATTACCACCTCAGCTGTCAATCAACTACTACCTTATTTACTCCAAGGGGACAAAATCCCACAAGACCCGCGGAGCGTCAGTCACATAACCTGAGCTCTCCCTTGTTCCTTTTTCTCACCCCACATTTTTGTATATATGTATATGTCTTCCACTATGTACTCATTCTGCTTGAAGAGAATCACAGTTAGTGATCGAAATATATAGAACTTTCGACATTAGTGTCTTCTTTTCCAACGGTGGGATAAAAAGTTTAATTTGCTAATGTGCTACGACATTACTGTGTATATAACAGTACGTAAAAAAAAATGTTAACAATAATGCCAAAAACTCAGAGTTTTGTCACCTCACTAAGAGGCTTCTTCAGGGTAAGAGGACTTCATTGTGTGTAAAGTGTAACCATTACCTATAACCCCACATATTGCAACAATACCCATGGAAAACTACATCACAATTTACATAAGAACATACATGCACACATGCCCCAAAGCTCTTCCTTCACGTGACCAAACTGTGAAATACCCAATTCGTAAGAACACATTTTCTTCATACACAATGAACTCTGTAACTTAGATTAATAACCATAATGATTAAATCACAAGAAACAATTACACATCTTTATAATGAAAATATTATATCATATACTAATTTCCAAAACTAGTATCACTAAGATAAATTGTAAATCATTTGTGAGATTGCCAACCCCTCAAAATGCTTTATCAACAAATTTACTGTACGAAAGCAGCAGTGAGAGGGAACTGGCAGTTAGGAGATGGAAGTAGACCAAGGAAGGTCTGCTGCTGTAATCAAACATTAATAGGCCTTTGTAAAGGTCTTATGCTTTGATTTGACCCACCAAAGATACTGGTGGCAGTGAGTATGCCACCCAACTCTGAAAGAATTGGCACAAAGTGAATCCCAGTGCCCAAGGAGAGTGAACCAAAAGTGACTATGTATACCTGTACCCATTAGTGAGCAACATACACAAACTTTACCTGCCTACATGAGTGCATAAGTGTTGAAGTGAAATTCATCTATGTAAAATAATGTAACCGCTAACTGATTTGGTTATAGTTTGCTTTAGAAACATTGTGTGGACATAATACGAAGAAAACAGTCCCCCATACACAAAGTGTTACAGTTTGATCAAATCATCTGTGTCATCAGAACTCCTAACTCTGATACTACAAAAAAAATTTCCTTATCAACTAAGTTGCAAACAAATCCTGGCAGAGGATTTGCATCACCCCAGGGTCACCTGCCTAGCTCACACATCGCTTGGCAACCATCTTCAAGACACCCTGCTTCTACAACTCCTGTGGTCCCGCAGCTTATGTAACTAGGTAGTCGCCAACCCTCAACAACATCCCAGGGTCACCTGCCTAGTTCACACATCGCTTGGCGGCTATCTTCACAACACCCTGCTTCTACGACTCCTGTGGTCCCGCAGCTAATGTAACTGGTAGTCACCCAGCCCTCTTCACCATCCTTCACCAGTTCTACAACTCAGAGAGGCACCCACAATTTCTTCACACCCACCCTGCAAGTAAAAGAACAAAAATAACCCAGAGCATGTCCCAGCTCACACAGGTTCCCACCATCAAATTCAAATTTATATAAGTATCATTCTTTTTTTTTCTTTTTTTTGCATAATCGTAATCACACATATATATATATGTATATATATATATATATGTATATATATATATATATATATATATATATATACACATTCTCATCTATAATTATATATAATTATAGACACAATTTTAAAAAGTTAACTTCATAATTATATATATATATATATATATATATATATATATATATATATATAATAGGTGGACCCCTACCTACAGCAACCATCAATAGTCTACCCTTTTGACTGATAGGAACCTTCAAAGAACAATGAACAAGTAATGCAATTTTTTTTTTTCCCACTTTTTATATAATAGATATTTGTGTGTATTTACCTGTATGATTAATGGGTCTCACAGAATAACCATGGTGTGAAATATGTCAAGGGAGATGACACAGCAAATCCCTTTGACCTCTCCATGTTTTTCATGGTCCTCCCCATAAAGTGTGAGAGAGCCCCAGCGATGAGTAAAAGTAGCAACGACTGCAACAGCACTGTAGGAGAGAGGCCAAATGCAGAGTATGGGATTAAAAAAAAAAATATATATATATATATATATATATATATATATATATATATATATATATATATATATATATATATATATATATATATATATTGGATCCCATACTCAGCATTTGGCCTCTCTCCTACAGAGCCCCAGCGAGTTGACATTGACATAAATGACACCTCCCCATCCAAATACATCCTTGACATAACAGACAATGTGGAATTGATAGATTCAGCAATGCTCAACCAGCCAGAATAAACACAATATCCTTTATAAACAATGCACCAACCCACCCTAACCCCCACAACACAGGAGCACCTATAGATAAAAACCTTGGCACCACCTACAATCCAATTCCCACAATATGTGGGACTGCAGACAACGCTCGAGACAAAATACAATGTGTTCCCTTCATAACACAACATCACATTCAGACACTGAATGCAAAGCCCAACGACTAAACAAGAACCCCCCACATACAACATACAATACATCCAACAATTCCTACAACCACTCAGCTAGCATGGGTAATAACAAACAAGACCCCAAAGGTCATCAAACAACCAAATTCTTACTGTTCTCTACGTAACTCCTATAACCATTCAGATAGAGACTGCCACCAACAGAGCTGCCAATCTACTCCCAGGTCTACCCATTACAACCAGAACAGACAATGCTCAGTCCCTAATACATTCTCCCACTCCTGTTCTTGGAGAGCTGGTGAGGAGTGAAGGTGATGGCAAAGTGGAAGCCTTATATAGGCTTCAAAATAGTTCAATTTATCTGTGCAGTTGATGCAGGGATGACCCGTCATCCAGGATGAGCCAAGAAGAGAGGGAGGGAGGGGGTGAATGGGAGTAGAATATGTGGGGATGGAATGGGTGGGAATGGATTTTATGCCTTTGGTTTTTTGGCTACCTCCCTTGTAAGGGGGAAAAAGCCATTGTTTGTATATTATATACTGTATATATACCAGTATATATATATATATATATATATATATATATATATATATATATATATATATATATATATATATATATATATATAATTCCCACCCCAACCAAATGTAGTGGTTAAAACTTTGCTCAGTGAAGATGATTACTGTGTTCTTTATATATATTCTGCTGGCTAAATATTGCTAGGTGGATTTATTCATTTTGAGGGACTACCCCTCCATTGTTTGGTGTTGATTGGTTTTTCTTAATTATAAAGTGTCAGTGTTGAAGACATACATTCAGAATGTAGCATTACACTAGAGTGGCATGAATACTTGTATTTTCATCACATTGGTTCTTTTCATGAGCAATGAGGCTGAAGTCAAGATAGAAATAATGAATTTATTTTTGTTACAGTTTGTACTTAGGGCCACTTGTACTACATTACATAAACTATGGAAAGTTCCTTACTGTACAAAACTAGTCAAATATGTACAGGACTGCATTTCTCCCTTCTCTTGTCTATATTTCTTGTGTTGGATATGTGGGGACAGACTACTTTGAATGTATCAAGGAAGAAATAAATTCAGAAAAAAAAAAAAGTGTTATTACACCTTATTTATTCTGTTCATATTACCATTTATCTTTTGTTTGACTTTTTTCATCATGATAGCTGATATGTATGTTTACATGTATATGTATATATGTATACATATATATGTATATGTATATATATATATAGACAGACATATATCAAAGGCTTTTTCCCACTTACAAGGAAGGTAACCAAACTCAAAGTAATCCCAACATACTCCACTTCCAGGCACCAACCCGAAGAGAGGGAGTCTCTTCTTGGCTCCTGGATGATGGGTCATCACTGCATCTCACCCACTGCCCTTGGTCAGAAGCAATGTGGCAAGACACAGCACATCCACAGCAAGGTTGTTTCATTTAAATGGTGACCCCCCTCTCTCTGTCCCCTCATGCAGAAAAAGAGAAGACTGGGAGAAATCCCTTTGGGCTGTGTCAAAATATCATTCACACATACTCCCTCACCTCCCCCATCCCCCACCCACTCCCTTCCATGCATCACAGCATCATCCCTACACAACCATTCTCCACTCGCCCCTATCTTCTGTCTTCTCCCTTCCTCAACATACACTCCTTCTTTCCCAATGCCCCTTTTACCCCATACATCTTATCTTTGGTCGCCCCCTCATGTTCACTCCCTCCACCTCTGACTTCCACACCTCTTTTAATCTTTCTTCACTCATTTTTTCCATGTGTCCAAATCATCCCAATACTCTTTCATCAACCCTATCTCCCAACACCCTTTCCACCCCCACTTTCCTCACCTCATTTCTCACTCCATCCAGTCAAGTAACTCCTGTCATACCTTTCAGGAATTTCATCTCAAACACATTTAAATTCTTCCTCTCTTACATTCCATGTTTCTACCCCATACAGTGAAGTCAGTACAATCACTCATACAATCTCCTGTTAGCATCCATTCCCAAATGTGTATTTCTCATTACACTTTTTAATCCCCCAAGGTATTTACTTGCTTCTCTCAATCTACATTCTACCCCCACTTCCATTCCCTTTCCCACCGGAATTGCACCCAAATATCTAAAGCTATCCACTTCTTCCAGTCTCTCTCCCTTAATACTCACTTCCAATTTGTTGTCATATTCTCCCCTTGTACATCTCATCACCTTATATTCACCCACATTTATCTTCAATTTCCTTCTTTCACACACTTTCCCAAACTCTGTCACTTTTGTAATCCCTCTGATCCTGCGACAAGCACAGGGTCATCAGCAAACAACAAGCTTATGTCCAGTTCTCCATTTCTTTAACCATCTATCCCCTGCCCATTACCCTTGTGTTTACTTCTTGTACCACCCTATCCATGTATAGATTGAACAGCCAAGGCACCATAACACATCCCTGGCAATGTCCCACCTTTACTTCAAACCACTCTCTCCATATCTAATTCTAACACAGGCTCTATTACTCTCATAAAAACTCTTAACTGCTCTCAGGAGCTTTTCTCCTATCCCATTTATCTCATATTCCCCACAGTGCCCTCCTGTCTACCCTGTCATAAGCCTTTTCCAAATCCATAAACCCCAAAAAATATCCTTACCTTTTCTCACATAGTTAATTAAAGCCCTGTCTACCATTCATCCATTCACCACCCACTCCCATGTGTACTTAACTTTCTTCCTAAACACTGTATTTGCTATCATCAACTCTCTAGATACATCACCATCTCCTCTACGATGTTTTCCTGGAACTCCACACTTCCCTACCACTCCGTCTATTGTTTCGTCTCCTACCCTAGCATTGACATTTCTCCCTAAAACCTCTATGTACTCATTTAAATCTATCCTAAAAGCCTCCCATTCTTCTACACTTTTCTTACTACCAGGCCCATATAGACTTACAGAAATCCACATCTACCATCCCAGTTTCACCTTCATCCACATTAACCTTGAAACCTTCCACTCCACTACACGTTTACCTATATTTTCACTTAGTATAGCCACCCCTTCCCTCTCTCATCCTCTCTTCACTCATGACACCCAACTATACTCCCAAATACAAACTCGCCCCCCTTTCAAAGTTTCACTCAATGCCAACACATCCATCTCAAACATACTGCCTATCTCTTCCCTATTACTCTCATATGTACCATGTCCACGTACATTAAAAGACCCAAACCTTAGGGTTCTGGTTAGAAGACTCCTCCCAGATTTTTTAAGGTACCCCGTCCTGTTTTTGTTGCCTTTTACGACTCGAATGGAAACACTTGGTGGCAATGTACTTCTCCCTATCACATACACACACACGCACACACTTTCGTTGGATGGACGGCGAAGATTGGAGTTCCGAAGAAAAATCAAAATGTACGTGGATCTCAACGTCAAGGAAATACCTTGTTGTATTTATAGGGAAGGGGAAAGCTCGTGGTGTGGGAAGGTGAGGAAAAAGGAGAAGGGGAGGGATTACTGAGGGAAATGGAAGGAAATGAGGAAGGAGGGGACTTGGTCCAGGCAGGCAGACACCATATAAACAAACGTCAATTTAGTGACAATGAAGGGACTAACAAAATTGTAAAGATTAGAAATATAGATAAGAGCAGCACAATGGAAGGTGAGGATAATGATTTCCAGGGATTTAATGAGGGGGGGGGGATAACAACCTCCCCCAGTTAGCAAGACTAGAAGAAAAACTTGAAAAAATGACCGAACATTGGGAGAGTAGGTTCGTTAAAATGGCAGAGATTGCGCAGAGAGTTGACAAATTGGAAGAATTAGAGAAGGTGAACAAAAACCTAACTAAAGAAATAGAAGAATTAAAAAGACAGTTAAAAGAAGTAAAAGATGAGAATGAAGAATTAAAGAAGAACAAAGAGAATAAAGAGTCCATAGCAAAAGAAGCACAGGGTTGGAAAAAAAAATCCAAGAGAACAGTAAAGTTGCATTTACTGACATAATTAAACAGCAAATGAAAGAACAAACTGAAGACTCTGTTATTAAATTGATGAGACAGAAAGAGAATATAGTAAGAGACTTAGCAGATAAAAAGAAATGTATAATTATATTAGGAATGGAAGAGAAACATAACCTAGATAGAACTTCAAGAATCAATGAGGAAAAAGAAAAAGTAAGCAGTTTACTAGAATTAGTTAAGGAAGATGAACCTGAAATCATGAAACAAATTGAAGAGATGTATAGGCTCGGAAAGTATAGTACAGATAAGACCAGACCAATTAAGATTAAATTCAGGTTACAAACGACATCAGAGAATATCTTGGCAAAAACAGGGAAACTAGGAGCAAGTAAACAATATAAAAAGGTATGGATAAAAAGAGAAATGAATAAAGAGGAAAGGAGGAAAAAATGAAAAGCCAAGAAGCTAAGGAAAAAAACGGGAACAGAACAGAGTCAGAAAAAGAAAAATTCTACTTGAGAGTAGTGAATATGAAAGTAAGGAAATGGGACATACTAGAGAAAAAAAGGGAAACAGAAAATACAATGGAAGTAGCAGAAAATTAAAAGTCTTACACAAATATAGATGGATTAATAACAGGATTAAATGAGCTGAATGATTATCTGAAGGAAGAAGAACCGGACATAATGGGAATTGTAGAAACGAAATTAAAAGGTCCACTACAGTGTAGGACATGATACATATAATTATTGGATTAGAAACAGAGAGACAAAACAAGGGGGTGGAGTTATGTTCCTGACTAAGAAGGATATAAACGTGACGTGTGTCACATATGGAAAGAATACAGTAGAGATGATTATGATCGAAGTGGAAGACAGATAAAAAGAGCAGAAAGTTTGTAATAAACTACGTGCCCCCAAAAACAGCCTCGTGGGAAGAGAGTGAACATAAAAGTATGTTAGAAGACACAAGGATAACATTGAATAAGATAATGGAAGATGGAGGAAGAATAGTTATGATGGGCGACTTTAATTGCAAAGAAGTCTGCTGGGAAGAGATGACAGTAAAGGGTGGAGATGACTCATGGGGAAATGTTCTACTCGAGATGATTATTGACCATACAATGACACAACGGATACAAGAGGACACTAGGTATAGAAATGAAGAAGAACCATCGAGACTAGACCTAATAATCACATCTGAACCTAAAATTGTGGAAAAGATTGAATATAAGACACCAATAAGTAAAAGTGACCACATATTGATTGAACTGGAACTAAACGAGGAGAAATACATGAAAAGAAATGAACAATATAGAAAAGGAAGAATGATGTATGAATTTTCTTTTTTATGAAATAAGAGAATTCTTTCAAAAAGAAAACTGGGAAAGAATATACAAAGAAGAAATAACAGTGGAAGAGAAATAGGATATTTTGACAAAAAAAATATAAAAAAGGAGTGGAAAAGTATGTCCCAAGACAAAAACAAGAAAAAGAATATGTAAAGTGCTGGTACAACAAAAGCTGTAGGGAGTTAAAAGACAAAAGAGATAAAGCTTGGACCAAATAGAAGAAAAACAAAAGACCTGAAAAATGGAAAATATATACTTGTTATAGAAATGAATATGTGCAAGTGTGCAGAGAGGAAAAGAAAATATGAAAAAGATGTCAAAAGTAGTTGGGTAAAATATATATATAAAAAAAAAAAAATGCTAAATCCAAGGCAATTTGGATTCAGACAAGGACGATCATGCGTCACCAATTTAATATGTTTCTATTCAAGGCTAATAGATATAATACAAGAAAGAGATGGATGGGCTGATTGTGCATTTCTAGACCTAAAAAAAGCTTTTGACAAAGTACCACATAAGAAGTTGCTTAAGAAATTAGAAACTGAAGGAGGAATACAGGGCAAACTGCTGAAATGGATGGAAGACTTTTTGCAAGAAAGAAAAATGAGAGTAGTGATAAGAGACACTCAAATTGGGATGAAGTAATAAGTGTTCCACAATGAACAGTTTTGGCCCCAATAATGTTTGCTATATATATTAATGATATGGATGAAGAAATTGAAAGTTATATGAGCTTCTTTGCAGATGATGCAAAACTATTAAAAAAAGTGAACACGGAAAAAGATTGTGAGTCATTACAGAGAGATATAAATAAAGTATGGGAATGGAGTAGGAAGTGGGAGATGGAGTTCAACACTAAAAAGTGTAGTATAATGGAATTTGGAAAAAGCAAAAACAGAATAACAGGATCATATAAATTGGGAGAAGAAGGAATAAAAAAAGTAGAAAATGAGAAGGACCTGGGAGTCATTGTTATGAATATGTCACCTGAGAAACATATAAGATTTTTGGAGAAACTTATAATTTAATAAGAACAATCAAAATGGCATTTACATACCTGGATGAAGAAATGGTGAAGAAAATTCTAATCACTCTGAGAAGACCAAGATTGGAATATGCAGCAACGATGTGGTCACCAAGTACAAAAAATGTATAAAAAAAACTTGAAAGAATACAAAGAGCAATTATAAAATTGGCACCAACACACTCAAAACTATCATATGAAGAGAGACTAGCAAAACTTGAGCTACAGACACTAGAGCAAATAAGAGAGAGGATATGTGATAGCTATTTACAGAATCATGAAAGGCATAGAAATTATTGATAGGATCTAATAAAATGGGATGATAGAAATACAAGAGGACACGGAAAGAAAATCAAGAAAGACAGCTATAGAAGAGATCTGAAAAAGAACAGCTTTCCTCACAGAGTAATAGACATTTGGAACAAGTTAGATGAGAAAGTGGTGTGTGCAAAAACAATACACGGCGAAAATTCGATACGTGTGAAACCAAGATCTAAGGATATATATATTAGTATATTTAGTAAGTATAGATAAGTATATTTAGACCTTGTGTGAAACGAACCCAAGGCATACTTCAACGCCCATTTCCGAATTTCGGAACAAAATTCTGAGTTTCGGAAACTATCTTCCTCACAAATTACGGAAAGGTTTCTCTCGTCCACACATCTGGCTCATCTAATCCTCGCAATCTCAAACTGTCCGGAAATAGATTCAATTTGGAAGTGGGTAGAAACAAATTCGCCAACCGTGTAGTTAATGAATGAAATAAACTTCCTGCAGAGGCAGTGCAATGTAGTTCAGTTCGAAGCTATAAGAATAATTTTGATAAACACCTAAGCAAAATGCTGTAATGATTATAATCTATTTCATATTGTTTTTGTTTTGTTACCATTTGTCTGATTCTCATTTGTTATTAGTTATATGTCAATTTATTATTATTTACTATTTACTTGTTTGTTTTATTATTTAACTATACCTATGCATTTATTCACTTTACTTGTTATTTACATTATTAAAATTCTTATTCATTAATTTATTATGATTTTTTTCGCACCCGACCTAGATATGGACCAAAAGGCGGGCATGCTCCGCCTTTGTAATTCTCGTAGGACCCCGTTCCTTTGCGACTGGAGAATTAAAAAAAAAAAAAAAAAAAAAAAAAAAAAAAAAAAAAAAAAAAAAAAAAAAAAAAAAAAAAAAAAAAAAAAAAAAAAAAAAAAAAAAAAAAAAAAAGGTAAAAGAGAAAAGAAATAGATGAAAAAGAAGAAGGATAAGGAGGATTGTAGCTGTTTGTTTGAGACACCGTGTTTAATCATATCTTAACAAGGAATTTTACTTATATCTTACAAATAAAGTTACTGCTGCATTTAGATTAGACCTGAATGTACGATATCTAAGGCGTTTTTACCAGCGCATCAGAATATCAAACACTGATGTTCTGGCTGGTTTTTGGTAAACACGACTTACTGTGCTGCCAGACGACCCTCGCTCGCACCGTCTCGGAAAAAGTGTCGTACGGATCATAACATAGACAGCAGCTGTGGTGGGACCATCAAGCCAGAGTACGAGAATTGAGCCAAGGGACGAGACAATGGACAGCAGCACCGACTCTGATACTTATATGGAAGATGACGAAAACCAGTCTCTTCTATCAGGACCTATGATGCCTCTATTGGCAGTTGCAAGCGTGGCAGAGATGCAGCCAGAGGCAGATATGGGTGCAATGCAGGAAAGGATGTCTTTTTGTGGCCAATTCCTCCTAAAATTTCTGAAATTGCACATGAATTCCAAGAAATGGGAGGAATTCCCGGTGTGGTAGGGGCTCTGGATGGATGCCACATTAACATCAAAGCTCCATCACCCACGCAGGCCGATTATGTTGATAGAACACAAAAACACAGTGTCATTTTACTTGCAGTTTGCTTGCCTAATAAAAGTTTTTCCTACATTCAAGTGGGCTTCCCGGGATCTGCACATGACAGCCGAGTGCTAAAGTCAACTTCACTTTATAAAAAAATCCAAAACGGTGACCTAAATTATTTCCCATCACCACAATATCATATTGTAGGAGACTCTGCCTTTGGAGTCCAAAAGCATGTAATGGTACCATTTAAGAACTCTGGAAACTTATCGCAAGCACAAATTCTCTTCAATACTAAACTCTCCAAAGCAAGAGTTACCATTGAAAATGCTTTTGGTTTCTTAAAAGGTAGGTTTCGACGATTGAAGCATGTAGATGCCGATATTCTTCGGATACCTAAAATAATAAAAGCATGCTGTGTTCTTCACAACATATCAATAACTCAGCCTGATGAAATTAACATCCTCGAGAGGGATGGGCTGGTGGATGACGCTGTTGAGTATTTCAGTCCTTCATTGTTGTCTGCCCTGCCACGAGACCAGGCTGGTGTGCTAAAAAGGCAGGCAATAGTGGCAATGCTACAGTGGCAATGCTAACTGTAAAAGCAACCTGGAATATGACTGTTTAGGGTTTCAATAATTAGCCAAAATATATTGTTTTTTACATTTCTTTATATGTTACAAAAATATACAAAATTCACATATATGTACATGGTTTTTATTGATTGTGCCTCCCAAAATTTTGTAAAAGTGTTTTGACTCACTCTGAAATCCTCTTCAAGTGTGACGTGGCACATATAATTGGATGTACTTTTGCTTGTGTTCATATGGTAGGTTGGAGGGAATGCAGAGGGCAATGGAGGCAGGAAGGGTGTCAGAACCGGTAACTGAAGTCTTTCTGACAAGTCAGAGACCACAAGGGTGACTTCAGTTACCGGTTCTGACACTCTTCCTGCCTCCATTGCCCTCTGCATTCTCTCCAACCTACCATTCTACCATTTCAATGCAAGCACCAGTACCTCCAATTATATGTGCCACATCACACCTGAAGAGGACTTCAGAGAGTCAAAACATTGTGTTATAGTCATTTGTCACCATGTAGTTATTTGGTATTATATTTTATTACAAAATCACTCATTGTTTTGTCTGCGCTCTAATTCAATTCTTTTTAATCTTAGGATATTCAACCTCTCCCTCTTTATCTCCATGTCCATTTCGTGGCGTTCTCTATCACGTACCGCAATGCAAGACAAAAGTTCTTTTAGTTCTGCCATACTGTTTTGTTGTTTATCACTAGATGTTTTCAGTGTATTTTTCATATATTTCACGCACAATAACAGTTCCTTTCTGTCTGCAGAGGGTCTTAAGCTTCTGGTTCTTGTTCTTCTTGGGGGTGGGGGTGGGACATTCCCTCGGGCTGCAGGTGGCTCCTCACGTGTGGCTGGAGCAGGCTGTGGGGCTTGTGAGGCATGAGCAGGCTGAGGATCTGGTGGTGATGCTTGAGGAGGAGTTGGGGCACGTTGCGAGGCTTCACCATGCTGAGGGTCTAGTAATGAGGCTTGTGTGGCTGGGTCTTCTTCCACAGGGTTGTCAACCTCCATTTCTGCCACACTCCTAGTACCCACTTCTGTGCCCTCCAACACACACAGATCTGGCCGGGACAGGGGATGATTCTTCAGAATTGAAGACAGGAGATTGTAAAATCGTGGCTCAGTCTTCTTTCCCCTCCCACTTGCCTTCTCGTAGTCCTCATAATGATGGAATATTGATTTGAGGTTGCGCCACTTGCCCTCAACTTGTCTCAGTTCCACGCCTGTGATCTAATTTGGGGGAAAAGTCAAAGTGGAATTAATATTTTTCAATATTAATTGATACATGCATCTTTTCATCATAAGGATTCCTAAACACACATTTGACAGAGAGAGGTCATTAATTGGGAAGCACATAAAGTAATGGTCTGGTTAACCATTTTTAAACCAAAAATATGTGAAGAATTTTTTTAGGTTCATAGCATACAAAACACAGACATAGAGCAGGGGCACTACAGTCTTGGAATGCAGATCACACTGTGAATTACAGTGTGATGCTTCATGACGATGGTACCTTAACCTTGAGGAGGAAAATGGAATGAAGTAATGATGAAGCACTAAAATTATAATACAGAATCCAGTTACCATACCCATGCTGTCACTTAAAAAGCTATTAGTATTCATACGTGCATGTACAAAATCATGTACGAATCAAGCAGTTGGCAACCAGCTTCCCAATATCAAAGGTAGGTAACACTGAGAGGCTACCCATTATAACATAAGGGCCTGACACATAGCATATGCCACATACAGAAAAGCATCATTGGTGGTAGGCAACATCCAGACAGGAACATATTACATGCACTGCTTACATAATAGACATGCATACATCATAACAGTTTTCATTTAACTAATACCTCAATGTGATGCAGTTGGATGCCTGCTAGTCCCTGAAGGAAAAAAAATATATTAAATGTGATACTCCAGCTGTAATAAATTGTGGTTACTAACAGATTATTATGGTGAATATCAATAAGAAAATGAACTCGCATGGCCTACATAATAACTTACCAATTCCTGCAACACTCTGGTGATGTCCTTCCACACAACGGCCTTTGTAGTTTTCTTGTCATTTAGGCGCGTGTAGTTTGCCTTGACAAGTTGCAGGAGTGCTTCTGTAGCCGCATAATTCCACAGTTCTTTCACCTTCCCTCCCTTCCCTGAAAAATTAGGCACTCATTATAGTAAGGAAGTCATATCATTTCAAGTGCAAAATTATACAGGATATAAGAAACAGTGAAGAAAAAATACATGTGTGACCTACATGTATATTTAGAAGCACAACACAATACTAAAGACTGACATAGTCAGCCACAAGGGCCTAAACATACAAAAATTAGAGGCTACCCTATGGTCAAGCTTTACTGTTTGGAAGAAACAATCTGTAGGACTGTTTACATAGAGTTTCATCCAAAGAATTACAGTACTGATGTATGCCCTGGCATACATGATTATTTTGTATTGTAATATTTCAGTATAAGTGTCCAACCAATACCACTAATTTACTTACTCTGTTTTCGGACACCCTCCTCTGTGAGTGATTCACGTGGTTCTGGGTTGTCCACTTCTTCTTCATCCTCTGAAGGGGAACAAAGTACTTATGTAGGAACAAGAAAAAAAGGGTACAGAAAATTCTCCAATATTCTGGTGAGTATAGTAACATGGCAGAGACAGGAATTGATTTGGTAAGATGAATACTGGTTATGAATGTGATGTTGGTGCTATGTATAAAAAAAATTCAAAATAATACCAACAATATAAACTGCATGTGCTTTGAAACATGTATGTATTTTGGGCATTGTCAAGGATAAAATTACTAAGTATATAATAACATAAAATCGTTTATCATAATGTATTTATGATGGTATGTACAAATAACAATGTACAGCCCTACACTAAAATTAAGGTCCTTGAACAGGCTGAAACTATTTACTGTAATAATATAAGAGGAGATAACAAAATACTTTTCATTCATTACTTACAGTTCTCGCTCCATGTTGGTGGAAATTTTGGGGATAAATGGTTGGAATGAAATCTTAGCAGTTACAGCAGTCGTCCATGATGTACGCAATGTTCGTGTTATCTCAGCAGCATTTCAAAACAAATATCATTTCTCCGATATATTTGCTTTAATACGGATGTCAATAGCATACAGCAATAAGGTAATCCTTTAATTTTTATTTTTCAGCAAGTATTATACGGATATATAGCATAAACTACACCAAGTTCACATAACTGGAAGACGAAGTCACAACCACATGAACTGACACGGACGTCCCTCACTAGACATATGTCTGAACAGTGTTGAGGTATCACAAGACAACACAACCATTTATTTCAAGTCTTATGGACAATTCTTTTGAATTCTAATGCCAGGAACAAGTTACTACTTTGATCTTCTTTTCATATAAAACAATTATCATAATCCTTAGGGCCTCAGAATTGTAATTATTGAATGTGATAGGAATCAAAGACTATGAAGGAAAGATAGGAAGACTCAGACCAAATACATATAAAAAGTGCGTGCGTTAAAAAGTTGCCAAACACTTCCATAATAGCACCATCTATGAAGCGAACGGTAAAGCTCTAAGGCGGAATTTTCAAATTTTCATACGTCCATTACCCGTTTTAAGGAACATTTGTAAAAAATATTTTAGATATTATCATTATCCTAAATGTAGTACATATACTAATTCCAACACATATATGTTGAAAATGTATCAAAGCAAATATATGTATATTACTTTGGTATCCATGCTACATTCTTTTCAATTTTCAAATATGCATTTGGAATTGGTGCCTAATATATTTGAAATGGATTGCACGTATGACACAGATGCATTTCTGTATGGCAGCTACATTCACATTAACTGCTGTTGTATAATAAGGACCAATAAAATGCAGAAGTGCATTCTTGTATATTTTTATTGCCAATATTTAAAAATTCATTAGTGGGATATACCTATATATTTATATCTATCTTTATATATATAATGTTCTGGTTCTTTCAGATTTAGCAAGTGTCTTCCACTTCTCATAGTTTATCATATGCCTGCTCTTGTATTTCCTTCTTATGTATTTCTTAGCCTTTTATTGTGTTATTTTATTTTATCTTTTGTATTTGCTAGTGAGTGTCCTCTATTTCTCATTTTTACCATATGCATTTATCACATAGGCTGGGGTAGGTTCTTTCAGCTTGAGGAAGTGAATGTCTCCTACCTCCCAAGGTTCATTCGATTTTTGCTTCCCTTTTTACATGTTTTTTGTTAAGGTTAGTATGACTTTGGCTGAGGTGGCTACTAGAATGCACCAAGTAATATATCCAAATGAAAAAGTGACTTCATAAACACATAATTCATTAGTTGAATTTATTCTTAATATATAAACATTGATAGGCTTTAAACAAATATGTTTTCTAAACATGTAAACAAATGCAACAATCTTAGGCAAATAAAAATTACAAAAACAAGTGCAAAATGACAATACAAAAAGTAAAGCTCAGATATAATGAGATGCAATACATTACAATACAGAGCATAGGTGGTTAAGAGAGCATCAACATTAGTTTATTGCATTACTTTTGAAAGAAAAAAGAAACATGCTTATTCGACATATTCAAACAGTTGTAAGCATTTAAATATTGTGCTTCTACTGAAACATGCAGTGAATTACAACAATAATAAACAGAACAAAGCGACTCGTTTATACAAAACATGCAATGTGATAGAAGAAAGCAATACATTTTAAATAAAGAAATCACATTTACATTTGAAAAAACAAGACAAAACAAAAAGTAAACGCACAAAAAGCATTAGTAAAATAGATTCAAAATCAACATAAAAAAATATGCATTCCTTTTAATAACAAAACAACACAAAAACGTGCACAAATACATGCAAATAAAGAAACACAAATAATACATAAAAAATGTACACATTTGATAAACAAATCAAAAGCAAAAGAAATCATGCCTGACAAATAAAAGCATGCCATTCATGCATAGTATGTGCATGTAACACTGCACATTATACATACCGTAACAGATGTCCCTACACTCATAGTGTTGTATTTCTGAAATCATAAAATTATTTCTTAAATCCATACATATATGCAGCCATCACCATTAACAGTGATCAATATATAATTTTCAAGTATGTGAAATTTTGGCTAATTTCCTGTTGTTTTTGGACATGAATATGTAGAAATACTACATTTTCTTTTCTTTACTTTCTGGTTTAAGAATTTTATATAATAATATAAACGCATTTTAGCATATATACTTATAATATTGTCCATAACACCTTCACAAACATTAAGATTATGTACAGGAAAACTTTTGAGAATCTGCGTCAAATTCTGAAAAATATTATTTTCTACCAATAAATCTTTAATATTATCATTGAATAAAAACTCATAATTTTCTATTAATGATGTAAGACTGCTGCTAGGATAAACTAACAATTTTTGCTTTTCCAAATCCTTATTTCTTAAGAAAATATTATTTTTATCAATACTAACATCATTCTTATCTCCATTTGATAATGAATGTTCACAAGAGCCACATTTATGAAATTTTAACAGTTTATAGCAAACATAGCCAGCAATATATGTTACAGCATTCATATTTATGATTTATAGTAGCATCATCACTTTCCATAGGATTGAAGTTATTTATAAAATTGATTATTTCTGGAGTGATCGGATGAGCATCACCTACATCAGATAACTCTATTGACTCCTCTTCAAATGGATTAAAATTAGAGAAAAACTTCTTAAGTTCTGATGATGCTCTGTCTTCTTCTTGTAGGTCAATAATAGGTGATTCACTCTCACTTATGGTGTTTTGTGGATTAAAGTTATCAATATTTGAATCTACTAGAATATTCTGGAGTGAATCTTGAATTGTACAATTATCCCTAGCAGGGGAATATACATCAGTTATATATTTATTCTCAAAATCACTTTGATAATTTCTTTTCCGCATCACAGATCTTCAGGTACTGTAGCATTGGGGTTTCGTCATCTAAACAATTGCCTTTTAGGGTGTGCTTCATCAGATGGCTACACATAACATTTTTGATCAAGTTATTAAGTTTAGGGGCAGTTGGGGTGTCACTATTACCCCCAGAATTTCTAAGTACACTGAAAAATTTTTCAAGGCAATCTTGGTTGATTCTGTTTGTTATCAAAAATTTAAAATTCCTCTCTTTAACATCCTCCCACAAATTTATCAAACTTGAGATATTCAAAATCCACCCTTCTATACAAGGAATAGTCCTTGTTGAGCCCTTAAACTTAAAAGATTTTAACCATTCTGACATTTGTTTTAAAAATTCAATGTTATCATTGTTGTCAGCTATAGCACACTTTCTAGATTTATAATGAAATAAACTATTGCTGTTAAACACATCAAATAACTCATCTAGATTATTTATAAAAACTGCTGTATTTACAGCTTCTGGTGGTAAAGCACCTAAAACTGCATGAGTATTTATTCCAGCTGCTACAGTACGACTGAAGACCTGTGATGCTAAATTGACTCTCATCTTATCAAATCCAGAATTAAAAATATGAGAGTCTGTTAATTTTTTAGCTAATTTTAATAACATTTTTGAATCTTTCAAATAAAACTGTTCAATATATTTCCAGGAGACAAGTTTGTCCCCTACTTGTAGGTCATGTACTTTTAAATTGTTACGTACACTTTTCATAAGATGGGGAGTGTCATAAAAAAAATAAACCTTTTCACCATTATGAAAAAAGAAAGGTGACTGGGGTGATATGGTAAGTTTACGACACAAGCTCCTATTGTTTGGATCTTGATCGCAAACAGTTCATAGGACTACGTCAGGAGCTTCAGCTCACAGATTGGGAGACAAAATTAAACGAAAGACCTGTAGATCAGATGTGGGAAATATTTCAAAATACGCTCACTAAGATGATTCAAATGTACATTCCTTTTAAGGACAGACGTCCCCCAAATCAAGCTTGCCCAAAGTGGCTCGACAAAGTAACTGAAAAAAGTATTGCTAAAAAGAGACAGGCTTATAAGAAATATAAGTGCTCGGGTGCATCTAATGACTATGAAAATTATGTATCAATACAGAGAGATTTAAAAAAGACAATAAGGAAAAGAAAACGACAATACGAAATGAACATCGCTGATAAATCCAAAGAGAATCCCAAAGAATTTTATAGTTACATTAGAGATAAAAAGGTTGTTAGGAATCAAATTGGTCCACTATTATCTGCTGACGGTCAACTTGAATATTCAAATGAAGGAATGTGTAACATCTTAAACAATTATTTTAGCTCGGTATTCGTAAACGAAACACCTCAAAGTGAATTCCAAACTGAAACCTGTGAAAAGTCTGGGGTAAACTTACTCACTACGGTAAATATAACAAAAGAAAAAATTAAAAGGTGTATAGACAAACTCAAAGTTAATAAAACACCAGGGCCTGACGGTTGGCATCCAAGAATCTTAAAGGAAATGAAAAATGAGATTGTTGTTCCATTAGAGATTATTTTCAAGAAATCCATCATATCCGGAGATGTCCCAAGAGAATGGAAGCTAGCTAACGTTACTCCCATATTCAAAAAAGGTGACAAAAAGAAACCAAATAACTATAGGCCTATAAGTTTGACTTCAATCGTAGGAAAAATAATGGAAACTATCATCAGAGATGCTATCGAACATCATTTAGAAAGTAACCTTTTGATAAATGATAGCCAGTATGGTTTCAGACGGAAACGTTCTTGCGTGACTAACTTACTCGAATTCTACAACACAGTTATCTCCAATTATGACAAAAGAAACAATATAGATTTAATATATCTAGACTTTGCAAAAGCTTTTGATACCGTCCCACACAAAAGACTACTTACTAAATTAGCTTTGCATGGAATAAGTGGTAGTCTATTAGGTTGGACTAGTAATTGGTTGAATGGTCGAAAACAGAGAGTTGTTTTAAATGGAAAAACTTCTGGATGGAAAAGTGTTGCAAGTGGAGTTCCTCAGGGTTCCATTCTTGGGCCACTTCTATTCATCATACATACATATACCAAGGCTTTTTCCCCCTTCCAAGGGAGGTAGCCACAAAAGGAAAGGCATAAAAACACTCCCACCCATTTCATCCCTAAATACACTCCACACCCCTCCCACCCTTCCTCTCATCTGAGCACCTCCTGGATGACGGGTCATCCCTGAACCCTGCCCACCGCCCTGGGTCAGAAGCAGTGTCACAAGACACAGTACATCCACAGCAAGGCCGCTTCATTTAATCGGCGACCCCCCCCTCTCCGTCCCCCTTTGCATATAAGGAGAGGACGGGGAGAAATCCCTTCGGGCTGCGTCAAAATTTACTCACACATACTACCCCACCCCCCACCCCCCCGCCTATTCCTCCTCATGCAGTCACAACATCATCCATATACAACCATTCTCCACTCACCTCTGTCTTCCGTCCTCTCCCTTCCTTCCTCAACAGACATTCCCCTTTTCCCCAAAGCCCCCTTCACCCCATCCATCCACCTCATCCTAGGACGTCCCCTCATGTTCACTCCCTCCACATCTGCCTTCCATACCTCTTTTACTAGTCTTTCTTCACTCATTCTTTCCATGTGTCCAAACCATCCTAATATTCTTTCATCAACCCTCTCTCCCAAATCCTTTTTCACCCCTGTTCTCCTCCTCACCTCCTCATTTCTCACTCTATCTAGCCTAGTAACCCCCACCATACTTCTCAGACACCTCATCTCAAACACATTCAAACTCCTTCTCTCTTCTTCTCTTATGTTCCACGTTTCTGCCCCATACAGTGCTGTTGGCACAATCACTCCTTCATACAGTCTCCTCTTCGCATCCATTCCCAAATGTCTATTTCTCATTACACTCTTTAAACCACCAAGGCATTTACTCGCTTCTCTCAATCTACATTCTACCTCCACCTTCACTCCACCTTTTCCTGCTACACTTGCACCCAAGTATCTAAAACTATCCACTTCCTCCAGTCGCTCTCCCTTAATGTTCACTTCCAGTCTACTGCCACTTTCACCCCTTGTACATCTCATCACCTTACTTTTACCCACATTTATCTTTAGCTTTCTTCTATCACATACTCTCCCAAACTCTGCCACCAGCTTCCTCAATCCCTCCTCTGACCCTGCCACAAGCGCATAGTATATATAAATGATATAGACAATGGACTAAAATCTACTGTTTCCAAATTTGCTGATGATACAAAACTGTGCGGAGTGGCAAATGATCACTCAAACCAATTAGATATTCAAGAAGATTTAGATCAATTACAGCAATGGTCTGAAAAGTGGCTAATGAAATTTAACACAAGTAAATGCAAGGTAATGCACATAGGTAAAAATAACAGTAAGTACGATTACAAGTTATTTGGCAATTCGTTAACAAAAGTGGATAGTGAAAAAGATCTCGGCGTAATTATCAGTAACGACCTCAAATCATCCAAGCAGTGTATTTCAGCCTCTGAGAAAGCAAATAAGATTCTGGAACTGAGTGCGCGATCTTTTGATTTCAAAAGTCCATCACTCATTAACAAGCTATATAAATCGTTAGTTCGTCCACATTTGGAATATGCTGTTTCTGTATGGTCACCGAATCTCATTAAAGACATTGACAGACTGGAAAAAGTACAACGGCGAGCCACAAAACTCATTCCAAATATAAAAAATAAATCATACGAAAATCGACTAAAACACATGAATCTGTTTTCCCTAAAAAAGCGTAGACTCAGAGGTGACTTGATACAGGTCTTTAAGATTTTAAAGGGAATTGACAACATCAAAAGTGACCAAATTTTCACCTTGAATGAGAACCAGACAAGAAACAATGGTCTCAAACTGTCCGGAAATAGATTAAATTTGGAAGTAGGTAGAAACAACTTTGCCAACCGTGTAGTAAATGCATGGAATAAACTTCCTGCACAGGTAGTGCAATGTAGTTCAGTTCGAAGCTTTAAGAATCATTTAGATAAATACCTAAGTAAGATGCTGTAATGATTATAATTTATGTTATATTATTTGTTTTTGTTTTGTTATCATTTGTCTGTCTGATTTTCATTTATTATTAGTTATATGTCAATTTATTATCATTTACTATTTACCTGTTTGTTTATTATTTAACTATACCTATGCATTTATTTATGTATTTTATTTGTTATTTACATTATTATAGTTTTTATTTATTGTTTTATTATTAATATGATTTTTTTTTTCGCATCCGACCTAGATATGGATCAAAAGGTCTCCTGTCGGCATGCTCCGCCTTTGTAATCCTTTGTAACAATCCCACTTCCTTTAAATTTGCCACACAATCATACACCATTTTATATAAGATATCTGCTTTTATTGATTTTGAAAACAAAAAATACCCTAAGACCTGCTTCCATTTAGAACAAAGACCTTTTGCCATAAAAACCATGGCATACTGAGCAAGTTCTTCTTTTCTGCCATACTGGCCAAGATCTTCATATCCTTCAATCAAGTCTTTTTTCATGTTAAAATGAAGACTGCTTTTGATTGATATTGCATCAAACACTATGCCACAGACTTTGTCTTTGTCTTCCATGGTTGCTGCTTTTTGATTTAGTAGTTTTAAAACCGCCTCATTCCAGCCTACGTTGAAATTGATTTGGGACACCCAATACCTAAGCATCCGAACTGAAGGCAATGTAAAGATACTGGCCAAAAAATTGTAAGCTCTAGCACTTTTGAAGTACAGTCCTAGTGCTAGGCATCGTTGTGTTAGTGAATATCTCCTGCCAAATTTTGAAACTCCGGATAACTTCAATTGGGTTTGAAAAAAGTCTAGTGCTGGTCCTTTGAGGTAATTTGAAACGTTTTTTTATAATTGCAGAGGGTGGGGTGTACTGTTTGTGATTTTCTTTGCTTACCTTTATTTTCTCAATTTTCTTTAATAATCTACGTATTTGCATTCTCTGTCTATGGATAACTGCAGATTGTTTTTTCTTTTTAGCAGGGAAGCAGCATGAAGACCCTGGAAAGTAAATGATTCCAGTAAACATCAATATAAAACAAGATTTTATGTAATGCTAAGCATAAGTTAGACATTACAAATTGTAAATGCTTGTGTAGTGGTTTGGTACGAACAAGCCAGGGAAAATGAAATTCACTTTGGTCTCTTATTCTAATCTCTTTGGTAAAACAACCACAAGTAATAGCCACTGCTTAGTGGATCAGATCAGTCGTAGCTGGACGGTGAGCCTAACGTCAGAGGCGGTGGCGGCTGATGACGGCGAGGCTCGATGGGACTGCTACAAGACTGGACGAGATGTTGTTGCTGCTGCCGTGGCTACTACTATTCTGCCCTGACTGGCCGGCGCTGCCCTATTTAAGGGTCGCTCGCGGCTCAGCGTAGTTGGCAAGAGAGGTCGCTAGCCTCTCGAGAACCATTTGCTGGCTCCTGATTGGCTAGCTCATATTCACCTCTTGCCAACTATGGGAAGTGTGTGACCGCCTGTGGCTGCGTCACTACACTTGCTTGTAGAAGCAATACAAGTAAAAACCAATCCATACAATTTCCTTACTTTATACAATGTAAATATAGAGATTGAAAAAAATTATAAGTACCATAATTTATTCATTAATATGATTGCAATTAATATATCTTAAATAATTTACAAAGTACTTATTGGTTTGTTCTTGTTATTGTAAATCAGTTAGACTGTCAGTTAATTAATTGATATAAAAAAAAAACTCAGTAAAAATATATATACATATATCTATTAATATAATCTTCGTATTATGATGCACAGACAACATCTATACATTTTTAAATTGTACTGTGTTAATAACCATACATACCATTTAGAATTTCTTGAGGCTCAAAGGGTGGCACATCTTGTTCATTTGAATTTACTTCTGAAGCTGGATGCTCAAGATTTAATTCATCTGTAAAAATATTGATTACTTTTTCTGGTATCTCATTATGTATTGGTGGGTCAGTGCAAATTCAGCAATACTTTACAAAAGTCAGTAAAAATGAAAATAAATCTAATGATTAATAAAATCTCCATATTATGATGCACAGAAAATATCCATACAGTACATCTTTAAAATATATTGTGTCAATCCCATATATACCATTTAGATTTTTCATGAAGCTCAAAGGGTGGCACATGTTGTCCATTGGAATCTGCTCCTGAGGCTGGATGCTGAGGATTGGGTTCATCTGTAAAAATATTAATCACTTTTTCTAGTATCTCATTATGTTTTGGTAGGTCAATAGGAAATCACTAATATCAACATAACATGCACACACAAGGTATTACATACCATGAAATGACTGTATTGTTTCATGTGGCACAGAAGATATGATGGCTCTCACATCCTCACTCTCTTTGTCTCTAAACTGAGCCGTAGTACCTATAAAAGCATAAGAGGAGATACAAATAAGATGATCACAGAATATAAGGAAAGTGTATTCTTGAATATATGGGAGCAACAGGGGTTATGAAAACTATAAATTAAATTATACCATGACATTATTAAATAACCACATATATTAGTAACAGAAATGAAAACTTGCCAAAATGTAAATCATGCACATTTATATCTGGGTACACAAGTAGAAATTTTGATGCATCAGACTCCTCTTGGAGGTCTATATTTTTGACTCCTGAAACTGATTATGTTAATTAAAACATATATGAATAATAAACTATATATAGTTTTCTTTTGTTTGTTTTTTATTTTGTTTTACAAATATTACACTTTGCTTAATATTTTCCACTCTTTACCAAATGATCTTATCAGCTATTGATTGACAGCTGGCATTTCAATGCCATTCATTACTGCAGCACTCACCTATATGAGAACAGTCTGGAATTGCTGGTGTACTGCAGTTGGAGCCTGAAATATGTTTTATAATGAGCAACTATTAAATTAATAACTAGCCCAATTTTTATTTCATTTCTTCTGGGCTAAACCTTTATATTATAATTACAACATAAGCAACAATTTAATGAGCCTCTATATATTAAACTCTCATTTAACTTAAACAATTAAGTATATAATGTGAAAATTATGACACCTTAGGAAATTCAAAGACAATACAATAATTACTATAGTAATATATGAATAAATAATCATATATGTGTCAATTAATAAAAACACACACATATATATATATAAATATATATATACATATGTATATATATATATATATATAATACATATATATGAATATATATATACATATGGGTACATACACTCTTAATCTTATGTAATAGAATATATTGATCAAAAGAGTTCAGTTTTACACTATCCAGTGTTTCCAATTGCTTAATGTAATGCTATTTTCACTTTCAAAATTATTGATATATGTAAACATTATTTATAAAAAAGTAAATGTTACTGAAAAGACCACACTCCAGTCATCTGAGATGAAATCCCAATATTAAACTATTTTATCTGGAAACCTGGAGTTTTAGGGAGACGCAGAAAGGCCAGAGCTAGGTGTAGCCCGAGGATGTGATTGACGGAAGGCAAGCAAGCTCCCTAATACCCCCAAAACATACTGTATCCACCTCGTACTCAAGGCAAGAGCGAAGGCCAAAATACTTGATATATCTGAATTTGTTTTTTAATCTGTAGTTTCTGTAAGAATGTAAATTTTAGTCCTCTTTTTATTAGTGTACTAATATTTTTCTTCCTCAATGCAGCCATCCCAGTACCTTTCAACAACTTATAAAAATTATGATAAGACATACCCTCTAGATTTTGATCTGGACATCCGTTGTGACAGAGCCTGTTGGATTTTGCATCCAAATAATTCTTTCTTGAGAAATGCCTACTGCATACCCGGTAGCTTCTGTTTAGTTGTTCTGGTGTCTTTCCATTGATCTGGATAACGTTGATTGCTATTTTCCATTTGAAGCATCTGTTTTAATATACAAAATGAACATTAAATGTTGGGGAGAGTTGCCATTTACCCTGGTAAGATCATTAAATCATGAGGTAGTTCTTTACCAAAGGATCGCATTTTGAAATGCTCTTTGCTAAATACATGAAATGCTCGTTTCTAAATAATAGAAGCCGTGGCAACAACTGTAAATTTTCATTTTAATTCAAAATACAAGTTAAAGCTTCTAGAATCGTTTCTAGGTAACGTGTGCCATGGATAACAAAGCCTGAAACAAGGCCTGAACGCAAACTTAATTTAGTTTACCATATTTACACTAATTAAATTAATAAACGAAGATTTAATGAATATTCTTACTGTTCCTGATCCTTAGGGAACCTATGAAATATCAAATCGGGGTCAGTTTCTTTTCTTTTCATGCAAATAATGCATGCATGTGACTTGTTCACTAGAGCTGCCATGCTTACATTTAACATTGACTTCATACACACTGAAAATGTCAAATTTGCCGCCTGTCAAAAATGTAAACAAACAGACGACAGACCAGTAACGTCTTAAACTACTCTGGACGGTTTCGTGTGTGTTCGTTTATGCGTTACTGAAACTCAGTTGCCAATTACTAAATTAACAGGCGCAATTTAAATCTTCTTATCTTTCCTTTAAAGTCTTTGATAGGAATGGCAATACCTTCCAGCCAATCAGAGTGCGTGTTAGCTATTCCGAGCATATTCGCTGCCGTATTCTCAAACGCCTGTCCCAGTCGTTTGATAAAACCAAGCAAGAACTTCAAACAGTTTTGATAGCGTTTGATATTCTGATGCGTTGGTAAAAACGCCTCTAATCTCATTATAATTCGCTCAGTGACTCGGTCTCACCCAGTGCACCAGTGAAGATAACTCATCGTACAGTTGCACTACCTAGAAGTTAGTGGAACTTTGAAACCAGGTAGATAGTAACACTTTTTGTTAATATTAATAATAAGTTAAGTGTGCTGAGTGTACCATGTCGTAAAAAGAAGCGTAATTTGTACAAAAGAAAAAAAAACACGGTTAAGACCAGTGTACTGACGCGTAGGAGCGAAAACGTATTGGTTGCATGATGCAAGGTCTAAATATACCTTATATTCTTAGATCTTGGCATGAAGAACAGTGCTTCAGAACGTTCTGGACGAGTGTGCATATCATGCAGGGCGCAGTTGGAATGTCTTCGTGTAAACAGATTGTTGACAAAGTTTGTGATTCAGACGTATTTATTAAGTAGTTAGAATTACGGGAGTATTGAATTTGTGATTTAGACATATTTATTGTAGTAGTTAGAATTTTTGGAGCATTTAGCATAATTCATTTTATATATGGAACAGACTGGATGGTGACAGGTACTTTACACATTCATGATTCAAGAAGAAACGTGTAACCTAATTGAATCAACGGCTGACCAGTGACCAATAAAAGGTAGAAAATTCTGGTATATATTGAGATTAAGGTAAGTGATAATACAAAAAATATATTTAGCCACATTAGTCAAGCAAGTGGTTGAAACAATTCCAGTTGCATCAACCGCCAGTCATAAATTTTTATCGTGGTAGCAGCATATTCGTGTATATGTAACTCGAGCATACACTCCTCTTGATAGCTGTGGTGTGAGCGTGAGTGTGTATGGCGCGGATGGGGACGGACGGTTGGCACCCCCTCCCCCTCTTTCTGGGGGGGGGGAGAAGGGGTCCAAGGGCATGAGCGCTGGTATCCCCCTTCCCACCCGAATGCGGGGGGGGGGGGGGTGGCCTCACGTTGGGTGGACCGCGCGTGGGTGGTGGTGAATGCGAGTGTGAGTGGAGTGTACAGTACCCGGAAAGGGGGATATGATAAGCTAGCATTAATGGTTAGGAGGTAGGGAATTAGGCTAGAGAAGTGGAGAGTGTGCCGCAAAGGAATGTAAGGGCCCACCCAGGAGCGACCGAAACCGAAGAACCGACGTCATCGACGCACAAGTAAGTACTTTTGAATCACAATAGCGCATTGGAATAAGTCGCTGTTCATTTGTTACGTGATGTGCTAGGTTCGAGCCCTCAGCTGTTGGGCGTGTCAGGTGTCGAAAATGCATATATTGAACTCCAATTAGTGTCAATCGTGTTTCAAAGGAATTAAGATAGAAACAGTAAATGTAGTTCATAAGATGAAAATCTGAGTACTGGGGTTCAGTGTATGATTAACATACACACACACGTCGGTCAAAGTGGCAGCGAAGTTCGGACTACGAAGTTATCCAAGAATTTCGAGGATCACAACAAGGAAGTACCTCTGTTGTGTTTATAGGGAAGGGGAATGCTCGTGGTGTAGTGGGAAGGTGATGAAAAAGGAGAAGGGGAGGGATTACTGAGGAAAATGGAAGGAAATGAGGAGGGGAAAGACTGGGTCCAGGAAAGCAGACGCCATGTCAACAAACGGCGACCGGATGATAATGAAGACGAAGGGATTAGCAAAAATGTAAATATTAGAAATATAGATAAGAGCAGTGCAATGGAAGGTGAAGATAACTAATTCCATGGATTTAACGAGGGGGGGTATGACAACCTCCCCCGACTAGTAAATTTAGAAGAGAAACTAAAAGAAATGAACGAAAATTGGGAAGCTAAGTTTAACCAAATAAAGTTAATTACTCAAAGAGTTGATAAGCTGGAAGAATGAAAGGAGAATCAAAACCTAAATAAAGAAATAGTAGAATTAAAATGACAGTTAAGAGAAGTAAAGGAAGAGAATGAGGAATTAAAGAGGAGTAATAAAGAGTACATAGCAAAGAGGTAAGTGGTTGGAAGATAGTGCAAGAGAACAATAAAATTGGATTTAGAGGTATAGTGAAACAGCAGATGAAAGAGTAAAATGAAAACACAGTTATTAAAGTGATGAGGGAGGAGAATGTAGTAAGAGACTTAGCAGATAAAAATAAATGTATAATTATATTAGGGGTGGAAGAGAAGTATAATCTAAATAGGGCTACAAGAATAAAGGAGGAAAAGGAAAAAGTAAATAATATATTAGAAGTAGTTCAAGAAGATAACCAGAAATAGGGAAACAAATAGAAGAAATGTATAGGCTCGGGAAATACAATACAGATAAGACTAGACCAATTAAGGTTGAATTCAGGTCACAAACGACAACAGAGAATATCTTAGCAAAAACAGGGAAACTAGCAGACAGTGAACAATATATAAAATATGGATAAAAAGATAAATGAATAAAGAGGAAAGAGAGGATGAGAAAAGACGAAGTTAAAGAAAGAAACGAAAAAAGAACAGACAGTAAAAAAGAAATTCTATTGGAGAGTAGTGGATATGAAAGTGAAGAAATGATTCATAGCAGAGGAAAACAGAAGGGAAACGGAAAACACAATGGAAGTAACAGAAAATTAAAAGTGTCTTGCCCAAATATAGATGGCTTAATAACAGGCTTGAACGAACTGAATGATTATCTGAAGGAAAAAGAACCGTATATAATGGGAATTGTAGAGAAAAAATTGAAAGGTCCACTACCACCCAACAGTGTAGGACATGGTGCATATAAATATTGGACTAGAAACAGAGAGGTAAAACAAGGGGGTGGAAATATGTTCCTGACTAAGAAGGATATAAATGTGAGGAATGCCACATATGGAAAGAATAGGGTGGAGATGATTATGATATAAGTGGAGGACAGGGATGGGAAGAGCAGGAAGTTTGTAGTAATTTATGTGCCTCTTAAAACGGCCTCGTGGGAAGAGAGAGAACACAAAAGTATGTTAGAAGATACAAGGATAACACTAAATAAGATAATGGAAGAAGGAAGAATAGTTATAATGGGTGACTTTAATTGTAAAGAAATCTGCTGGGAAGAGGTGACAGTAAAGGGGGGAGACGACCTATGGGGAAATGTACTACTTGATATGATTATAGAACATACAATGACGCAATGGATTCAAGAGAATACTAGGTATAGAAATGAGAAAGAACCATCGAGACTGGACCTAATAATCACATCAGAACTTGAAATAGTGGATAATATTAAATATAAGACATCAATAAGTAAAAGTGACCACATATTGGTTGATCTGGAACTAAATGAGGAAAAATACATGAAAAACTGAACAATATAGAAAGGGAAGAGTGATGTATGATTTTTTTTTTTTTTTGTATATAAATTAAGAGAATTCTTTCAAAAAGCAGGCTGGGAAAGAATACACAAGGAGGAAACAACAGTAGAAGAGAAATGGAATACCCCGTCTGGGGTATTGGCTGCTTGTTACTGTGGCAAAGTAGCATGCAGTCGATACTTTAGGGTCTATATGGGGCGCCCCTACGGACCAGAGTCACACATCATTTTGTCTATGATAGAACAATTTCTGTTCATAGAGAAATGATGACACTTTTATACTACGACTGTCCCTCCGTTATGCTGTCCCCCAACCCCTTGTTGCTGTCCTGTACCATTTCTCTGAGTATTCTCTTTCTGTGATGGGGGAATTCCCTGTGGTGGGGGAAAAGAATACTGCCACCAAGTATCCCACTTGGATCGTAAGAGGCGAGAAGAAAGGGACGGGGAGAGGGACTAGGCATCCTTCTCCCTGTAGCCCCACGGGGCATATAACCTAAAAAGAAAAGTGAAGGCATAAAGGGTGCTGGAGGGCCTCGGGCCAGCACCCTAAGGTTTGGGTCTTTTAATGTGCGTGGATGTGGTACAGATGAGAGTAAAAGGGAAGAGATAGGTAGTATGTTTGTGAGAAGAAAGATGGATGTGTTGGCTTTGAGTGAGACTAAGTTGAAAGGGAAGGGTGAGTGTAAGTTTGGGAGTGTAAGTGGGAGGTTATCAGGAGTGAAGAGAGGGGGAGGGAGGGAAGGGGTGACTATTCTAGTAAGTGAGGAGATAGGTAAACAGGTAGTGGAGTGGAAGGAGGTTTCCTCAAGGATAATGTGGATGAAGGTGAAACTGGGAAAGGAGATGTGGGTCTTTGTAAGTGCATATGGGCCTGGCAGTGAGAAGAGCGTGGAAGAAAGGGAGGCCTTTTGGATAGATTTAAATGAGTGCATAGAGGGTTTAGGAAGAAATGTCAATGTAATAGTACTGGGAGACCTTAATGCTAGGGTGGGAAATGGTCCAATCGATGGAGTGGTTGGGAAGTGTGGAGTTCCAGGAAAGAATCATAGTGGAGAGTTGATGGTGGAAATTTGTCTAGAAAGAGAGTTGATGATAGCAAATACAGTGTTTTGGAAGAAAGTCAAGCATAAGTACACATGGGAGAGGGTGGTGGAGGGAAGGGTGGTAGATAGGGCGCTAATGGATTATGTAGTGGTAAATAGGATTATGATAGGAAGAGTTAAGGATGTACATGTACTAAGGGGAGAGGGTGGGGGAATATCAGATCATTTTTTGGTTGAAGGTAAGCTGAGAGTGGAGGATAGATGGAGAAAGAGGAAAGGGACAAAAGGTAGGGAGGTTCTTAGAGTAAACTCCTTGAATGAAAAGGAAAAGGAGAAGGAGTACGAAAAGAAGCTGAAGGAGGAGTGGGAGGGAGTAAAGGATGGAGCAGAGATGGGTGTGGAGGAGGAATGGGGATGCTTCAAGGAGGGAGTCCTAAAGTGTGCAAGGATGGTGTGTGGAACAAGAAGGACAGGGGGAAATAGAAGAAAGGGTAGTGAATGGTGGGATGAGGAAACAAAGAAGGTTGTAGAAGAGAAGAAGCGAGCATTCACAGATTGGTTACAAAAGAGGACGGGGGAGTCATATGAGACGTACAAATAAAAGAAAAGAGAAGTAAAGCAAAAGGTAAAGGAGGCAAAGAGGAGAGCAGATGTGAAATGGGGTAGGAGTATGACAGAAAATTTTGAAAGTAATAAAAAGATGTTTTGGAAAGAAATTAAGAGAGGAAGAGGAGGCGAATCAAGTAGGGAAGAAAAGGTAAAAGGTACAGATGGAGAGATGATAATGGAAGAGATGGCAGTAAGGGGAAGATGGGCAGAATATTTTAGGGAGTTGCTAAATGTGAAGGAGGATAGGGAAGGAAAGATAGCTGCAGTGGGAAATGCGAAGAAAATGAGAGTGACGAGTGAGGAGAATGGAGGAGAAATAAGGAAGGATGAGGTGAAGGCAGTTGTAAAGATGATGAAAGCAGGTAAGGCACCTGGTCTGGATGGATGCCATGCAGAATGTCTGAAAAAGGGAGGTTCAGTGATGGTGGACTGGTTGGTGAGGTTATTTAATGTTTGCTGGAGAGAGGGTAGAGTACCGGAGGACTGGAGAAGTGCCTGTATAGTTCCTCTTTACAAGGGAAAAGGGGACAAGTGTGAATGTAGTAGTTTCAGAGGGATTAGCCTGTTAAGTGTAGTAGGGAAGGCTTATGGGAGGATCTTAATTGAGAGGATTAGGAGAGGAACAGAAGGAGTAATTGGTGAGGAACAGTGTGGATTTAGGACAGGTAGAGGTTGTGTAGATCAGATCTTTGTGGTAAGACAGATATGTGAGAAAGCTATAGGAAAGGGGAAGGATGTTTTTTGGGCTTTTATGGATCTGGAAAAGGCTTACGGTAGGGTAGACAGAAAGGCACTGTGGGAGGTTATGCAGATTTATGGGATAGGAGGAAAGCTTTTGGGAGCTGTCAAGAGTTTTTATGAGAGTAGTAGAGCTTGTGTCAGGATTAGAAATGGAGAGAGTGAGTGGTTTGAAGTAAAGGTGGGACTTCGTCAAGGAAGCGTTATGTCGCCCTGGCTGTTCAACTTATACATGGATGGGGTGGTGCGAGAGGTGAATGCTAGGGCAGTGGGTCAGGGATTGGAGATGGTTAAAGAAAATGGAGAAAAGTGGGAGGTGAGCCAGCTGTTGTTTGCGGACGACACTGCGCTTGTGGCAGGGTCAGAGGAGGGATTGAGGAAGTTGGTGGCAGAGTTTGGGAGAGTATGTGATAGAAGAAAGCTAAAGATAAATGTGGGTAAAAGTAAGGTGATGAGATGTACAAGGGGTGAAAGTGGCAGTAGACTGGAAGTGAACATTAAGGGAGAGCGACTGGAGGAAGTGGATAGTTTTAGATACTTGGGTGCAAGTGTAGCAGGAAAAGATGGAGTGAAGGTGGAGGTAGAATGTAGATTGAGAGAAGCGAGTAAATGCCTTGGTGGTTTAAAGAGTGTAATGAGGAATAGACATTTGGGAATGGATGCGAAGAGGAGACTGTATGAAGGAGTGATTGTGCCAACAGCACTGTATGGGGCAGAAACGTGGAACATAAGAGAAGAAGAGAGAAGGAGTTTGAATGTGTTTGAGATAAGGTGTCTGAGAAGTATGGTGGGGGTTACTAGGCTGGATAGAGTGAGAAATGAGGAGGTGAGGAGGAGAACAGGGGTGAAAAAGGATTTGGGAGATAGGGTTGATGAAAGAATATTAGGATGGTTTGGACACATGGAAAGAATGAATGAAGAAAGACTAGTAAAAGAGGTATGGAAGGCAGATGTGGAGGGAGTGAACATGAGGGGACGTCCTAGGATGAGGTGGATGGATGGGGTGAAGGGGGCTTTGGGGAAGAGGGGAATGTCTGTTGAGGAAGGAAGGGAGAGGACGGAAGACAGAGGTGAGTGGAGAATGGTTGTATATGGATGATGTTATGATTGCATGAGGAGGAATGGGGGTGGGGGGTGGGGTAGTATGTGTGAGTAAATTTTGATGCAGCCCGAAGGGATTTCTCCCCATCCTCTCCTTATATGCAAGGGGGGACGGAGAGGGGGGGTCGCCGATTAAATGAAGCGGCCTTGCTGTGGATGTGCTGTGTCTTGCGACACTGCTTCTGACCCAGGGCGGTGGGCAGGGTGCAGGGATGACCCGTCATCCAGGAGGTGCTCAGATGAGAGGGAGGGTGGGAGGGGTGTGGAGTGTATTTAGGGATGAAATGGGTGGGAGTGTTTTTATGCCTTTCCCTTTTTGGCTACCTCCCTTGGAAGGGGGAAAAAGCCGTGGTATATGTATGTATGTATGTATGTATATATATATATATATATATATATATATATATATATATATATATATATATGTATATATATATATAAGGAAGGGGTGGAAAAGTATGCTCCAAGACACAAACAAAAAAAGGGATGTGTAAAGTATTGGTACAACAAAAGATGAAGGGAGTTAAAGACAAAAGATAAAGCTTGGATAAAATGAAAGAAAGACAAAAGACCTGAAAAATGGAAAATGTATACTAGTTATAGAAACCAATATGTACAAGTGTGTAGAGAAGAAAAGAGGAAATACGAAAAAGATGTCATAGAAAAATGTAAAGATCAACCAAATCTGTTTTATAGATTTGTAAACAACATACTGAAAAAACAAACAAGAATTAGAGAAACTACGACAAGGAGGAGTTGAATACACAGAATCGAATAGAAATGGCCGAGATTATGAACAAGCATTTTAACTCGGTGTTTACGAGGGAGAACATACAACTTAGAGATGTCTAGTGGGAGGAGGAAGTCCCCCCTATGAAAGAGATAGAAGTAACATGGAAAGAAATAATGAATCATATGGGTAATCTCGATGTCAGAAAATTGCATGGACCAGATGAAATGGCAAACTGGATTTTGAGAGAATGCTGGACTGAACTAACAAACAAAATACATAATAAGCAGTTCATTGAAAGAAGAAAATGTTCCAAAATGTTCCAGAAGATTGGAAAAGAGCAAATATAGTACCAATATATAAAGGGGGAAACAAGGAAGACCCTACTAACTATAAATCGGTCTCTCTTACAAGTACGATAGTTAAAATTTGTGAAAGAATGATCAAAATTAGATGGGTAAGGCATTTGAAAAAACAACAACAACAACGTACTAAGTCCGAGGAAATTTAGATTTAGACAAGGACGATCATGCATCACAAACTTATGTGTTTCTATTGAAGGCTAATAGATGTAATACAAGAAAGAGATGGATGGGCTGATTGTGCATTTCTAGACCTGAAAAAAGCTTCTGATAAGGTGCCACATAATAAATTACTAAAGAAATTAGAAACTGAAGAAGGAATACAGAGCAAACTGCTGAAGTGGATGGAAGACTTCTTGCATGAAAGAAAAATGAGAGTGGTGATAAGAGACAAATATTCTAATTGGGATGAAGTGATTAATGGAGTTTCACAAGGAACACTTCTGACCCCAATAATGTTTGCTTTATATATTAATGATATGGATAAAGGAATTGAAAGTTACATGAGCTTCTTTGCGGACGATGCAAAACTGTTGAAAAAGTGAACACTGTAGAAGATTGTGAGTCGGTGCAGAATGATCTAAATAAAGTATGGGAATGGAGTAGGAAGTGGGAGATGGAATTCAGTATTAAGAAGTGTAGTATAATGGAATTTGGAAGAAGCAAAAAAAGAATAGTGGAATCATATAAATTGGGAGAGGAAGAAATTAAAAAAGTGGAAAATAAGTAGGACCTGGGAGTCATTATTATGAATGATATGTCCCCTGAGAAACATATAAACAAATTTTTTTGGAAAAACTTATAATCTAAATTCCTAACCTCCCATGATCCATTCATTTTTGTTAGTTTTTCCTCTAGACTTACTAATCAAGGGAGGTTGTCATCTCCTCCCTCATTAAATCCATAGAAATAATTGTCTCCACTTTCTATTGAGTTGCTCTTATCTATATTTCTACTTTTGATCCCTTTGCTGACTTGTTCAACTTCTGTTGTGTTGTCTGCACACCTTTTGTTTACCCCTTCTGGCTTCCAGGGCCTGTTCCTCCCCTTCCTCATTTTCTTCCATTTTTCTCAATAATTCCTCCCCTTCTCATTTTTTCTTCACCTGCCCACTACACCACGAGCTTTCCCCTTCCCTACTAATACAACATCTGTACTCCCTCATAGTTGAAATCCACGAAAATTGCTTTTTTTTACCCCAGAGTTCCAATCTTCGCTGTCAATCTGACGAATGTATGTGAGTATATTTACTTACCTAGTTGTAATATACGGGAGGGGAGCTATGCTCGTGGTGACCCGTCTTTGTATCTCTCCGCATCAAGTTTTATCTTAAAATCTTGTATAGTGTTAGCACATACTGTTTTGTTGTCTAATTTGTTCCATGTATTTATCGCTCTGTGTGGGAAACTGTTCCTTTTCAAGTTTTTTCTATAACTATCCTTTTTCAATTTTTTTCCATGTCCTCTTGTTTTACCGTTTTTCCACACTAATAGGTCGTTCCTGTCTAAAACTTCCATTCCTTTCATTATTCTGTAGATAGCAAATCACCTCTTTCTCTTCTTTGTTCCAGAGTTGGTAGGTTCAATTTGGATAGTCTTTGCTCATATGTTAGTTCGGCGAGTGTCGGTGCTAGTTTGGTTGTCGCTCTTTGTAATCTTTCTAGTTTCTTAATATTCTTTTTGGTACTGGGTGTCCAAAGTGATGCTGCGTACTCAAGTTATGGTCTTATTAGTGTAGTTAGTATTTTCCTTATCATTTCTTCGTCCATATAAGTAAATGCCACTTTGATTGCTCTCAATAAGTTGTAGGTTTCTCCGAACATCTTATTTATATGCTTATCTGGTTTCATGTCCTTTCCAATCATCACTCCAAGATCTTTTTCATAGTTTTTTTTTTTCCCCAATTCTGTAATCTTTTGATATTCTGTTTCTACTCTTTCCAAATTCCATTATACTGCATTTCTTAATATTGAATTTTACTTCCCACTTTTGAGTCCAATTCCATATTGTGTCCAGATCTTGTTGCAATGAGTTGCAGTCCTCTTCCGTTTATACCTTCTTAAGTAATTTTGCATCATCTGCAAAAAATATTATATAGCACTCCACGCCTTCATTCATGTCATTAATGTATACAGTGAACATGATCGGGGCCAGTACTGATCCTTGCGGGACACCACTTTTTACTTCTTCCCAGTTGGAGAATTTTTCTCTAATTACAACTCTCATTTTCCTCCCAATCAGGAAGTCTTTCATCCATTCCAATAATTTTCCTCTGATGCCACCTTTTGACTCTATCTTATTTATTAGTTTCCTATGAGGTGTATTTACCTAGTTGTATTTACCTAGTTGTATTTTATGGGAAGGGGAGCTATGCTCGTGGGGTCCCGTCTTCATTTCTCATTTTATCTAAACTATTTTTAAATTCATGTATTGTTTTTGCACACACCACTTTCTCATCTAACTTGTTCCAACTGTCTATTACTCTGTGTGGAAAGCTGTTCTTTTTCAAATCTCTTCTATAGCTGTCTTTTTTTATTTTCTTTCCGTGTCCTCTTGTATTTCTGTCATCCCATTTTATCAGATTCTCTCTATCAGTAATTTCTATGCCTTTCATGATTCTGTAAATAGCTATCAAATCTCCTCTCTCTCTTCTTTGCTCTAGTGTCTGTAGTTCAAGTTTTTGTAGTCTCTCTTCATATGATAGTTTTGAGAGTGTTGGTGCCAGTTTTGTAATTGCTCTTTGTATTCTTTCAAGTTTTTTTATACATTTTTTTGTACTTGGTGACCATATTGTTGCTGCATATTCTAATCTTGGTCTTATCAGGGTGATTAGGATTTTCCTCACCATTTCTTCATCCAGGTATGTAAATGCCACTTTGATTGTTCTTATTGAATTATAAGTTTCTCCAAAAATCTTATTTATATGTTTTTCAGGTGACATATTATTCATAACAATGACTCCCAGGTCCTTCTCATTTTCTACTTTTTTTATTCCCTCTTCTCCCAAATTATATGATCCTGTTATTCTGTTTTTGCTTTTTCCAAATTCCATTATACTACACTTTTTTGTATTGAACTCCATCTCCCACTTCTTACTCCATTCCTGTACTTTATTTAGATCTCTCTGTAGTGATTCACAATCTTCTTCAGTTTTCACTCTTTTCAGTAGTTTTGCATCGTCTGCAAAGAAGCTCATATAGCTTTCAATTCCTTCATCCATATCATTAATATATATAGCAAACATTATTGGGGCCAGGACTGTTCCCTGCGGGACACTGCTTATTACTTCATTCCATTTTGAGTGCTGGTTTCTTATCACTACTCTCATTTTTCTTTCTTGCAAAAAGTCTTCCATCCAATTTAGTAATTTACCTTGTATTCCTCCTTCAGATTCTAGTTTCTTAAGCAACTTCTTATGTGGTACTTTGTCAAAAGCTTTTTTTAGGTCTAGAAATGCACAATCAGCCCATCCATCTCTTTCTTGTATTATATCTATTAGCCTTGAATAGAAACATATAAAATTGGTGACGCATGATCGTCCTTGTCTGAATCCAAATTGCCTTGGATTTAGTACGTTGTTTTTTTCCAAGTATTTTACCCATCTATTTTTGATAATTCTTTCACAAATTTTTGCTATTGTACTTGTTAGAGAGACTGGTCTATAGTTGGTAGGTTCTTCTTTATTTCCTCCTTTATATATAGGTACTATATTTGCTTTTTTCCAATCTTCTGGAACTTTTCCTTCTTTCAAGGAACTGCTTATTATGCTATGTATTTTGTCTGCCAGTTCATTCCTGCATTCTTTCAGAATCCAGTTTGCTATTTCATCTGGTCCATGTGATTTTCTGACATCAAGATTACTCAATTGTATCAATATTTCATTCTTTGATACTTCTATTTTTTCTATAGGGGGGACTTTTTCTTTCCATTCAATCTCTTCAGGTTGTATGTTCTCCCTTGTAAACACTGATTTAAAATGTTTGTTCATAATTTCCGCCATTTCCATTTCCTCAGTGTATTCAACTCCCCCTTGTCTTAATTTCTCCAAGTCCTGTTTGTTTTTCAGTTTATTGTTTACAAATCTGTAGAATAGTTTTGGTTGATCTTTACATTTTTCTATGACGTCTTTTTCATATCTTCTCTTTTCCTCTCTGCACGTTTGTACATATTAATTTCTATAACTGGTATATATTTTCCATTTTTCAGGTTTTCTGTCTTTTTTCCATATGGTCCATGCTTTGTCTCTTTTGTCTTTTAACTCCCTACAACTTTTGTTGTACCAGCATTTTACATATTCTTTTTCTTGTTTTTGTCTTGGGACATACTTTTCCACTCCTTTTTTGTAAATTTTTGTCAAAATATTCCATTTCTTTTCCACTGATGTTTCTTCTTTGTATATTTCTTCCCAGTTTTCTTATTGAAAGAATTCTCTTATTTTATCAAAGTTTGTTTTTTCATACATCATTCTTCCTTTTCTATATTGTTCATTTCTTTTCATATATTTTCTTCATTAAGTTCCAGTTCAATCAATATGTGGTCACTTTTACCTATTGGTGTTTTATATTCAATCTTGTCCACTATTCTAGGTTCAGATGTAATTAATAAGTCTAGTCTCGATGGTTCTTCTTCATTTCTATACCTAGTGTTCTCCTGTATCCATTGTGTCATTGTGTGGTCAATAATCATCTCAAGTAGAGCGTTTCCCCATGAGTCATCTCCACCCTTTACTGTCATTTCTTCCCAGCAGATTTCTTTGCAATTAAAGTCGCCCATCATAACTATTCTTCCTCCGTCTTCCATTATTTTAGTTAATGCTATCTTTGTGTCCTCTAACATACTTTTATATTCACTCTCCTCCCATGAGGCTGTTTTCGGAGGCACATAATTGATCACAAATTTTCTGCTCTTCTTATCTCTGTCTTCCACTTCTATCATAATCATCTCTACTGTATTCTTTCCATATATGACACCTTTCACGTTTATATCCTTCTTAGTCAGGAACATAACTCCACCCCCTTGCTTTTTCTCTCTGTTTCTAATCCAATAATTGTATGCATCATGTCCTACACTGTTAGGTGGTAGTGGGCCTTTTAATTTTGTTTCTACAATTCCCATTATGTCCGGTTCTTTTTCTTTCAAATAATCATTCAGCTCATTCAATCCTGTTATTAATCCATCTATATTTGTGTAAGACACTCTTAGTTTTCTGCCACTTCCATTGTGTTCTCTGTTTCCCTTATGTTTTTCTTTTGTATGTCGAACTTCCTTAGTTTCATGTTCACTACTCTCCAATAGAATCTCTCTTTCTCTGACTCCGTTCTGTTCTCGTTTTTTGCCTTAGCTTCCAGTCTTTTCTGCTTTTCTTCCTCTCTTTCCTCTTTATTCATTTCTCTTTTTATCCATATCTTTTTGTATTGTTCACTTGTTGCTAGTTTCCCTGTTTTGGATAAGATATTCTCTGCCGTTGTTTGTGACTTGAATTTAATCTTAATTGGTCTGGTCTTGTCTGTGCTATACTTTCCGAGTCTAAATTTCTCTTCGATTTGTTTCATAATTTCTGGTTCATCTTCCTGAACTGATTCTAGTAATTGGCTTACTTTTTCATTTTCCTCTTTGATTCTTGTGGTTCTATCTGTGTTGTGTTTCTCTTCCATTCCTAATATAATTATACATTTCTTCTTGTCTGCTAAATCCCTTACTATATTCTCCTTTTGTCTCATCACTTTAATAACTGAGTCTTCAGTATGTTCTTTCAATTGCTGTTTGACTATGTCAGTGAATGAAACCTTATTTCCTTCTTGGGTTTTCTTCCAATTTTTACTTTCTTTAGCTATCGTTTCTCTGTTTTCTTTACTATTCTTCTTCAATTCCTCATTCTCCACCTTTACATCTCTTAACTGTCTTTTTAGGTCTTCTATTTCATCAGTTAAGTTTTTATTCGCCTTTTCTAGTTCTTCCAATCTTTCAACCCTTTGTAAAATGGTGTTCATATGACCTAACCTACTCTCCAAGTCCTCGATCACCTTATCAACCTTCTTCTCTAGTCTTGTCAGTCGGGGGGGGTTTGTGTCCCCCCCACTCTCTTTAAATCCCTTGAAAATATTCTCATCACTTTCTACTGTATTGTTCCTATCTATACTTCTAATCTTTACATTCTTATTAGACATTCCGTCGTCCTCCAGCTCGTCTTGCGGTCGCTTGTTTACTTTTCGGCGGTCTGTTAGGGCCAAGTCCTCTACTTCCTCATTACCTTCCATTTCCCCAGCAATCCCTCCCCTTCTCCTCTTTCCTTACTTTCCCACTACCCCACGAGCAATTTCCCCCCACCCTGCAAATACAAAAAGGCACTTCTCTTTGCGTTGGGATCCACAATCTGCACTTTTCTTCAGAACGTTCTTCAAGCCGTCCGTTCGTTGAAAGTGTGTATTTACCTAGTTGTATTTACCTAGTTGTATTTTACGGGAAGGGGAGCTATGCTCGTGGGGTCCCGTCTTCATATCTCATTTTATCTAAACTATTTTTAAATTCATGTATTGTTTTTGCACACACCACTTTCTCATCTAACTTGTTCCAACTGTCTATTACTCTGTGAGGAAAGCTGTTCTTTTTCAAATCTCTTCTATAGCTGTCTTTTTTTATTTTCTTTCCGTGTCCTCTTGTATTTCTGTCATCCCATTTTATCAGATTCTCTCTATCAGTAATTTCTATGCCTTTCATGATTCTGTAAATAGCTATCAAATCTCCTCTCTCTCTTCTTTGCTCTAGTGTCTGTAGTTTAAGTTTTTGTAGTCTCTCTTCATATGATAGTTTTGAGAGTGTTGGTGCCAGTTTTGTGATTGCTCTTTGTATTCTTTCAAGTTTTTTTATACATTTTTTTGTACTTGGTGACCATATCGTTGCTGCATATTCCAATCTTGGTCTTATCAGGGTGATTAGGATTTTCCTCACCATTTCTTCATCCAGGTATGTAAATGCCACTTTGATTGTTCTTATTAAATTATAAGTTTCTCCAAAAATCTTATTTATATGTTTCTCAGGTGACATATTATTCATAACAATGTCTCCCAGGTCCTTCTCATTTTCTACTTTTTTTATTCCTTCTTCTCCCAAATTATATGATCCTGTTATTCTGTTTTTGCTTTTTCCAAATTCCATTATACTACACTTTTTTGTATTGAACTCCATCTCCCACTTCCTACTCCATTCTTGTACTTTATTTAGATCTCTCTGTAGTGATTCACAATCTTCTTCAGTTTTCACTCTTTTCAGTAGTTTTGCATCATCTGCAAAGAAGCTCATATAGCTTTCAATTCCTTCATCCATATCATTAACATATATAGCAAACATTATTGGGGCCAGAACTGTTCCCTGCGGGACACCGCTTATTACTTCATTCCATTTTGAGTGCTGATCTCTTATCACTACTCTCATTTTTCTTTCTTGCAAAAAGTCTTCCATCCAATTTAGCAATTTACCTTGTATTCCTCCTTCATATTCTAATTTCTTAAGCAACTTCTTATGTGGTACTTTGTCAAAAGCTTTTTTTAGGTCTAGAAATGCACAATCAGCCCATCCATCTCTTTCTTGTATTATATCTATTAGCCTTGAATAGAAACATATTAAATTGGTGACGCATGATCGTCCTTGTCTGAATCCAAATTGCCTTGGATTTAGTACTGTAACGAACCCCCCCCAGGAGACTGGAGGTTTGTCACCCGATTTCAATTCATAGGTCCGTTGCATTTAAGAGACGTGACGGTAATGTTTCGAGCGAGCTTCGCCCGCTCACACTCGCCACCTCGTCCCGTGGTGAGTTCTCAAGGCGACGAAAACGCAAAGTAGACTTATATCCTCTATTTACACAGAGCCACTACAAAAGAATACTGGGCTGTAGGAGGCACCTCGGGTCACTTGCCAACCCTCGAAAGGCTACTTGAAGCCTCGCTACAGCTTACAAACGCAATAATAATCCGAGCGAGAACCACGACGCCTTCTCCCGTCACCTGTCCTGCTCGTCTCTCTCCTCCCCGGGATAGCGTGCCCACGCAGTCCCGCCAAGCACGCCTCGACCAATCACAGTCGCTGCTCGACGTCACGTGCTTCCAGGTGGCGTCCATCTTTGGCGCCAAGGATCACGACGAAAGCGTCATCTCCGATGTCACGATGTCGACAGGATGCAATAGGGGCCGCTTTCGTAACACTACCCCCACCTGTAAAGAGATGGAGCAACCTCGCTCCCCAACTCCCTCATCCATACATACATACATCACAAAAAAAGAGAAACTAAAAATTTACTTTTTGGTATCACAGAACTAAGGACGTAATCTTCACTCCATACCGGTAGACGACGTTCCCGCCTGGGTCTCCTTACCACGAACCCAGCGTCGACGTCTGTGAGTGCCCCCTCTAAGGGACACAGCTCCTCTGCTGCAATCTCCTCCAGCACCAGTGACGCGGTCCTCCTCGGGTCCGGGTCTCCGTCCGCCCCCACCGTCAGTGACGCGTCGTCTCCCACCATCCATGGCTCGTCGTCCCCCAGGTTTCGGTCCCCGTCCTCCTCGTCGCTGCTCGATTGAGAAGCTTGCTCCCCCCAGGAGAAGTTGCCAGGACCGTGGTACCTCCACAGCCTATCAGCATGCACCACCAATGCTCTCCTCCTTGCCCCCTGGCGGATCCTGAAGGTGACGTCCGAGATGACCTTCTCCACCACATATGGCCCCTCCCAGGGGCTCTGGAGCTTGGGAGACAACCCCTTCTTACGCCGAGGGTTGTGCAACCACACTTGATCCCCCTCGTTAAAGGGCGGTGACGTAGCTCGACGGTCGTACCGATCCTTCATCGCCTCGCCCGACACCTTCAGGTTAGATCTCACCTGATGGTGCACCTCACGGAGGCGGTCCTGGAGGGCCGCTGCGTACTGGGTGACCGAAGTGGGCATGTCCTCGTCCGGCGGCCTGCCAGTCACAAGGTCCACTGGCATCCGCAGCTCCCGCCCGCACATCAACCGGGCTGGCGTGTACCCGGTTGCCTCATGTTCAGCTGAACGGTAGGCCCATAGAAGCAGGGGGATTTTTAAGTCCCACTCTTCCTGACTCTCCTGGCAACACTTCGCCAACTCCTGCCCCAGCGTGCGGTTGAAGCGTTCCACCATGCCGTCCGACTGCGGCCGCAGGGGCGTGGTGCGAGTCTTCTTGATGCCCAGCAACTGACAGCACTCCCGGAATACTGCCGACTCAAACTCCCTTCCTTGGTCGGAGTGTAGCTCGTGCGGAGCTCCAAACCGGGCGAAAAACTCGTCCACTAACACGCCTGCCACGGTGGCGGCCTCATGGTTCGGCAGCGGGTATGCCTCCGGCCATTTCGTAAAATAATCCATGGCCACACACACGAAGCGGTTACCTCGGACCGTCTGAGGAAATGGCCCTAGGATATCCACCGCCACCCTCTCCATAGGCGCCCCAACCTGATACACTTGTAAGGGAGCAGCTGACCTCCTCCCGGGGCCCATCTTTCCACAGCACACGTCGCAAGATTTGCACCACTCGCTCACGTCCTTCCGCATGCCCACCCAGTACACTCGCTGCATTAAACGCCCCAGGGTTTTCTTCACACCGAAGTGGCCACTCGCACTGCCACTGTGAGCCTCGCGCACTAACGCTTCCCTCATACTAATGGGAACAATGGTTTGCCAGAAGGATATACTGCCGTCACACGAGTGCCACTGCCGCTGCAGCACACCCTCACTCACTCGCAACACTGACCATTGTTGCCACAACGCCTTCGCTGCCGGGCTTAGCGGTGCCACACTTTCCCAAGGCGGTTTTTCTTCACCCTCCTCCCTCAGTGTCACTATGGGCCCAATATCAGCGTCATCTCGCTGGGCCTGCCTGAGGTCCTCTCCCCACTTCGTGTCAACAGCAAGAGCAGCAGCCTTCACGCTCACAGGTTCCGTTTCACGGCGGCTACAATGCTTACAGTCGCTATCGCAGGGACGGCGGCTCAGGCTGTCAGCATTGTTATGCATGTTCCCTGGCCGATACTCGATGTGGTAGTCGTGCTGCTCCAGCTTCCCAATCCACCTAGCCAACTGCCCCTCCGGATTTCTGAGGTTTTTGAGCCACCTCAGAGCGGCGTGGTCGGTCCTAATCTTGAACTTGGCCCCGTACAGGTAAGGATGGAAGTGATCAATCGCCAGAATCACCGCCAACAACTCCTTACGGGTGACGCAATAATTCCTCTCTGGTGCTGAGAACTTCCTGCTAAAGTAGGATACGACCCACTCCTGTCCATCTTTCTCCTGAGACAAGACAGCCCCTACTCCCTCAGCACTTGCGTCACAATCCAACACGTACGGTCTCGTGGGGTCCGGGTACGGCAACACAGGGGAGTTAGCGAGAGCCTCCTTCAATGTATCAAAGGCCCGTTGACATTCTTCACTCCAGTGAAAGGAGGCCCCTTTCCGAGTCAAGTGGTGGAGTGGTACTGCGATTTGTGCGAACCCCTTGACGAACCGCCTGTAGTACGTACACAAACCAATAAACCCGCGCACTTCCGTCACACTGCGCGGAACCGGCCACTCCTTAACCGACTCTACCTTACCAGGGTCTGTTTTCACCCCCTCACTACTCACTATGTGCCCCAGAAAAGGCACCTCCCTCTGAAAAAGGCAGCACTTCTTCGGGCTGAGTTTCACATTTGCTGCCCTAAACCTATCCAATACTACCTTAAGCCTTTCCAGAGCACACTCAAATGAATTCCCATACACTAGCACATCGTCTAAATATACCAGGGCGCTTTTCCAGAGCAGCCCATCCAACACACGCTCCATCAGGCGCTCAAAGGTTGCCGGGGCATTCACTAGGCCAAAACTCATCACTTTGAATTGATATAGCCCCTGCCCATACGAGAAGGCTGTCTTCTCTCTGTCCTCCTCCGCTACCTCCACTTGATGGTAACCAGACTTCAAGTCCAAGGTCGAGAACCACTGGGCTCCCGCGAGCGCGTCAAGAGTGTCATCCACCCTCGGTAGAGGGTACGAGTCCTTGGTTGTCACCGCGTTAAGGCCCCGATAGTCCACACAACACCTGGTGGACCCATCCTTCTTCTTAACGAGTACGACGGCCGCACTCCAGGGACTAGCCGACTTTTCAATTACCCCTTGCGCGCGCAGTTCCTCCACGGCTTTCTCCACTTCCAGCCGACGGGCGGGTGCGATCCTTCGGGGCGGCAGCTTGACCGGCTGACTATCCCCTGTGTGTATGCGGTGTTTCACCAGGCTGGTCCGGCCCAGGTCGGTATCCCCCTTCGAGAAGACGTCTGCATACCGTGTCAACACTTTCCTCACCTCGTCAACCTGTTCCCCAGACAGACATACCGAGCTCCTCTGCAATAGATCCTGCAGATGAGGTGGGACTTCAGTGTTACCCCCCTGCGTGTCCTCGAAGTGACCTTCCGTGATCATAGTCGCCTGTCCACCACCCTCGTCCGGGCCCAGGCTTTCCCCTTCCTGCTCCTCACTTAGACGGCAACGGTGGCTGGTTTCGGGTGGTGGTACAGTGTGGGCTTCCTCTGCGTCAACGGCGCCCTCCCTAAGCGGCACCACGTCACCTCCGACCGACATGGTCATCTCCCCGAAATCCAGCACCGCCCTGCTTTGCTGGAGGTAGTCTAGACCGAGCAAGTTCTCCCCGACGTCAGCTACAAAAACAGGAAGATGCTCCTCAGTGTTGCCAACCGTTACCCTGGCATGCACTGGTCCCCTCAGCTGCGTGCAGTGCCCCGTAATCCCACACAGCTGTTGCTGGGCCACCGGGGGTCGTCCAGTTGCCACCATGCCGTCCTGCACGAAGGTGCGTTCTGCGCCCGAGTCCACCGTGAAGCAGCAAGACTTACCGTCCACTTGCCCGCCTACCTGAACGGTCCGGGCGCCCTCGGCGCGGCAACTTAAACGGACTGGGGTCTCCCGTCTTCCGGCTGGTATTCGACCCCTTCCGCCAGCCCCTCCCAGTTTCCCGCTACCTTCTTGCTATCCTTGTCGGAGACGATGGCACACCCTGCCGTCTTATACCCCTCACCACAACTCCAGCAACAGGGTTTGTACCGATGCGGCCCTGCTCCAGCACCGACAGCCTTTCCGCCGTGCGTTCCCTGCGGGCAGTACTTTTTGGAATGCCCTTGTTGCCCACACGAGTAGCATTTACCCCAGAACTCACCTGAGGGTGATGCAGGTCTAGAGGGGGATTTGTCCACTTTCCCCTTCTTTGCTCTCACCTTGTATGAGTCACTGTTCCAGCTGGGTCGCTCCCGCGTAATCCGGAGAAACGACTCCATCTCCAGGCCCCTCGCCAGGGCCTCCTGTAGGTCCTTGGGGTGCGCCTGCTGGACGTATATCCTCAGCTGCTGGTTATCGATAGCGTCAACAAACTGATCCCGCAAGAGAATGGTGATCATCTCCTCACTGGCCTCCGGGTACGCACGGCGCACCAATACCTCCAAATCCTGCGCTAAGCGTGTCAGGGTCTCTCCCGGGCCTCTTACCCGGGCCCGGAACCTTGTCCTGAACACCTCAGTTTGATGCTGATGCCCGTACCTCCTCTCCAACGCCGCCGTCACCTTACTATAGGAGCTCCGCTGGGTGGCTGGTAGTTGGTTCAGGACTTCCAACGCTGGGCCTTTGAGCGCCCACACAAGCTGCATGGCCATCTCAGGTCGACTCCACTGGTGGGCGCTAGCCAGGAGCTCGAACTGTGTCTTGTACGCTTCCCAAGACACTGTCCCGTCGAACTCCTGCGGGCGGCGCCTCGTCCCACTCCCTAGCCTCCGTGACGTGGAGCTGGCAGCCGAGAGGCCCGACTTTACCGAGGCTGGCGGGGATGGCGGAGGCGACAAAACATTCGCCGGGGCACCTGGGGGAGACGGAAACGCCTTTGCCAATGGAGAACGGCTCTTGAGTCCTTCGTGCCGACTCTTAGCTTCGTCCTCGTCACTATCTTCCGCCTCGCTAGCTTGCTCACTCTCCCGGGGCAGCGTATCCTCATGCCGGAAGAGGGCAGGGGGCACTTGTGCTGCCACAACTTCATCCACATACCTCCTAAGGTCACTGGCCACTTTTTCCACCTCTCCCTTCACCTCGTCCTTGGTGAAAACTGCCTCTAAAACTTCTCCTTTCACCCGCGAGCACTCCTCCTTAACGAGTCCAAACACCTGTTTGAACACACTGTCAACACGGTTCGCCACAGCTTGAATTTCGGCTTGCTGTGCTTTTCCTTGCTCCGATAAAGCATGGTTCACCATTGCTTGCAGTTCAGCGTGCTGTGTCCTTCCTTGCTCCGCCATAGCCCTTATAACGTCTGCTAGTGTGGTTTCCATATTAGCCATGCTAGTGTAATAACTCTACGGCACTGAAAACGACCACAATACCACTTACCTGGGCACAACACTTTGGACCTGTCACCTGTCACGACAAAATGATCGCGGCTTTTCCCGCTCACACTCGATAGATCACCGCGACGCACTTAAAATGCACTTACACTTACAGATCCCACTTCTGACACCACTGTAACGAACCCCCCCCAGGAGACTGGAGGTTTGTCACCCGATTTCAATTCATAGGTCCGTTGCATTTAAGAGACGTGACGGTAATGTTTCGAGCGAGCTTCGCCCGCTCACACTCGCCACCTCGTCCCGTGGTGAGTTCTCAAGGCGACGAAAACGCAAAGTAGACTTATATCCTCTATTTACACAGAGCCACTACAAAAGAATACTGGGCTGTAGGAGGCACCTCGGGTCACTTGCCAACCCTCGAAAGGCTACTTGAAGCCTCGCTACAGCTTACAAACGCAATAATAATCCGAGCGAGAACCACGACGCCTTCTCCCGTCACCTGTCCTGCTCGTCTCTCTCCTCCCCGGGGCAGCGCGCCCACGCAGTCCCGCCAAGCACGCCTCGACCAATCACAGTCGCTGCTCGACGTCACGTGCCTCCAGGCGGCGTCCATCCCTGGCGCCAAGGATCACGACGAAAGCGTCATCTCCGATGTCACGATGTCGACAGGATGCAATAGGGGCCGCTTTCGTAACAGTACGTTGTTTTTTCCAAGTATTTTACCCATCTACTTTTGATAATTCTTTCACAAATTTTTGCTATTGTACTTGTTAGAGAGACTGGTCTATAGTTGGTAGGTTCTTCTTTATTTCCTCCTTTATATATAGGTACTATATTTGCTTTTTTCCAATCTTCTGGAACTTTTCCTTCTTTTAAGGAACTGCTTATTATGCTATGTATTTTGTCTGCCAGTTCATTCCTGCATTCTTTCAGAATCCAGTTTGCTATTTCATCTGGCCCATGCGATTTTCTGACATCAAAATTACCCAAGTGTGTCAATATTTCATTCTTTGTTACTTCTATTTCTTCCATAGGGGGGACTTTTTCTTTCCACTCAATCTCTTCAGGTTGTATATTTTCCCTTGTAAACACTGATTTAAAATGTTTGTTCATAATTTCTGCCATTTCCATTTCCTCAGTGTATTCAACTCCTCCTTGTCTTAATTTCTCCAAGTCTTGTTTGTTTTTCAGTTTATTGTTTACAAATCTGTAGAATAGTTTTGGTTGATCTTTACACTTTTCTATAACATCTTTTTCATATTTTCTTTTTTCCTCTCTGCACTTTTGTACATATTCATTTCTATAACCAGTATATATTTTCCATTTTTCAGGTCTTCTGTCTTTTTTCCATCTGGTCCAGGCTTTGTCTCTTTTGTCTTTTAACTCCCTACAACTTTTGTTGTACCAGCATTTTACATATTCTTTTTCTTGTTTTTGTCTTGGGACATACTTTTCCACTCCTTTTTTGTAAATTTTTGTCAAAATATTCCATTTCTCTTCCACTGATGTTTCTTCTTTGTATATTTCTTCCCAGTTTTCTTGTTGGAAGAATTCTCTTATTTTATCAAAGTTTGTTTTTTCATACATCATTCTTCCTTTTCTATATTGTTCATTTCTTTTGATATATTTTTCTTCATTAAGTTCCAGTTCAATCAATATGTGGTCACTTTTACCTATTGGTGTTTTATATTCAATCTTGTCCACTATTCTAGGTTCAGATGTAATTATTAAGTCTAGCCTCGATGGTTCTTCTTCATTTCTATACCTAGTGTTCTCTTGTATCCATTGTGTCATTGAATGGTCAGTAATCATCTCAAGTAGAGCATTTCCCCATGAGTCATCACCACTCTTTACTGTCATTTCTTCCCAGCAGATTTCTTTGCAATTAAAGTCGCCCATCATAACTATTCTTCCTCCGTCTTCCATTATTTTAGTTAATGCTATTTTTGTGTCCTCTAACATACTTTTATATTCACTCTCCTCCCATGAGGCTGTTTTCGGAGGCACATAATTGATCACAAATTTTCTGCTCTTCTTATCTCTGTCTTCCACTTCTATCATAATCATCTCTACTGTATTCTTTCCATATATGACACCTTTCACGTTTATATCCTTCTTAGTCAGGAACATAACTCCACCCCCTTGCTTTTTCTCTCTGTTTCTAATCCAATAATTGTATGCATCATGTCCTACACTGTTGGGTGGTAGTGGGCCTTTTAATTTTGTTTCTACAATTCCCATTATGTCCGGTTCTTTTTCTCTCAAATAATCATTCAGCTCATTCAATCCTGTTATTAATCCATCTATATTTGTGTAAGACACTCTTAGTTTTCTGCCACTTCCATTGTGTTCTCTGTTTCCCTTATGTTTTTCTTTTGTATGTCGAACTTCCTTAGTTTCATGTTCACTACTCTCCAATAGAATCTCTCTTTCTCTGACTCCGTTCTGTTCTCGTTTTTTGCCTTAGCTTCCAGTCTTTTCTGCTTTTCTTCCTCTCTTTCCTCTTTATTCATTTCTCTTTTTATCCATATCTTTTTGTATTGTTCACTTGTTGCTAGTTTCCCTGTTTTGGATAAGATATTCTCTGCCGTTGTTTGTGACTTGAATTTAATCTTAATTGGTCTGGTCTTGTCTGTGCTATACTTTCCGAGTCTAAATTTCTCTTCGATTTGTTTCATAATTTCTGGTTCATCTTCCTGAACTGATTCTAGTAATTGGCTTACTTTTTCATTTTCCTCTTTGATTCTTGTGGTTCTATCTGTGTTGTGTTTCTCTTCCATTCCTAATATAATTATACATTTCTTCTTGTCTGCTAAATCCCTTACTATATTCTCCTTTTGTCTCATCACTTTAATAACTGAGTCTTCAGTATGTTCTTTCAATTGCTGTTTGACTATGTCAGTGAATGAAACCTTATTTCCTTCTTGGGTTTTCTTCCAATTTTTACTTTCTTTAGCTATCGTTTCTCTGTTTTCTTTACTATTCTTCTTCAATTCCTCATTCTCCACCTTTACATCTCTTAACTGTCTTTTTAGGTCTTCTATTTCATCAGTTAAGTTTTTATTCGCCTTTTCTAGTTCTTCCAATCTTTCAACCCTTTGTAAAATGGTGTTCATATGACCTAACCTACTCTCCAAGTCCTCGATCACCTTATCAACCTTCTTCTCTAGTCTTGTCAGTCGGGGGGGGGGTTTGTGTCCCCCCCACTCTCTTTAAATCCCTTGAAAATATTCTCATCACTTTCTACTGTATTGTTCCTATCTATACTTCTAATCTTTACATTCTTATTAGACATTCCGTCGTCCTCCAGCTCGTCTTGCGGTCGCTTGTTTACTTTTCGGCGGTCTGTTAGGGCCAAGTCCTCTACTTCCTCATTACCTTCCATTTCCCCAGCAATCCCTCCCCTTCTCCTCTTTCCTTACTTTCCCACTACCCCACGAGCAATTTCCCCCCACCCTGCAAATACAAAAAGGCACTTCTCTTTGCGTTGGGATCCACAATCTGCACTTTTCTTCAGAACGTTCTTCAAGCCGTCCGTTCGTTGAAAGTGTGTATTTACCTAGTTGTATTTTACGGGAAGGGGAGCTATGCTCGTGGGGTCCCGTCTTCATATCTCATTTTATCTAAACTATTTTTAAATTCATGTATCGTTTTTGCACACACCACTTTCTCATCTAACTTGTTCCAACTGTCTATTGCTCTGTGAGGAAAGCTGTTCTTTTTCAAATCTCTTCTATAGTTGTCTTTTTTTATTTTCTTTCCGTGTCCTCTTGTATTTCTGTCATCCCATTTTATCAGATTCTCTCTATCAGTAATTTCTATGCCTTTCATGATTCTGTAAATAGCTATCAAATCTCCTCTCTCTCTTCTTTGCTCTAGTGTCTGTAGTTTAAGTTTTTGTAGTCTCTCTTCATATGATAGTTTTGAGAGTGTTGGTGCCAGTTTTGTAATTGCTCTTTGTATTCTTTCAAGTTTTTTTATACATTTTTTTGTACTTGGTGACCATATCGTTGCTGCATATTCCAATCTTGGTCTTATCAGGGTGATTAGGATTTTCCTCACCATTTCTTCATCCAGGTATGTAAATGCCACTTTGATTGTTCTTATTAAATTATAAGTTTCTCCAAAAATCTTATTTATATGTTTCTCAGGTGACATATTATTCATAACAATGACTCCCAGGTCCTTCTCATTTTCTACTCTTTTTATTCCTTCTTCTCCCAAATTATATGATCCTGTTATTCTGTTTTTGCTTTTTCCAAATTCCATTATACTACACTTTTTTGTATTGAACTCCATCTCCCACTTCCTACTCCATTCTTGTACTTTATTTAGATCTCTCTGTAGTGATTCACAATCTTCTTCAGTTTTCACTCTTTTCAGTAATTTTGCATCATCTGCAAAGAAGCTCATATAGCTTTCAATTCCTTCATCCATATCATTAATATATATAGCAAACATTATTGGGGCCAGAACTGTTCCCTGCGGGACACCGCTTATTACTTCATTCCATTTTGAGTGCTGATCTCTTATCACTACTCTCATTTTTCTTTCTTGCAAAAAGTCTTCCATCCAATTTAGCAATTTACCTTGTATTCCTCCTTCATATTCTAATTTCTTAAGCAACTTCTTATGTGGTACTTTGTCAAAAGCTTTTTTTAGGTCTAGAAATGCACAATCAGCCCATCCATCTCTTTCTTGTATTATATCTATTAGCCTTGAATAGAAACATATTAAATTGGTGACGCATGATCGTCCTTGTCTGAATCCAAATTGCCTTGGATTTAGTACGTTGTTTTTTTCCAAGTATTTTACCCATCTACTTTTGATAATTCTTTCACATATTTTTGCTATTGTACTTGTTAGAGAGACTGGTCTATAGTTGGTAGGTTCTTCTTTATTTCCTCCTTTATATATAGGTACTATATTTGCTTTTTTCCAATCTTCTGGAACTTTTCCTTCTTTTAAGGAACTGCTTATTATGCTATGTATTTTGTCTGCCAGTTCATTCCTGCATTCTTTCAGAATCCAGTTTGCTATTTCATCTGGCCCATGCGATTTTCTGACATCAAAATTACCCAAGTGTGTCAATATTTCATTCTTTGTTACTTCTATTTCTTCCATAGGGGGGACTTTTTCCTTCCACTCAATCTCTTCAGGTTGTATATTTTCCCTTGTAAACACTGATTTAAAATGTTTGTTCATAATTTCTGCCATTTCCATTTCCTCAGTGTATTCAACTCCTCCTTGTCTTAATTTCTCCAAGTCTTGTTTGTTTTTCAGTTTATTGTTTACAAATCTGTAGAATAGTTTTGGTTGATCTTTACACTTTTCTATAACATCTTTTTCATATTTTCTTTTTTCCTCTCTGCACTTTTGTACATATTCATTTCTATAACCAGTATATATTTTCCATTTTTCAGGTCTTCTGTCTTTTTTCCATCTGGTCCAGGCTTTGTCTCTTTTGTCTTTTAACTCCCTACAACTTTTGTTGTACCAGCATTTTACATATTCTTTTTCTTGTTTTTGTCTTGGGACATACTTTTCCACTCCTTTTTTGTAAATTTTTGTCAAAATATTCCATTTCTCTTCCACTGATGTTTCTTCTTTGTATATTTCTTCCCAGTTTTCTTGTTGGAAGAATTCTCTTATTTTATCAAAGTTTGTTTTTTCATACATCATTCTTCCTTTTCTATATTGTTCATTTCTTTTGATATATTTTTCTTCATTAAGTTCCAGTTCAATCAATATGTGGTCACTTTTACCTATTGGTGTTTTATATTCAATCTTGTCCACTATTCTAGGTTCAGATGTAATTATTAAGTCTAGCCTCGATGGTTCTTCTTCATTTCTATACCTAGTGTTCTCTTGTATCCATTGTGTCATTGAATGGTCAGTAATCATCTCAAGTAGAGCATTTCCCCATGAGTCATCACCACTCTTTACTGTCATTTCTTCCCAGCAGATTTCTTTGCAATTAAAGTCGCCCATCATAACTATTCTTCCTCCGTCTTCCATTATTTTAGTTAATGCTATTTTTGTGTCCTCTAACATACTTTTATGTTCACTCTCCTCCCATGAGGCTGTTTTCGGAGGCACATAATTGATCACAAATTTTCTGCTCTTTATCTCGGTCTTCCACTTCTATCATAATCATCTCTACTGTATTCTTTCCATATATGACACCTTTCACGTTTATATCCTTCTTAGTCAGGAACATAACTCCACCCCCTTGTTTTTTCTCTCTGTTTCTAATCCAATAATTGTATGTATCATGTCCTACACTGTTGGGTGGTAGTGGGCCTTTTAATTTTGTTTCTACAATTCCCATTATGTCCGGTTCTTTTTCTTTCAAATAATCATTCAGTTCATTCAATCCTGTTATCAATCCATCTATATTTGTGTAAGACACTCTTAGTTTTCTGCCACTTCCATTGTGTTCTCTGTTTCCCTTATGTTTTTCTTTAGTATGTCGAACTGCTTTATTTTCATGTTCACTACTCTCCAATAGAATCTCTCTTTCTCTGACTCCGTTCTTTCCTCGTTTTTTGCCTTAGCTTCAAGTCTTTTCTGTTTTTCTGCCTCTCTTTCCTCCTTATTCATTTCTCTTTTTATCCATACCTTTTTATATTGATCATTTGTTGCTAGTTTCCCTGTCTTGGATAGAATTTTCTCTGCCGTTGTTTGTGACCTGAATTTAATCTTAATTGGTCTGGTCTTATCTGTACTATATTTTCCGAGTCTGAATTTTTCCTCAATTTCCTTTATAATTTCTGGTTCATCTTCCTGGACTAATTTTAATAAACTGCTTACCCTTTCATTTTCCTCCTTGATTCTTGCGGTTCTATCTGGGTTATGTTTCTCTTCCATTCCTAATATAATTATACATTTCTTTTTGTCAGCTAATTCTCTTACTATATTCTCCTTCTGTCTCATCACTTTAATAACTGAGTCTTCATTATGTTCTTTCAATTGCTGTTTGACTATGTCAGTGAATGAAACCTTATTCCCTTCTTGAGTTATTCTCCAATTTTTAGCTTCTGTAGCTATCGTTTCTCTGTTTTCTTTACTATTCTTCTTCAATTTCTCATTCTCCTCCTTTACATTTCCTAACTGTCTTTTTAGGTCCTCTACTTCTTCAGTTAAGTTTCTGTTAGCCTTCTCTAGTTGTTCCAACCTTTCAATTCTCTGCCCAATGGAGTCTACATTACCTAACTTACGTTCCAAGTCCTCGATCACCTTATCAACTCTCTCCTCTAGTCTTATCAGTCGGGGGGGGGTTGTGTCCCCCCCACCCTCTTTAAATCCCTGGAACATATTCTCGTCACTTTCTACTGTATTGCTCCTCTCTATACTTCTAATCTTTACATTTTTATTTGCCATTTCGTCATCACTGAGCTGGTCCGGTGGTCGTTTCATGTTGACCTTACGCCCGTCTGCCTGGGCCAAGTCCTCCACATCCTCATTTCCTTCCATTTCCCCAGCAATCCCTCCCCTTCTCCTCTTTTCCTACTTACCTACTGCCCCACGAGCAATTTCCCCCACCCTGCAAATACAAAAAGGCACTTCTCTTTGCGTTGGGATCCACAATCTGCACTTTTCTTCAGAACGTTCTTCAAGCCGTCCGTTCGTTGAAAGTGTGTGTGTGTGTATGCGTGCACATTATATATAACTAATTCTAACTTTTTTTTTCTTTACAGCAACAAGGGAGTCAGTCACTCAGCAGTCTTGTTGAGGAGAATAGAGGAAGTCGTCCTAGACCAAAGGCTAGTGAGAGCCAACATATCCCAAGGACATGGGTCAGAGTCATCCTTCTCCACCTCCTCCTTGTGATGAAGAGAATGCAAAAACAGAGGACATTGCCACTGATAACAGACAACATTTAAACCCTCCTGCTTGTTATCCAAGGGATTATTTGAATAATAGTCTGCATGATCATGGAGCACAGTATAATCCAGGGCCAGTATTATCATCAAGGCCTCATTACCCTGAACTTCAACCCTATACTGAAAATCCAGGTCATGTACTGGTAAAGAGAGGGGCTCACTCAGATCCATCATTAAAAGGTACACATGAAAACAAACCAGGTCGGAGCCATCTTAGTGTAGAGACCCTTGTGAAGGCATTAATTCAGATGAATGGCTACCGGAGTACCTCAACAATATTGGGTAGACATGTGAAGCACTCTTCAAAGACAGTTGTAAAACTAGTTAATGAACATCCAGATATTTTTGGTTCTATAAAGAATGAGGCTGACAGTGACACTCAGATTGAACTTAGACTCAAGCTTTTGGTTTGTGAGCAGTTTGCTCAGAGTAGTTGCAAAAGTCCAAAAGATTGCTTTCACCTGCATATGTGTAAGTTTTTTGCCCTTGGTACATGTAAAAGAGAGGTATGCAGCTTTGGACATAACTTGACGACTGATCATAATATGAAAGTACTGAAAAAGTTTCACCTTCATGAGATAAATAATTGTTCAGTCCTTCAGGAATTAGCTAAGAAAAGTGTTGAAGGTTCCTTTGCTCCTAGAATCTGTGCATCTTATAATGGAGGAAGTTGCCATAAGCCTGATATGGAATGTAGTGCTCTTCATATATGTCATGCATATGTTTACAGTAATCGACTTTGTAAAGGAACTTGCCTCTTGGGACATGATATATTTGCTCGACATTGTGTGAAGTTGTTGAACAAGTATGGACTATCAACAAATGAAGCAGCAAGGGACATCTTTCAAAAACTTAATCCAGGACCACCACCAACCCCAAAGAAACTGAAGACACCAGTAAAGTCAAATAGAACAAAAACAGCTCGTGAAAGATCAGAATCAAGTGAGACTTCATCCACAAGTGATAACAGTAGTGAAGATGAGGATGAAAATTCAGAAAAAGCCCAAAGAAAGAACAGGAAAAGCAAATCTAAAAGAAAAAATCCAAACTTTATTCCTGACAAGACTCAAAAGAAGAAAGAACAGGACAATGATAAGAAAAGTAAGATCAAAACACTGTACTCTTACAACCTCTGTGGAGATGTACCTATTCCAGGAATATGCACATATTCTCTTGTTGGTAAATGTTTCAATGAAAAGAAAGGATGCCAACGTCTTCATTCCAAGAGCTCTGTGCAATGGCAAGTACAGATTAGTAATTCCTGGTACAATTTACGTGCTTTTCAAGGCAAAATTATTGAAGGTGCATACAGAGATGTCAATCAGGATGGAATTACCCTTCCCCCTCCAGAACCAAGTAAGGTTGACAAAGAAACGCAGGAATTAATGGCTTTGCTTGGCACTACTGACATTAAGGTTGACTTTCAAGATATGACTATGCAAAAAGCTTCAAATGAGAAGTGTTATATAAGGAGAATTACTTCTTTTCCAAAAACTGGGGATGTGGTATTTTTCCAATGGTTCTTTTATGATGATCAGAAGTGGATTAAGTATGGAGCTGTCGACTCAAAAGGAAGAACAGATCTAGTGAGTAACATAACATCAGATGACATAGAGAGAACATATCTAAAAGATAGTAATCAAACAATCCAATTCAAGAATGAGAAATTTGAATATGAAATAGATTTTAAAAAGATGAGTCAAAGAAACCTACAAACAAAAACAGAGAGACCCATTAGGCGTAGACCCTTAATTCAAAGAAACCTTGGAGGGAAAAGCAACATTGATGAGGATATTCCAACCAATTGGGAAAAAATGTCAGATAGTGAAATGTACAAGTTAGTGCCTGTGATAAATTCAGAGGAGCGCATTAGTGTTTTGAGGATGTTCAAACTAACCCTGCCAACTGCAGAAGTGGTGTCCATTGAACGAGTCCAGAGTCCTTTTCTGTATAAAGCATTTATCAATAAGAAGAAAGAATTTTCTTTGAAATATAACGAAGAGGAGATTAATATACAGCAACTATTTCATGGGACCAAACCAGAATATGTACAAGCGATTTGCATGGAAAATTTTGACTGGAGGTTGCATGGAACAAGTAATGGCAATGCCTTTGGAAGAGGGACATACTTTTCAAACAGGTTAGTTTATCTATTATTACTAGAACAATAAGCATTGTGTAATTTCAGATATGTATGTAATTGGTAGTTGCCAACAAGTATATCAAAAGAAACAGCATGTGAGGTTGGACCCTTTATTAGTATGATTTTTCACTTGCTAGAGCTTTATCAAGTAGTTGATAAAGCTATGGCAAGCAAAGCATTATACTAATAAAGGCTTTACTAGACATGGTGTTTCTTTTGATAATTTCAGATATGGCTCAAATTAGATATCCACCACATTAACCCATACTGTCAGTCAGAATAAACATGTTAATCTATCTATATCTACAGGGTACATACATTAATAGTTTTGTTTTTTAAGGTCACACAAAAGTCAGTTTAGTTGAAAATGCATTTATTGCAAAAAAGAAAACAGACTCTGTATCAGCACACTTCTGGTGTCCCATTACTTGATGAATCTGCCCTTGGCATCAATGATTTCCTGACCACACTCTCAAAACCTAGCACAGGCCTTCTTCACAACCTCCTTGGAGAGATTGGCGAAGACAACCTTGATCCAACTGATCAGATCATCCTTACTCTTGCATGGGTTGAGGTATATCGGTCAACTGCGCCCCATACAAAATAGTCCATAGGGTTGAGGTAGGTGAGTTAGGTGACCACACATCAGTGGCAATAAAATCACAGAAATTGTCGAGAGCCATATCTGAGATTTTCTAGAAGTGTGACATGGTGCCGAGTCCTGTTGCCACATGTAGGGTCTACCAGCAACTACTTCCTCAATCCACGTCTTTACATGGGTCTGTAGGATGTCGATGTACAGTTCGGTGCTCACCCTAAACCCCTGGGGAAAGAAGGATGAGGGCATGACTTGACCCTTGCTGCAGACTACCCCAAACACCATGACAGTTGCAGGAAACTTGGTTTTCATGACTCTTGGCACATCTTTGGGACAGACAGCCAACTTCCTGTTGTTCTGAGAGTTGTGGGTCTGGTCCTGGCAGAAGTTCTTTTTGTATGAAAAGAACCAAAGCATGTCATTCTCTAGAGGGTACTTCAGTTAGTTGAGCATCTTGCTCTTCTTGAAGTGGTTCTCTGCATCTTTGCAGAGAGGAATTGACCCTTACACATCTTGTATGTCTTGTATCTGATATCTTCATGCAAACACTTCCTTAAGGTGCCCTCAGACACTTGCAGCTCTCTGGTAATGGGCTTTATGGAGTGGCTGGGTTCTTCATCAACCATGGCTTGCAATTGAGTGACAAATTCAGCATCCCTGATGGTGTCCAATTGTTGAGAATGAAGTTTCCTCTCAGCAACACCTTAATAATCGTAGTCAGAAGAAATCAACTCCCTCCTGACAGTCCTGACAAACTCTTCAGTCACTTTTAGCAGTTCTGAGATCTTGCTGCTGCTGCTGTGTCCAGTGGAGATTACCATAAGTATCACATGCCTTTTCCATATATGAGGAAATGAAAAGCTCTCCATGGACGCAAGGTGTTGCTGGGACCAAGTCTCGACATATACTGATCAGTTGCCTTTGTTTTGATTGGTGTGGTTACCCACGTCGTTCCACACTGTGTCCATGAACCAACAAAATAATTACCGTACACACCCTGTATATACTGAGGGCTTTTACCCCCTTATAAGGGAAGTAGCCAAGTCAGAGGCATGTACCTATTCCTACCCATTTCACTCCCACCCCTCCTCTCTCAGCTCCTCATGGATAACAGGTCATCCCTGCATCTGCCAACTGCCCTGGGTCAATCGCAATGCAGCAAAACACGATACATCCAGAGCAAGGCTGCTTCGCCTAATTGGCGACTCCCCCCCCTCTGTCCCCTTATGCACTGTCTAACCCCCTATCCCTCCCTTCCTTGCATAACAGTATCATCCATACACAGTCATTCTCTACTCATCCCTATCTCCTGCTTTCTCCCTTCTTTGCTCAGTGCCCCCTTCATTCCATCCATCCATCTCATCCTTGGTCATCCCCTCAAGTTCAATCCCTCCACCTCTGCCTTTCACACTTCTTTTACTAATCTATCATCTCTCATTCTTTCCATGTATCCAAACCCTTCCAATAATCTTTCATCAACTCTGTCTGCCATCTCCTTTTCCATTCACACTCTCCTTTTCACCTTGTTTCTCACTCTATCCAACCTAGTAACCTCTACCATACTTCAGACATTTAATCTCAAACACATTTAAACTTTTCCTCTCTGCCTCTCTTCAATCCCAAGTCTGCTCCATACAATGCCATTGACACAATCACCCCTTCATACAATCCTCACTTATGTAACCATTCCCAGGTAGAGGGTGGTTGATTGGCATTAATGGACTATGTATTTGTATTGAGGAAAAGAGTAGGAAGAGTTTTGGATGTCCACGTTTTTAGAGGAGAGGTGGAGAAAGGTGAAAAGGGAGGAAGATAGAGAGGTGCTTAGAGCAAACTGTTTAAATGAGAAGGAAAAGGAACAGGAGTACAAGGAGAAGCTGAGAGAAGTGTGGGAGGTGGTGAAGGAGAGAGTAGAAGTAGGTGTGGAAGAGGAATGGGGATGTTTCAAGGAGGAAGTGACAAGGAGGATGGGAGGGAATATGAAGGAAAGGTAATGAATGGTGGGATGATAAAGTGAAGAAGGTAGTAGAAGAGAAGTAGTGAACTTTCAGGGACTGGTTGCAAAGTAGGATGAGAGAAAAATATGAGAAATAAAAAGAAAAAAAGAGAAGCAAAACAAATTATAAAGGAGGCAAAAAGATGAGCAGATGTAAAATGAGGGAGGAGTATGATGGAAATTTTTGAGAGGAAATCACAAGAGGAAGGGGAGGCGAGTCAAAAAAGAAAAAGTAAAAGATGCAGATGGACAGATCTTAACAGAAGAGGAGGCAGTAAGGGGGAGATGGGAATAGTATTTTATAGAGCTATTGGATGTGGAGGAGGATAGGGAGCGATTGGTGGTAGCAGCAGGAGGTGCTAAAAAAATTACCGTGGTGGGAGAGGTAAATGGAGGAAAAATAAGAAAAGATGAGATGGAAGTAGTTCTGAATTTGATGTGTCACAATCTGTCATGTTTTATATTTATTGTACCAAGTCCAACCACAACATGAACAAGTCCTATGAATTCACAGCCAAGTGTGCTATTTCCCTTTTATAACTGATAATGTTGCCCTCACTGGGAAAATATAAAAGGTGATCTATAAAAATGCTAAATTTACTTATGCATGATGCAAGGGTTTTGAACAAGGGTATGCTTGTGTGTTAAAGCACACAACACTTTTTATATATGTGGAACACTTACAAGTGCCAATGGCAGGTGCCATTGTCTATATCTATAAGCCTGGCTTCACACATTCCTTTCACTTTATTTTTGCATGAAGAAGGTTTACAAAATATCATTAGCTACCTATCTGAATCTTGCTTAGGACTAAGTGCATATAGTAATGGCACTACTTCCGTATGCCATTGTTGATGTTGGGACCTCTGACCTCCGTGCATTTTAGCCATTCCATGTACTCCTCCACTGAACTTTGCAGCATTTGTGTCTGTAAACTGGAATCTATATTTTAGTTTATATTTTTTATGGTCCTATATCTCATTATCGAGCTTTAGATAGCTCAAGTGTGACCAAATCCAACATACAGTAGATATACATCATGGAGCCACAAGATATCAAGTAAGGGGGGTTACAAAATTATATAACTCATAGGGATACATGGATGAGCATTACCATAACTTACATAAGCTATTGCTTGACACTTAGCGTGTTTTACATAACCTACTACATAACGCATCTCTGTGACGATGAGAACAGGTAAGGCACCTGGGTTAGATGGATGTCATGCAGAGTATCTGAAGGAATGAGGTACAATAATAGTGAACTGGCTAGTGAAGTTGTTTAATAAATGTCTAATGGAGGGTAGAATACCTGAGGACTGGAAAAGTGCTTGTATAGTTGCACTACAATATCCTACGTGTTACAAATATTTTGGTAGTATTAACAAAGCTATAATAATGTTTATGTGTCATATGTGTACTGATTGGTCCCCTTAACCCCTACATATGTTGTCTGTGTAACTTAGTGTAGAAAATCAGTCTAATGAGGACCACAATGGAAATAAGCTTACATGCTTTTTTGTGTTATCCTCGGCAATTGTAATTGTTATTTCGAACTATGTGTTCTTGTCATTATCTGCACTTCATGTATATTGATTCTTTGCCAAATAAACTTACTTAAATGTTAATGTAGTAGTTACAGAGGGATCAGTTTGTTGAGTGTAATTGGGAAGGCTTATGGGGGGTTTTGAGAGGATTAGGAGAGGTACAGAGAGGGTAATTGGTAAGGAACAGTATGGGTTTGGAAAGGTAGAGGTTGTGTGGATCAGATTTTTGTGGTAAGGCAGATACGTGAGAAAGCTTTAGGAAAAGGTAAGGATGTTTTTTGGGCCTTTATAGATTTGGAAAAGTTTTATGACAGGGTATATAGGAAGGCACTATGGAAGGTTTTGCAGATATATGGGATTGGGGGAGAGCTGTTATTTTTATGAGAGTGGTAAAGCCTGTGTTAGTATGTGAAATGAAGAGAGCGAGTGGTTTGAGGTAAAGGTAGGACTGCATCAGGAATGTGACACATCACCATGGCTGTTCATCGTGTACATGGATGGGGTGGTGCGTGAGGTAAAAGTGAGAGTAATGGGCATGGGACTGGAGGTGTGAAAGAAAATGGAGAAAAGTGGGTGGTGAGCCAGTTGTTGTTTGCTGACGACACTGCACTTGTTGCAGGATCAAAGGAAGGATTAAGGGGGTTAGTGACAGAGTTTGGAAAAGTATGCAATAGGAGAAAGTTGGAGATAAATGTGGGTAAATGTAAGGTGGTGAGATGTACAAGGGTAAAGGGTGGCAGTGAGTTGGAAATAAGTCTAAGAGGAGAGAGGCTGGAGGAAGTGGATAGCTTTAGGTATTCGGGGTCACATGTGGCAGGAAAGGTAGGAGTAGAAGTGGAGGTAAATTGTAGATTGAGAGAAGCAAGTAAATGCCTTGGAGTATTAAAAAGTGTTTGAAACATTTTAGTACCTGTCACGTCCTTATCATGAATAGAATCCTGTGGTTGTGCTGTGTCATGCACTTGTGTAAATAAAGTCTCCTGTTTGTATTTGTAAGGCATGCCTTGCGTGAATATGATGTGTTGTGTATTACCATTAATGTTGTTATTGTCACTTGTGGAAAGAAATTTTGTATATATTTCATTATTCACATGTGTGTATATCAAAATGTATGCCATAAAGTAAGCCATTGTGCAATACCCGCCTGTTGTTCTGTCAGATGATGCCAAACTCAGAAAACATTACATAATTTAGTGCTAAAACATGTTCTTCTTTCCCATTGGTTAGACATAGCTGAAAAAAAAAAAAAAAAAAAAAAAGGTAGTTATAAAAGAGACCTGAAAAAAAAAAATCTGCACAGAGTGGTAGACATCTGGAACAAACTGGACAAAACAATAGTGTGTGCAAAAAACATACACGAATTTAAGAGCAAACTAGACACTGCAAGATACAAAGACAGGATACTATGAACATATCTCCCCTTCCTGTAAGATACAACTAGGTAAATTCACATACCAACTGGTTCACTTCCCACATCCTTCCCTCCAAACCTACTTAAATCCATCACAAGTACTGGCTTTGGACAACAGAAACTAGTAACCATCTTTAAGCAATTCATTAGAACCGCCCACAACAGCTTGATTCCCAACAGTCAGCAAGATGATTACCTACAATCACAACAGAATAGATCATTGAGATTATAACAGGATGGATTAGAACTACCCCAATTGGACACCTGCATACAGGAACTGAAATCCAGCCCATATAACATGAAATGAAAATTATGGGAACACAATTCTATGCCAGAATCCTTAACAACATACATCAAGGGGTGTGCAACCTTTTTAAGTGCACATGCCAAAATCATCCAATCTTCAGTGCACAAAGTTTCTCATGTGCCAACTGCAATTGCTGGGAACATAATACCTATGGTCTTTTAAATACTGGAGGAACCTTTTCAAATAGAAAAAGATGCTGGAGAGGTAAAATTATGTAAGTGATTTGTAAGTCATTTCAGATTGAATGAATCTAAAATTTAGTAAAGTAATTTTTCCTTATGTCATTTTTTTCTTTATGTGCAATCCTAGCTGTCAAATATAGTCACACAATTCAAGAAACAGTTTTCAACATCAGAAAAAATAGACATTCTTCAATTCACATAGTTTTAACAGAAATTAAAGTTTACAGCAAATATGCTGAACAGATGGCTTCACCAACTTTTGATATGATATTTATAATGAGGTCATTGAAAATGAAATAATAATTTCAGATAGCCTTTTGTGGTGTGACATTTGTATTTCATTAATATTTAAGTTTGAACCATCATGTAGCTGAACATGGATTATGGTTACCAATAATTTAATTTTTTACAAAATATGAAAGACTACATAGAATTATGGTAAAGAAGTCACACCACAACTAACCACCTGGTGAATGATGTAACAACTACAACCAGTGTTCCCATGAACTTTTGCCAAAACTGTCATGTGCAGGGCTTCAGAGTTACTGTTTTGTATTTCAACTCGACAAAATATGATTTGATCAATTATAATTGATGATTCAGTTTAACATTGTGAACTCCCCCTAACAGGAGGCTAGGACAGTGCCCCATATAGAGGACTTTGTAGTTTGGAATTTAATAGACCATGCCCTTGGTCCAACTTGTTCCCAGCAGGGTTCAAACTGCCATCACCTTGACCACCATTGCAAGTAGTGACACTAGCCTCCTTAGCCAGCAACCATCTTGATAAATTATACACACCCACACACACACATTCGTTGGATGGACAGCGAAGATTGGAGTTCCGAAGAAAAAAATGAAATTTTCGTGGATCTCAACATCAAGGAAGTACCTTATTGTATTTACAAGGAAGGGGAAAGCTCGTGGTGTAGTGGGAAGGTGAGGAAAAAGGAGAAGGGGAGGGATTACTGAGGGAAATGGAAGGAAATAAGGAAGGAGAGGACTTCTTGGTCCAGGCAGGCAGACACCAGATAAACAAACATCAATTTAGTGATGAAGGGACTAACAAAATTGTAGAGATTAGAAATATAGATAAGAGCAGCACAATGGAAGGTAAGGATAATAATTTCCAGGGATTTAATGAGGGGGGAGGGGATGCCAACCTCCCCCGATTAGCAAGACTAGAGGAAAAACTTGAGAAAATGACCGAACATTGGGAGAGTAGGTTTGGTAAAATGGCAGAGATTGCGCAGAGAGTTGACAAATTGGAAGAATTAGAGAAGGTGAACATAAACCTAACTAAAGAAATAGAAGAATTAAAAAGACAGTTAAAAGAAGTAAAAGATGAGAATGAGGAATTGAAGAAGAACAAAGAAAATAAAGAGTAGCAAAAGAAGCACAGGGTTGGAAAAAAATCCAAGAGAACAGTAAAGTTGCATTTACTGACGTAATTAAACAGGAAATGAAAGAAACTGAAGACTCAGTTATTAAAGTGAGGAGACAGAAGGAGAATATAGTAAGAGACTTAGCAGATAAAAAGAAATGTATAATTATGTTAGGAATGGAAGAGAAGTATGATCTTAATAGAACCATAAGAATCAAAGAGGAAAAAGAAAAAGTAAGCAGTTTACTAGAATTAGTTCAGGAATATGAACCTGAAATCATGAAACAAATTGAAGAGATGTATAGACTTGAAAAATATAGTACAGATAAGACCAGACAAATTCAGATTAAATTCAGGTCACAAACGACAGCAGAGAATATCTTGGCAAAAACAGGGAAACTAGTAAGCAGTGAACAATATAAAAAGGTATGGATAAAAAGAGAAATGAATAGAGAGAAAAGAGAGGAGGAAAAAATGAAAAGACAAGAAGCTAAGGAAAAAAAAAAAAACGAGAACAGAACAGAGACAGAAAAAGAGAAATTCTATTGGAGAGTAGTGAATATGAAAGTGTGGAGATGGACCATACCAGTGATTCATTATTTCATTCCTTGTTACTTCTATCTCTTTCATGGGGGGACTTTCTCCTCCCACTCGATATCTCTAGGTTGTATGTTCTCCCTCGTAAACACTGATTTAAAATGCTTGTTCATAATTTCTGCCATTTCTATTTCCTCAGTGTTTTCAACTCCCCCTTGCCCTTGTTTCTCTAATTCTTGTTTATTTAGATTTACCTAATTGCAGTATACAGGAAAGGAGCAACACTTATTGGGTCTCATTTCCCATCCTCTAATTTTTTATCAAACCTAACCTGAAAGGGTCTGAGGCAGCTAGTAGCAGAGTTCAAGAAGGTACGTGAGTGGGCAAAAGAAAGGTACTTAGATGTACACAGAGAGAGGGTGGCTGTGAATTGGATGTAAGTTAAAGGAGAGCAAATGGAGGAAATAAAGATGTGTAAGTATGTAGGGTCACATGTAGGAGGGAATTGAAAAGTTGGGGTAGTAAGGGAGGCAAGTAAACATTATGGGGAAATGAAGTCTCATTAATTTATATAATGTATTTAATTTTTCTTCTTCTTTCAGTGCTGCCGTTTCCCTTGGATATTGCACAGCAGACCAAAGCAATCAGAAGGTCATGTTTGTTGCACAGGTCATTATTGGCAAGGTGACAGATGGAAACTCTGCATTGACAAGACCCCCTGCAGGCTTTGATACAACCGTAAATAGTACAGCAGCCCCAAGTATTTTTGTGAAATATGATAAACAAGAATATTACCCAGAATACATCATAAAGTTCAAAAATTAGGTTTAGATGAAACCTGCAAGGAATAGTTTGTACATTCACATGTATATAATTTTACACTATAAATTAGTTTTTGTACATACATGACATACCAAAAGGCCTTTTCCCCCTGCCAATCTTTGTAACAAATGGATTTTTCAAACCTGTAAGTTAACTTTCCATAGCTGCATGTTTTGATACTACTTTGCTGTAAAACATAATACCTTTCCTCCACCCATTTATTTGTGCAGTGTGACAATGAAATATCGAAGTTCTTCATAGTCTAGTAGAAATTATTTATATATTTTTAAGGTATTCCCAATGCACACCAGATTCTTCCTGTAAATTTGAACCATATATTAATGTGTTGTATTTACCTAGTTGTATTTTATGGGAATGGGAGCTATGCTCGTGGTGTCCTGTCTCCATATCTCATTTTATCTAGACTGTTTTTAAGTTCGTGTATCGTTTTTGTACACTCCACATTCTCATCCAAACTGTTCCAAACGTCTATTATCCTGTGGGGAAAGCTGTTCTTTTTCAGGTCTCTTCTATAATTGTCTTTCTTGATTTTCTTTCCATGTCCTCTTGTATCTCTACTATCCCATTTTATTAATTCCTCTCTCAATAATTTCCATGCCTTTCATGATTCTATAGTTATCAAGTCTCCTCTCTCTTCTTTGCTCTAATGTCTGTAGCTCGAATTTTGCCAGCCTCTCCTCATAAAATAGTTCTGAGAGCATTGGTGATAATTTCGTAATTGCTCTTTGTATTCTTTCAAGTTTTGTTATACTTTTTTTTTTTTTTTTTTCTTAGTGACCACGTCGTCGCTGCATACTCCAATTTTGGTCTTATCAAAGTGACAAGTATTTTCTTCACCATTTCTTCATCCAGATATGTAAATGCCACATTGATTGATCTTATTAAATCATGTTTCTCCAAAAATTTTATTCATATGTTTCTCTGGGGACAAATTCATAATAATGACTCCTTCTCTTTTTCCACTTTTTTAATTTCTTCCTCGCCCAATGTGTATGATCCCACTATTCTTTTTTGCTTCTTCCAAATTCCATTATACTACACTTCTTAATGTTGAATTCCATCTAGAAATTGCTACTCCATTCCCATACTTTATTGAGATCACTCTACAGTGACACAATCTTCATCGGTGTTCACTTTTTTCAACATTTTTGCATCGTCTGTGAAGAAGCTTATATAACTTTCAATTCCTTCGCCCATGTCATTAATATATATAGCAAACATTATTGGGGCCAAAACTGTTCCATGTGGAACTCCACTAATCACCTCATCCCAATTGGAATGTTTGTCTCTTATCACCACTCTCATTTTCTTTTCATGCAAGATGTCTTCCATCCACTTAAGTAGTTTACCCTGTATTCCTCCTGTAGTTTCTAATTTCTTTAGCAACTTCTTATGTGGCACCTTATCAAAAGCTTTTTTCAGGTCTAGAAATGCACAATCAGACCATCTCTTTCCTGTATTATATCTATTAGTCCTGAAAAGAAACACGTCAAGTTTGTGACATGATCTTCCTTGTCTAAATCCAAACTACCTCGGATTTAGTACATTGTTTTTTGTTTTTTCCCTCCAAATGCTTTACCCATCTAATTTTGATCATTCACAAATTTTTGCTACCATACTCGTAAGAGAGACTGGTCTATAGTTTGTAGGGTCTTCTTTGTTTCCCCCCTTATATATTGGTACTATATTTCCTCTTTTCAAACTTCTGGAACTTTTCCTTCCTGCAATGAACTGCTTATTATAGGAGTATGCATTTTGTCTGTTAGTTTGTCCCTGCATTCTCTCAAAATCCAGTTTGCCATTTCATCTGGACCATGCGATTTTCTGACATCAAGATTACTCAAGTTATTCATTATTACATTCCTTGTTATTTCTGTCTCTTTCATAGGGGGGACTTTCTCCTCCCACTCGATATTTCTAAGTTGTATGTTCTCCCTTGTAAACACTGATTTAAAATGCTTGTTCATAATTTCTGCCATTTCTATTTCCTTTGTGTATTCTATTCCTCCTTGTAGTTTCACTAATTCTTGTTTGTTTTTCAGTTTGTTGCTTACAAATTATAAAATAGTTTTGGTTGATCTTTACATTTTTCTATGACATCTATTTCGTATTTTCTCTTTTCCTCTCTGCACACTTGTACATATTGGTTTCTATAACTGGTATATATTTTCCATTTTTCGTTTTTTTGTCTTTCCTCAATTTTATCCAAGCTTCATTCCTTTTATCTTTTAACTCGCTACATCTTTTGTTGTACTAACATTTTTCATATCCTTTTTCTTGTTTTTGTCTTGTCAAAATATTCCATTTCTCATTTACTGTTGTTTCTTACCTGTGTATCCATCCTTTCCCAGCCTGCTTTTTGAAAAAAAAAAAAAAAAAAATCATTATATCAAAATTTGTTTTTCCATACATCCATCTTCCCTTTCTATATTGTTCGTTTTTCCCATGTATTTTTGTTCATTTTGTTCTAGTTCAACTAATATGTGGTCACTTTTACTTAGTGGTGTCTAATATTCCATTTTGTCCACTATTTCAGGTTCTGATGTGAATATTAGGTCCAGTCTCGTTGGCTCTTCTTCATTTCTATACCTAGTATTCTCTTGCATCCATTGTGTAATTGTATGTTCTATAATTATATTAAGTAGTACATTTCCCCATAGGTCATCTCCACCCTTCACTGTCATCTCTTCCCAGCAGATTTCTTTGCAATTAAAGTCACCCATTATAACTGTTCTTCCTCCATCTTCCCTTATCTTATTTAGTGTTATCTTTGTGTCTTCTAACATATTCTTGTGTTCTCTCTCTTCCCACAAAGCCGTTTCAGGAGGCACATAGTTTACTACAAACTTCTTGATCTTCTTGTCCCTGTCCTCTATTTCCATCATAATCATTTCCACTCTATTCTTTCCATATGTAACATTCCTCACATTCATATCCTTCTTAGTCAGTAATATAACTCCACCCCCTTGTTTTACTTCTCTGTTTCTAATCCATGTCCTACACTGTTGGATGGTAAATAATAATAAATAAATTTATTTGGCAAATAATATACATGAAGTGCAGATAGTGAGAAGAACACATAGTTCGAAATGATAATTGCAATTGCCGAGGATAACACAAAAAAGCATGTACATTTATTACAAAGGATTACAAAGGCGGAGCATGCCGACAGGAGACCTTTTGATCCATATCTAGGTCGGATGCCAAAAAAAAAAAAAAAAAAAAAAAAAAAAAAAAAAAAAAAATCATATTAATAATAAAATAATAAATAAAAACTATAATAATGTAAATAACAAATAAAATATATAAATAAATGCATAGGTATAGTTAAAATAATCAACAGGTAAATAGTAAATGATAATAAATTGACATATAACTAATAATAGATGAAAATCACAGACAAATTATAACAAAACAAAAACAAATAATATAACATAAATTATTATCATTACAGCATCTTACTTAGGTATTTATCTAAATGATTCTTAAAGCTTTGAACTGAACTACATTGCACTACCTGTGCAGGAAGTTTATTCCATTCATTAACTACACGGTTGGCAAAGTTGTTTCTACCTACTTCCAAATTTAATCTATTTCTGGACAGTTTAAGACCATTGTTTCTTGTCTGATTCTCATTCAATGTGAAAATTGTGGTAATGGATCTTTCAATTTTGTCTACACAATTCCCATTATGTCAGGTTCCTTTTCCATCAGGTAATCATTCAGTTCATTCAAGCCTGTTATTAATCCATATATATTTGTGAAAGACACTTTTAATTTTCTGCTACTTCCATCCTGTTTTCTGTTTCCCTTCTGTTTTTCTCTCCTATGAACCATTTCCTCACTTTCATATCTACTCTCCAATAGAATTTCTCTTTGTCTGACTGTTGTGTTCTCGTTTTTTTTCCCTAGCTTTGATTATTTTTGTTTTCTCTTCCTCTTTATTCATCTTTCTTTATATCCAAACCTGTTTGTACTGATCACTTTCTACTAGTTTCCCTGTTTTTGATAAGACATTCTCTGCTGTTGTTTGTAACCTGAATTTAATCTTAATTGGTCTGGTCTTGTTTATACTGTATTTCCCCAGCCTATATACATTCTTCAATTTCTTTCCCTACTTCTTGTTCACCCTCTTGAAATATTTTTTATATCTTGTTCACTCTTTCTCATCCCTTACTCTTGTAGAGATTATACTTTTCTTCCATTTCTAATATAATTATACATTTCTTTTTATCTGCTAAGTCTCTTACTATAATCTCCTCTCTATTAACTTTAATAACTGTGTCCTTAGTTTGTTCCGTCATCTGTTGTTTCACTATATCTTTAAATTCAATTTTGCTATCCTCCTGAACCTTTTTCCAATCATTTACTTCTTTTGCCATGGTATGGACTCTTTGTTCCCTTTATTATTCCTCTTTAATTCCTCATTCTCATTCTTTACTTCTTTTAACTGTCTTTTTAATTCTTCTATTTCTTTAGTTAGGTTTTGGTTCTCCTTCTTTAGTTTTACAATTGATCAACTCTTTGTGTAATTAATGCAAGTTGGCTAAACCTAACCTCCCATGATTCATTCATTTTTGTTAGTTTTTCCTCTAGACTTGCTAATCAGAGGAGGTTGCCATCTCCTCCCCCATTAAATCCATAGAAATAATTATCTCCACTTTCCATTGCGTTGCTCTTATCTATATTTCTAATTTTGATGCCTTTACTGATTTGCTCGATTTCAGCTTTGTCGTCTGCACATATCTTGTTTACATTCCTTCTGACACCTGGACCCCTTTCATCCCCTTCTTCATTTTCTTCCATTTTTCTCAAGAATGCCTCCCTTTCTCCTTTTTCTTCACCTGCCCACTACACCACGAGCTTTCCCCTTCCCTACTGATAGAACACAGGTACTCCCTCATTGAAATCCATGAAAATTACGTGTGTTTTTTTCTGGAGTTTCAATCTTCGCCGTCAATCAGACGTGTGTGTGGGTGTGTGTCTTGTTAAAGACCAGTGCTAAGTCATTTTCAACTATCTTCTTGTTTTTTCCATTCGTCTTATATGTTTTTTATATTCCAGGGGGAGATACAACACAAGTCTACGGAGATCCATAGTATATTGACACTAATTATATAATTACATTGGCAAGGTTTCGGTTGTTACATACAACCATCTTCAGGCAAAGATTGACAGGAAAAGGTCCATGTCAAATATGCTAGTGGGGTTATGAGTTGACAGGGCTTTTATGGTTCGAACTAAGGTGGAATTAGATGTTCGAGTTGGATCAGAAGGACCTAGGGGTGGGGCTGGGCAAGGTTAGCGTCAGTTGATGTTATGTGTCATATTGTTCAGGGTTTTTTGTCTAGGCGTGATGGATTCTTTGTTTAGGAGTAAGCTGCCAAATGCGTTTGTATGGTAATGATTGGCGTGTGTTGTGAAATGTAGACTTTCTCGAGGATGTGTAGTTTTTTGTGATTGTTACAGCAATTGAGCATTTTTGTATTGTTAACTAAGTCTTGTCTTGTGGGATTTCTGTTGTGATATTGAGTAATGTGTTTTCATATGCTACCATCATGGGCATGTATTATGAGCCTCCTGCTAAGTGAGGTAGTAGGAACACCAATGGAATTCATGTTGAGTAGAAGTTTACAACCTTTCTTCAGGATAGGATTATTGGTATACCAAGTCCGTTTGCTTCAGGGTGATGTTATCATTTGTAAGGTTATTCTTCATGAAAAGACTAGAGACAGTCATGTTTTTAGGAGCCCAACTGGGAGTTGTGTGTATATGTAAGGTCACAGCATTAACCAAAGATCAGTTATGGACTCTGATCTGAGAGAGTAACTGTCAATCATGAGTCAAACGCATGATTCAAGACCATGGTGAATCACACAGTACAATGCCCCACGCTAACAATCCCTAGACAACACTATCTTAATTGAGTGACATGTAGACCCACCCAAATACTGTTTCCACTTACCATAAGGCCATAAGTCTTCTGCAAATGAGACCAAGGCAATAGATAGATTGACTGATTTAGTTTAATTCTTTTACTATTTGAAAGAGAAACAGTATAATTTTTGATAGGCCTGACTGGTTAAGTGTTCATAGCTGACCCAATGAGATATCTAATTTGTTGACAGAGGCTTTACCCCCAACTGAATGACTTCTAGTCCCTAAATTATTCATGTTCAGTTCATATGTAACTTGATTACATCCACAATATTTCTGTATGATTATGAGTAAGTGGCAACCTTTTTTGATCCATAGATATATAAGGGGTCCTGTCTCTTCTCTCCAACATATCATACTTATATTCAAACTTATGTATGGTTCATGGTGTGTGTGTAGATATTAATAGATACAGTGTACTTAATGAAAAATATTATTTGTCTGAAGTGATGTTTTGTGTTACTATTCCTAAAGTCAGGATAGTGCTTCTCACTGGTTTTATGTAAATAATGCCTGATTTTAGTCACTTGAGTGGTACCATATATTTGTAGTCTGATGCTGACATTTGGCACTTTATTCTTTTAGGACACAATCGTGCTAAAGAGGTGAACTCAATCTCCACTCAAAAAAGAATGTTGTGTGACTGGTCTGTAAAGAGTGTTGCTAAAGGTTTGGACATAGATAATGTGTTAAAATTATTGCAATTAACCCTCTTAACCTCTTCAATATAACTCAAATTTTCATGGGCAGCATCAGCTGTCTGATGTACAATGATTTGATGATGGATCACAGTACTTGCATGATAAAATATAAAGTTTTACCTGTATTACTCATTTCCTTTCACTCTGAATATTAATAACCACAGAAAATATGATTAAGCCAGTTTACAGAATATGGGGGTCACTTAACTACAACTACAAAATAAATATAATCAAGATGCAAACACCATACAAGAATTTAAGAACAAACTAGATGTAGCGAGATACAAAGACAGGTCACTCTGAGCACAGCTCCCCTTCTCATATAATACAACTAGGTAAATACATACCTACTTGCACCCCATGATGCCTACGTAGCTGTCACCAAATAGAAGGGGTTAACAATAATAATGCTCTTTGCAGGTAATATGTCAGTTTATGCTGGACAATCTTGTCAATATAAAGGGGGTGGTAGTACAATGGAGGTGTTGAGACAGCTAACATCCCCTTCTGGTACAACTACTGCATTCCCTCTTCAGATATTATTTTGGCTGAGATTACTTAAAGTTGAAGGACTTTGTGGGAGATCTTGTTACTTATTCATAGGTTTCCATTAGCTTCCAGTGGGTTCAAAGGCCTGGAGAAATCAGGAGATTTGAGAACAGTTACAATGGAAGGAGTTGCAGACTTCATTCAAATTATCCTACTGATGAAAATTGTGCAGGTAGTAACCATACACTACCTTGTATGTAATGATGCTTCTTCCATGGTTTCACTATATTCCTGGCAAAGTAATATACACCTAGCCCAAGATTTGCTAATTCCATATTTGCAGTTCACCAATATTCATAAGTGATTTTGTGTTGAATGTTACTTTTCTGGTTTAAGTGCTTATTTGCAGGTATTTCTTTGCACATGGTATGGGTCTAGGAGGTTTGGAAAATTATTCAATGTCCCCTAACTCACATGAATGTCAGGGGTCAGGTGTATCCAAGATGAAAAGAAGAGTGTGAAGGTCATTTAAGTCAAGAAAAATTACTGTGTAAAATAAAAAGGTAGATATTTAGAACAGACTTTTTAATTGCCCCTGTAAATCTGTCATAATAAATATTGTGTATTTTTCAACTGTATAGGTCAAAATTGCATTAGTTATGCATATGGTAGCACAAATGCCCAGAAGGTATGACAAGTTGTCCTGAGGATGAGGGTAAGTTTGTATTCTGTGGAATGTGGTTCCTAACAATGAAGAGCACCACTCAAAAATGGCATATGAATTTGCCCATATTATACATTGAGGCAAAGTTTGTACATACACTATATGGAACTGATGATTCAAGTATTTCTTTATGGAACCAAAGGAGCATGTGAGATACAGACATAAATATAAGAAATAAAAACTCAGTTGCCCACTTTTAAAAAGGAGAAGGTAAAGGAGACATGGACAACTGGTTTGAAGCTAGGTATGATAATTCAGAGTAAGAGATAGGACCCCATGAGCTTTGTTCCTTTCCTGTGAACTACGGATAAGTAAACACACCCATTATATATAACACTGATCGCTGGTGCCATCTGAGTCCTTTGTGTACATGTGGTGCTACACAACAGTGTTAAGTCAAGGGGGTGATACTACAAATATATATATATGTGAAAATTGCCAGTAACCACTTTAAAGTTTTCCTCATTTTGGCCAGACTTTTTATTCATTGGGTTATGGGCACCATGGATCCTTGCCCTTAGGTCGGAAAAAAAAATATATATATAAATTTTAAGGGGTTTTTATACGGTCAAACATCTTGGCCAACACGTTTGACAACACAGTGTTTGAGAGTATGTTTGAACATGTGAAAGGGGTAAACATGTTGGACCAATGTGTTGGACGGATGTCTGATCTGGCCTGACTTTTGTGGGCGGAACTTGCACGTTCATGTCCATACATGAACGTCTGAACACGCATCAATCTCCAACCGTCATACATACTCAAATCTTGCAGAGGTAACATCTATAGCAGCTCCTTCAGTGACAGACCGCGATTATTTCCAAAATGAATGATACGTGTGCCGCTAAGGACAAGAAAAGGGAAATTATGGTAGATTTCATTGACATATATAGGAAGTATATGGCATTGTGGAAGGTGAAATCAAAAGAATACTATAATAGGAATTTAAGAAATAAAGGTATATATGAATTGCATGGAATGCTAAAAGAAATTGACCCTCAGTGCACGCGGGATGATGTGATGAAAAAAAATGTCTTTGTAGTTCCCTAAGAGGACTTGACAAGTTTCTGGTATAATCCTAGATAAGGTGCTAGTTGCGATGAGAGATGAAAATCTCGAGTCTTGCAGAAATCTGTCCGTTGCTAAAAAACGCAATGTTGTGCTCAGCCGTTCATGAGGGCTAGTGGACTTTCTCATAACAGTGTCTTTACAAGGAATGAATGGAGTGACCAAATTCAGAAGTTCTATATATGTTGATTCGTCCATGCCCATATAATTGCGCAAATCATCTGGGTGTAACTTCAGCTCCTTCATTAAGTTGGTATGAGAAATGTGGTCCCTTTTCAATCAACAGTCCTTTGTCCACTTTGAACGCTTCCTTTTCTTTTCATTGAGGGCAATCACTATCCCAATTGCCATCACCTCGTCTTGAATAAGGGATCACCACGAGCATAGCTCCCCTTCCCGTAAAATACATATATATAACTATACATGTACATATATAATGTATATATATATATATATATATATATATATATATATATGTATATAGTATGTGTACATATATACAGTATATATATATATATATATACACATACATATACCAAAGGCTTTTTCATCCTAGATGGGGGGTAGCCTCAAAGAAAAAGGCATAGAAACCACTCCCACCCATTACATTTCCTATATATTCCACTCCCCTCCACCCTCCTCCCTCCCTCTTATCTTGGCACCTCCTGGATGACGGGTCATCCCTACATCCTGTCCACTACCCTGGGTCAGAAGCAGTGTCGCAAGACACAGCGCGTCCACAGCAAGGCCGTTTTATAAATTCGGCGACCCCCCTCTCCGTCCCCTCACGCAGAAAAGGAGAAGACGGGAAGAAATCCCTTCGGGCTGCGTCAATTTTCTTTTCACACCTACCTCCCCACCCACTCCCCCACATGCATCATAGCATCATCTATACACAACCCCTCTCCATTTACCCCTATCTTCTGTCCTCTCCCGTCCTTCCTCTCTTTTGTAATGCCCCTTTCACCCCATCCATCCATCTCATCCTAGGGCTCCCCCTCATATACACTCCTACCACCTCTGCCTTCCATATGTATATATATATATATATATATATATATATATATATATATATATACATGTATGTATATAATGTGTATATATATATATATATATATATATATATATATATATATATATATGTTTGTATATATATATATATATATACATATATGTATGTATATAATGTATATATATATGAATATATATATATATATATATATATATATATGTGTGTGTGTGTGTGTGTATATATCATATAAAATTTTGTCACTTTAGATGTCGATTCCCTACTACACTTGTATCATAGCACCACTGCGTCCACGATTTTTGAAGGAGAATAAATTCATATATTTTAGTTGATTTTCGTATGATTTAGAAGATGGAAAAGAAAAGGAAATTGAGAAAAAAAAAAGGATATGGAGGATTTTAACTGATTCTTTGAGACAACATGTTTAACCATATCTTAACAAGAAAACTTACGTATATCTTACAAATAAAGTTACTACTGCATGTAGATTAGATTGGGATGTACGATATCATATCATTATAATTCGCTCAGTCGCGGGCTCGTGATCACCACGCCCAGTAAACTAGTATGACTCTCCGTCACTCCGTGCAGTAACTGCAGTTGCGCTACCAATAAGTTGGTGAAAACTTGAAAGTAGGTGGATAGTAATCTTTTTGTTCATATTAATAATAAGTTGAGTGTACCATGACGTAAGAGGACACGTAATTTGTACAAAAGAAAGCAATTAGATTTAAAACCAGTGTGCTGACATGTAGGAGCGAAAACGTATTGTCCGTACGATGAACACAGCTTCAGAACGTTCTGGACGTGTATTCATTTCACGTAGGACGTAGTTAGGGTGAAATATTTGCCAAAGTGAGTGAATGAAGTTTGTGATATAGACGTGTTTATTTTAGTAGTTAGAATTTTGTTAGCATTTGGCATAGTGCTTTTTGCATTTGGCATAGTGCTATAATTATATGGAACAGATTATGGATGCCGACAACTAATAAGTACTTTTGTAACTTTGCACGTAGAAGAAACGTATTAACCGAATTCAATCTGCGACCGATCAGTGACCAATATAGGGTGAGAGTATTCTAGTAGATATTGAGATTAAGGCAAGTTATAATTTAAAAAAAATTAAGGCAAGTTATAATTAAAAGAAAAAAGAAACTGAAAAAGACGTAGTAGACAAATGTAAGGATCAACCTAAATTATTCTACAGATATGTAAATGGTAAACTATTAAATAAACAGGAAATAGTGAAACTACGGCAAGGGAATACGGAATATATAGAAGATATGGAAATGGTTGAAATTATGAACAAATCTTTCAAATCTGTATGCACAAATGAAAATATACACACTTGGGATGAAGGAAAAGGTGAAAGATTCCCCACAATGAAAGAAATAATTGTGACACGGAAAGAAATAAGGGACCAAATAATGAACCTTGATATCTGAAAATCACACGGCCCGAACGGAATTGCAAACTGGATAGTATACTAAAAGAATGTACAGATGAACTAACGGACAAAATATATAATAAAATAGATTGCTCACTCAAAGAAGGAAAGGTACTGCAAGATTGGAAAAATGCATATATGTCACTATATAATGGGGTAGACAAGAAAGACCCAACAAACTATAGACAAGTCTCCCTTACAAGTACTATGGCCAAAATTTGTGAAAAGGTCATCAAAAGTAAATGGATTAAACATCTGGAAGAGACTATACTAAATCCAAAGAATTCAGTTTTGGACAAGGAAGATCATGTGCCCCAACTTTTATTTGTTTTTCTTCAAGATTAATAGATATAATGCAATAAAGGGATGGTCGAACAGACTGTGCTTTTCTGGATTTACAAAAAGAGTTTGATAAAGTACCACACAAAAAACTATTAAGAAAACTCAAAACAACTGGAGGTGTACACAAAAAAATGACAAATGAAGGAAAGATTTCTTGCTTGAGAGAAAAATGAGAGTGGTGCTCAGATATAGAAACTCGACCTGGGAAGAAATGATAAATGGAGTCCCACAGGGTTCAGTACTGGCTCTGATAATGTTTGCTATATATATAAATAACATGGATGAAAGTGTAGAATGTTACATGAACTTCTTTGGAGATGATGCAAAACTATTAAAAAAAGTAAGTAAAGAAAAAGACTGAATCCCTATAGTCTGGGAATGGGGTCAAAAGTGGGAAGTAAACTTCAACATTAAGAAATGTAGTATAAATAATGGAATTTGTTAATATATATATATATATATATATATATATATATATATATATATATATATATAAATATATATATATATATATATATATATATATATATATATATATATATATATATATATAGTATATATATAAGGACAATATAAAATTGGTGGAAAGGCAGTAAAGAAAGTTAGTTAAAAAAGGAGCTAGAAGTAATTATCACCAAAGACACCCCAGACAACCATATAAACAAAATAGTTGGAGAAACCTTTAATTTACTAAGATCAATAAAAGTGGTTGTTAATTGACTGGATGAGGTAATGGTAAAATAAAACAATAGCCACACTGATAATAACAAGTTTTGAGTATGCTGCAACACTACAAAGTACAAAAAGTATTGTACAAGGAAAATAGAATGAATCCAAAGAGCAATGACAAAGATGGCCCCAACATTTTCAAAATTGACATACGAACAAAGATTGTCTAAACTGGAACTGCCAACCCTGGAACAAAGAAGAGAAAGAGGCGACCTATTGGTCATTTACAGAATAATGAAAGGCATAGAAGTCCTTGACTGAGAAGTCTTATTAAAGAGGGATGAAAGACAAACAAGGTCAAGGGGGCATGAAAAGAAACTCAAAAAGGGTAGTTATAGAAGAGGTCTGAAAAAAAAAAAAGTTTTCCACACAGAGTGGTGGATGTCTGGAACAAACTGGACAAAACAGTAGTGTGTGAAAACACCATACAAGAATGTAAGAACAAACTAGATGTTACAAGATATAAAGACAGGTCACAATGAGCATAGTTCCCCTTACTATATAATACAACTAGGTAGATACACCTTTAGGCATGTGTAAAGATTGATTACATATTTACATAGTCATTCTTCTTGCAGGGACTTATTACAAGATGCAACGTAGGAGAGGAAAGGACAACAGAAGGGTGAGTTACAGAGGGATCATCTTATATGTATCTTAGATAGTAATTTCAGACATCTCCATTTATCATATATTGTTGTGGAGGCATTTTCACTAGAGAAGAGACAACTCTGTACTTACCTTGAATTAGGAGAGAAGTTTTGAAAGATGTAGATGATGGCAAACTTAGGAACACTTAGGAACATTTGCTTGTTCAAAAATATTTTATCCCTCCACCCATAGTGTAAACAATCAGAGAGGAAAAATATAATTCAAAGAATAAGGTAACTCTTAGGGGGGGGGGAATAAAAAATGTAGTGTCAGAATTCAACAAACAATTGGACTTTCAAAACTGTATGCATGATATTTTCTGGATATCTTCATTCTTTCCTTCAAGAGACTGGAAAATATCTTGGAGTTAAAATAGTGAACACCTGGTAAGGAATATTACCATTCAGGAAGTGAGTGACTCCAAACAACTCGCAGTTTTGGAGGCCCTCCATGTAAAGACAAAGGTGCTGAACTTGGACATCCAATCCAGTGTACTCCTCTTATCTACCTGCTGCTAGATACATTTGTTCTTGAATTACCCAAGTAGGCATGATACTATGAGTGGCATACTGTGATAAATCCTACCATAAGGGACATAGTACAATGTGTGGTGCCTTCTTTCCATTTTGTCCATGACCTCTCCAACCATACCCGATGTTACTACGTATATATATATATATATATATTATATTATATTATATATATTATATATATATATATATATATATATATATATATATACATATATATATATATATATATATATATATATATATATATATACATATATACACACACACTTTCGTCGGATGGACGACGAGAATTGGAATTCCGAAGAAAAAGGAAAATCTACGTGGATCTCAGCGTCAAGGAAGATACCTTATTGTATTTATAGAGAAGGGGAAAGCTTGTGGTATAGTGGGAAAGTGATAAAAAAGGAGAAGGGGAGGGAAATGGAAGGAAATGAGGAAGAGGGGGACATGGTCCAGGAGGCCAGGTGTCTTGTAAAACAAAAGATGGACCGATGATGACGATTTCGGTGATGACGGGATCAACAAAAATGTAAAGATTAAAAATATAGATAAGAGCAGCACAGTAGAAGGTGATGATAATAGTTTCCAAGGATTTAAAGAGGGTGGGGGGAATACCAACCTCCCCTGATTAGCAAGACTAGAGGAAAAACTTGATAGAATGACTGAGCATTGGGAAAATAGGTTAGGTAACGTAGCCAAGATTGCGCAGAGTTGAAAGATTGGAAGAACTAGAGAAGACGAACAAAAACTTAACTTTAGAAATAGAAGAATTAAAAAGACAGTTAATAGAAGTTAAAGAAGATAATGAGGAACTAAAGAGGAATAATAAAGACAATAAAGAGGCCATAGCAAAGGAAGCACAGGGCTGAAAAAAATCCAAGAAAACAGTAAAGTTGCATTTACTGACATAATTAAGCAACAAATGAAAGAAACTGAAGACTCAGTTATTAAAGTGATGAGATAGAAGGAGAATATAGTAAGAGACTTAGCAGACAAAAAGAAATGTATTATTATATTAGGAATGGAAGAGAAATTTAACCAAAATAGAACCACAAGAATTAAAGAGGAAAAATAAAAAGTTAACTGTTAACTAGAATTAGTTCAGGAAGATGAACCTGAAATCATGAAACAAATTGAAGAGATGTTTAGACTCGGAAAATATAGTACAGATAAGACCAGACCAATTAAGATTAAATTAAGGTCACAAACAACAGCAGAGAATATCTTAGCAAAAACAGGGAAACTAGCAACAAGTGAATATAAAAAGGTATGGATAAAAAGAGAAATGAATAAAGAGGAAAGAGAGGAAGAAGAAATGAAAAGGCAAGAAGCTAAAGAAAAAAACGAGAACAGAACAGAGTCAGAAAAAGAAGAATTCTATTGGATAGTGAACATGAAAGTGAGGAAATGGACCATAACAGAGAGAAACAAAAAAGAAACAGAAAATACAATGGAAATAACAGAAAGTTAAGAGTGCCCTACACAAATATAGATGGATTAATAACAGGACTGAATGAAGTGAACGAGTATCTGAAGGAAAAAGAACCGAACATAATTGGAATTGTAGAGACAAAATTAAAAGGTCCACTACCACCCAACAGCATAGGACACAATGCATATAATTATTGGATTAGAAACAGAGAGACAAAACAAGGGGGTGGAGTTATGTTCCTGACTAAGAAGGATATAAATGTGAAGAGCATCACATATGGAAAGAAAAGAGTAGAGATGATTATGATAGAAGTAGAAGACAGAGATAAGAAGAGCAGAAAGTTTGTAATAAACTATGTACCCCCAGAAACAGCCTCGTGGGAAGAGAGTGAACATAAAAGTATGTTAGAAGACACAAGAATAACATTAAACAAGATAATGGAAGATGGAGGAAGAATAGTTATGGGCGACTTTAATTGCAAAGAAGTCTGCTGGGAAGAGATGACAGTAAAGGGTGGAGAAGATTCATGGGGAAATGTTCTACTTGAGATGATTATTGACCACACAATGACACAATGGATTCAAGAGAACACTAGGTATAGAAATGAAGAAGAACCATCGAGACTAGACTTAATAATCACATCAGAACCTGAAATAGTGGAAAAGATAGAATACCAGGCACCAATAAGTAAAAGTGACCACATATTGATAGAACTAGAACTAAATGAGGAAAAATACATGAAAAGAAATGAACAATATAGAAAAGGAAAATTGATGTATGAATTTTTTTTTTTTTAATAAAATAAGAGAATTCTTTCAAAATGAAAACTGGGAAAGAATACACAAAGAAGATACAACAGTAGAAGAGAAATGGAATATTTTGACAAAAAATGTATAAAAAAGGAGTGGAAAAGTATGTCCCAAGACAAAAACAAGAAAAAGAATATGTAAAATGCTGGTACAACAAAAATTGTAAGGAGTTAAAAGACAAAAGAGATCAAGCTTGGACCAAATGGAAGAAAAACAAAAGACCTGAAAAATGGAAAATATATACTAGTTATAGAAATGAATATGTACAAGTGTGCAGAGACGAAAAAAGAAAATATGAAAAAGATGTCATAGAAAAATGTAAAGATCAACCAAAACTATTCTACAGATTTGTAAACAACTGAAAAACAAACAAGAATTAGAGAAATTATGACAAGGAGGAGTTGAATACACAGAGGAAATAGAAATGGCAGAAATTATGAACAAGCATTTTAAATCAGTGTTTACAAGAGAGAACATACAACCTGGAGAGATCGAATGGGAAAAGAAAGTCCCCCCTATGAAAGAAATAGAAGTAACAAAGAATGAAATAATGAAACACTTGAGTAATCTTGATGTCAGAAAATCGCATGGACCAGATGAAATAGCAAACTGGATTTTGAAAGAATGCAGGAATGAACTGGCAGACAAAATACATAGCATAATAAACAGTTCCTTGAAAGAAGGAAAAGTTCCAAAAGATTGGAAAAGATCAAATATAGCACCTATATACAAAGGAGGAAATAAAGAGGACCCTACCAACTATAGACCAGTCTCTCTAACAAGTACAAAAGCAAAAATCTGTGAAAGAATTATCAAAAGTAGATGGGTAAAGTATTTAGAAAAAAACAACGTACTAAATCCAAGGCAATTTGGATTCAGACAAGGATGATCATGTGTCACCAATTTGATATGTTTCTATTCAAGCCTAATGGATGTAATACAAGAAAGAGATGGATGGGCTGATTGTGCATTTCTAGACCTAAAAAAAGCTTTTGACAAAGTACCACATAAAAAGTTACTTAAGAAATTAGAAACTGAAAGAGGAATACAGGGCAAACTGCTTAAATGGATGGAAGACTTATTGCATGAAAGAAAAATGAGAGTAGTGATAAGAGACAAACACTAACTGGGATGAAGTAATAAGCGGTGTTCCCCAAGGAACAGTTCTGGCCCCAATAATGTTTGCTATATATATGGATAAAGAAATTGAAAGTTACATGAGCTTCTTTGCAGATGACGCAAAACTGTTAAAATGAAAAGTGAACACGGAAGAAGATTGTGAGTCACTACAGAGTGATCTCAATAAAGTATGGGAATGGAGTAAGAAGTGGGAGATGGAGTTCAATACCAAAAAGTGTAATATAATGGAATTTGGAAAAAGCAAAAAAAGAACAGAAGGATCATATAAATTGGGAGAAGAAGGAATAAAAAAAAGTTGAAAATGAGAAGGACCTGGGAGTCATTATTATGAATAATATGTCACCTGAGAAACATATAAACAAGATTTTTGGAGAAACTTATAATTTAATAAGAACAATCAGAGTGGCATTTACATACCTGGATGAAATGGTGAAGAAAATATTAATCTCATTGATAAGACCAAGATTGGAATATACAGTAATGATGTGGACACCAAATACAAAAAATGTATAACAAAACTTGAAAGAATACAAAGAGCAATCACAAAATTGGCACCAACACTCTCAAAACTATCATATGAAGAGAGACTAGCAAAACTTGAACTACAGACACTAGAGCAAAGAAGAGAGAGAGGAGATTTGGTAACTATTTACAGAATCATGAAAGGCATAGAAATTATTGATAGGATCTAATAAAATGGGATGAAAGAAATACAAGAGGACACGGAAAGAAAATCAAGAAAGACAGCTATAGAAGAGATCTGAAAAAGAATAGCTTTCCTCACTGAGTAATAGACATTTGGAACAAGTTAGATGAGAAAGTAGTGGGTGCAAAAACAATACATGAATTTAAAAATAGTTTACATAAAATGAGATATAAAGACGGGACACCATGAGCATAGCTCCCCTTCCCGTAAAATACAACCAGGTAAATACAACTAGGTAAATACACACACACACCAAGGGGTTTCTTCCTCCATATATGGGAGGTAGCCAACTCCAACCCATTCCACTCCCATCTTCCACCCTTGTTTATCTCTCATCTTAGCTCCTCATGGGTGAAGGGTCATCCCTGTTTCCTGCCCACTGCTCTGGGTCAGAAGCAGTACAGTAAGATAGCACATCCATCACTTCATTTAATTAGTGACACCCCCCCCCCCTCCATCCCCTCATGTGGAAAATAAAGAAGACAGAGTGAAATCTCTTTGGACTGTGTCAAAAGATCATCCACACTCCCCCCCCCCCCACCCCATTCCTTTCCTTGAATCAAAGTATCATCTCTACACAGCCATTCTCCACTCACCCCATCCCCTGCCTTCTTTCCTTGTTCAACAGACAACTCTTGCTTAAAGCCCCTTTCATCCCATCCATCCATCCATCTCATCCTCAAATGTCCCCTTAAGTTCACTCCATCCACCTCTGCTTTCCACAGCTCTTTTACTAACCTTTCTTCACTCATTCTTTCCTGTCCAAACCATCCCAGCACTCTTTCATCAGCCCTATTTGCCATCATCTTTTTACACCCCCGCTCTCTTCCTCATCTCGTTTCTCACTCCAACCTTGTAACCTGTACCATACTTCTCAGGCATTTCATTTCAAACACATTTAAGCCTCTCTCTTATTGTAAATTCCAAGTCTCCACCCCACAAAGTGTTGTTGTCACAATCATACATACATATACCAAAGGCTTTTTCCCCCTTACAATCACCCCTTCATATAATATCTTTTTTGCATTCCCAGATGTCTATTTCTCATGACACTTTTTTATCCCCCAAGGCATTTACTTGCCTCTCTCAATCTACAATTTCCCTCTACCTTCACTCCTCCATTTCTTGCCACATGTGACCCCAAATACTACTATCCACTTCCCCCTGCCTCTCCTTTAAGGCTTACTCCCAGTTTGCTGCCATCCTCTTCCCTTATACATCTCATTATCTTTTATCCACATTTACCTTTAACTTTCTCTTTTTGCATACCTTCCCAAGCTCCATCATTGCCTTAATCCCCCCTCTGACCCTGCCACAGCAGCAGTGTCCTCTGAAAAAAACAACTGGCTCATCTCCCACTTTTCTCCATGATCACCAATCCCATTACTCTCACATTTACCTCTCATACCACCCCATCAACATACACATTGAATACCCATGACAATGACAGCCTTGATGCTGTCCCACCGTACTTGCTCTCTCCATTTCCAATTCTAACACAGGCTCTACTACTCTCATAAAAACTCTTGACTGCCCTTAACAGCTTTCCCCCAATCCCATATATCTGCAATACCTCCCACAGTGCATTTCTGTCTACCCTGTCATAAGCCTTCTCCAAATCCTTAAAGGTACATAAAACATCCTTACATTTTGCCAGAGCCTTCTCACAAATCTGCCCTACCACAAAAATCTGATCCACACAACCTCTACCTTTCCTAAGACCACACTGCTCCTCACCAATTACTCCCTTTATTCCTTTCCTAATCCTCTCAATTAAAGCCCCCCATAAACTTTCCCAACTACATTCAACAATCTGATCCCTCTAAAACTACTACAAACCCATTTGTCCCCTTTTCCTTTGTAAAGTGGAACTATACAGGCAGTCCTCCAGCACTCTCCCCTCCCTGACACATTAAATCTCACCAGCCAGTTCACTATTACTGTACCTCCCTTCCTCAGACACTCTGCATGACACCCATCCAACCCAGATGCCTTACCTGTACTCATCATTTTGAAAACTCCTTTTTCCTCATCTTTCATATATCTTTTCCATTTTCTTAGCACCTCTACTTCCATTAACATCTGTATATCTGCACCTTTTACTTGTTCATCTCTGCCTGGTGTCATGTGTAAGTAATTTTGCCTCTTAACATCAAACACTCTACAAACCATATTTCCATACCAAGGAGTTGTAGTATTTATCCCTTTCTTTTCAGGACGCCTCATACATATATATTTATCTAGTTGTATGATACGGGAAAGGGAGCTATACTCGTAGTGACCCGTCTTTGTATCTCGCAGCATCTAGTTTGTTCTTAAATTCTTGTATAGTGTGTATGTGTATACATTATATATAACTAATTCTAACTTCACCTCCCTTACAGCAACGGGGGAGTCAGTCACTCAGCAGTCTTGTTGTGGAGAATGGAAGAAGTAGCACTAGACCAGAGGCTAGTGAGAGACCACATATACTAAGGGATGTGGATCAGATTTATCCTCCATCTCCTCCTTATGATGAAGAGGATGCCAGAATAGGGCACCTTGCCACTGATAACAGACAGTATTTAAACCCTCCTGCATATTACTCAGGGCCAGTATTATCATCAAGGCCTCGTTACCCTGAACTTCAACCCTATACTGAAAATCCAGGTCATGTACTGGTAAAGAGAGGGGCTCAGTCATATACATCATTAAAAGGTACACATGAAAGCAAACCAAGTCAGAGCCAGCTTAATGTTAAGACCCTTGTGAAGACATTAATTCAGATGAATGGCTACCGGAGTACCTCAACAATATTGGGTCGACTTGTGGAGCACTCTTCAAAGGCAGTTGTACAGCTAGTTAATAAACATCCAGATATTTTTGGTTTGATAAAAAATGAGGCTAACAGTGACACTCAGATTGAACTTAGACCCAAGCTTTTGGTTTGTGAGCAGTTTGCTCAGAGTAGTTGTAAAAGTCCAAAAGATTGCTTTCATTTGCATATGTGTAAGGTTTTTGCCCTTGGTACATGTAAAAGAGGGGTAGCATGCAACTATGGACATAACTGGAAGACTAATCATAATATGAAAGTACTGAAAAAGTTTCACCTTCACAAGATAAATGACAGTTTAATCCTTCAGGAATTAGCTAAGAAAAGTGTTGAAGGTTCCTTTGCTCCTAGAATCTGTGAATCTTACAATGGAGCAGGTTGCCTTAAGCTTGACATGGAATGTAGTGCCCTTCATATATGTCATGCATATGTTTACAGTAATCAACTTTGTAAAGCAACTTGCCTCTTGGAACATGATATATTTGCTCGACATTGTGTGAAATTATTGAACAAGTATGGAATATCAACAAATGAAGCACCCTTGGACATCTTTCGAAAACTTAACCCAGGACCACCACCAACCCCAAAGAAACTGAAGAAACCAGCAAAGTCAAAGAATAGAACAAAAACAGCTCGTGAAAGTTTGGAGTCAAGTGATGACATTAGTGAAGATGAGAATGAAAATTCAAAGAAAGTCCAAAGAGAGAAAAGGAGAAGTAAAGCTGAAGAGAAAACCCCAAACTTTATTCCTGACAAGAGTCAAAAGAGAAGAGAACAGGGCAATGATAAGAATAGTAATATCAAAACACTGTACTCTTACGACCTTTGTGGAGATGTACCTATTCCAGAAATATGCACGTATTCTCTTGTTGGTAAGTGTTGCAATGAAAAGAAAGGGTGTCTACGTCTTCATTCAAGGAGTCCTGTGCAGTGGCAAGTACAGATTAATTCCTGGTGCAATTTTCGTGCTTTTCAAGGCAAAATTCTTGAAGATGCATACAGAGATGTCAATCAGGATGGAGTTACCCTTCCACCTCCAGACCCAAATAAGGCCAACAGAGAAACCAAGGAATTAATGGCTTTGCTTGGCACTCCTGTCATTAAGGTTGATTTCCAAGAGATGACTATGCAAAAAGCTTCAAATGAGAAGTTTGATATACGGAGAATTACTTCATTTTCAAAAATTGGGAATGTGGTATTTTTCCAGTGGTTCTTTTATGATCAAAAATGGATTAAGTATGGAGATGTTAACTTAAATGGAAAAACAGCCCTAGTGAGTAACATAACATCAGATGACATAGAGAGAACATATCTTAAAGATTGTAACCAAACAATCCAATTCAAGACTGAGAAATTTGAGTATGAAATTGATTTTAAAAAGATGATTCAAAGAAACCTACAAACAAAAATAGAGAGACCCATTAGGCGTAGACCCTTAATTCAAAGAAACCTTGGAGGGAAAGGTAGTGTTGACAAGGATATTCCAACCAACTGGGAAAAAATGTCAGATACTGAGAAGTACAAGATAGTGCTTGTGACAAATTCAGAGGAAGGCATGAGTGTTTTGAAGATGTTTAAACTAACCCTGCCAACTGCAGAAGTGGTGTCCATTGAACGAGTCCAGAGTCCTTTTCTGTATAAAGCATTTATCAATAAGAAGAAAGAACTGTCTTTGAAATATAGCAGAGAAGAGATTAATATGCAGCAACTATTTCATGGGACCAAACCAGAATGTGTACAAGCTATTTGCATGGAAAATTTTGACTGGAGGTTGCATGGAACAAGTAATGGCAATGCCTTTGGAAGAGGCACATACTTTTCAAACAGGTTAGTTTATCTATTGTTACTATAACAATAAACATTGTATAATTTCAGATATGTATGTAATTGGTAGTTGCCAACAAGTATATCAAAAGAAACAGCATGTGAGGTTGAACCCTTTATTAGTACTATTTTTCACTTGCTGGAGCTTTATCAAGTAGTTGATAAAGCTATAGAAAGCAAATCATTATACTCATAAAGGCTCCACTAGACATGGTGTTTCTTCTCATAATTTCAGATATGGCTCAAATTAGATATCCACCACATTAATCCATAAACTGTTAGTCATAATAAACATGTTAGTCTATCTATATCTATATACTGAGAGCTTTTTACCCCGTATAAGGGAAGTAGCCAAGTTAGAGGTACGTATCTATTCCCATCCATTTCATTCCCTTCCACCACCCCCTCCACCCCTCCCATCTCAGTTCCTCATGGATGACAGGTCATCCCTGCATCTGCCAACTGCCCTGGGTCAAATGCAGTGCAGCAAGACATAGTACATCCACAGCTACGTCATTGCACGTAAAGGCCACCCATCAAAGTATTAGAGGTACGAAGTGAGCTTTTGTTTATTGATTTATGACTCATTCATTCTCCTCATCACTCATTCTCACTAACCGTTTGTACTTCCTTGTTGAGCACTGTAACTGTCTTTTCCCACATACCCTTCAAACTCAGTCACTGTTTGTCTTTTCTCAAGCTCAGCCACAAATATTGTCCTATACACGCCGACCACGGAACCGCGAACATCTTCATCATTGCTGGGCCCCAAAGAAGAGGATAAACAACAAAAAAGGAAACCTGGTTTGTATCGTAGGGGAGGAGAGAAATCATGAGTGTCCGTAATGGTATCTCCATAGTGCTAGTTAATTGTATTAAGGAATAATTCGCAAAAATGAAGGAAAATAACGAAAAGTCCAACTCAAAAGGAAATTGCGAAGCAGAGCCATCTATCTGGTAACGACGTAATGAACCCCAATGTAAACAAATATTTCATCACACCAACCACCACGAGGGAGTATCACAAAGATGCTTTTTCTGGATTTAGTAAGTATGAAAGCAGGAGTTTAAGTTGTATCGTAGAGATAGATAGGGAAATGAGCAAGAATAGGATACGGTGGGAGAATGAAATTATGGAATTAAGAAACGAAATATTTGGATTAATGGACTGCCTAGTGTGAGCGAACATTGATATCTCCGACCTGAGGAAAACTAACTTGGACCTGAGAAACGACATTATGGAATTGAAAAAGGAAATAAGAAAGCTGAAGAGTGATAATGAAAAGAAGAGAATTAATGATACAGTACTACCAATAGCGAAAACTTAAAAACAGTGGTAAATAACAAAATACAGGAAATAACTGAAAAAATCCAAGAGAACTTAGGTGAGGAAAGTATCCAAAAGACTAAGAAATGGAAGGAAAACTAGATTCATGAGAGAAAAAGAAAGAGAGACGGCAATAGAAATCTTGAAAGAAGTTCGTGAGGAAGTGCAAGATGCAGGTAAAGACTTTGAAGAAACATATAGGATAGGTCGCTATTCTAAGGATAGAAATCTACCCCTAAAGATAAAACTAAGATCACAAATGGCAGTAGAAGACATATTTGAAAAAGTAGGTAACTTGGCAAGGAGTGAAAAATACAATAAAATATGGATAAAAAGGGAAATGAGTACTGAGGAATTAGAAAAAGAAAAGACACTAAGAGATTAAGCAAAGGAAAAAAACGCAAAAAGAACGGAGACAGAAAGCAAGGAATTCCATTGGAGAGTAATCGACATGAGATTGAGGAAATGGTACATCAGAATGGGCGAACCAAAAAAAAAAAAAAAAAAATGGAGAGAAGAAAATTGAAAGTGGCCTATACAAACATCGACGGAATAATTTCAGGACTGAACGAACTTAATTACCTGCTAGAAGAAAAGCCAGACATAATGGGAATTGTGGAGACTAAACTAAGGGGCATAATACCATCCATCGATGTTGGAAATGGACTATATAATTACTGGATTAAAAACAGAGACAAGAAAAACTTGATTGTGACAAAAATAGCAGAGGGCAAAGGTAATGTAGACCTGATCATGATAAAAGTCGAAGACAAGAATATGAAAAGTAGAAAGTTTGTGGTGACTTATGTGCCCCCAAAAATGAACACTTGGAAGGAGAACGAGCATACGAAAATGTTAGAAGATACAAGGCAATCATTAAACGAGATACTAATGGGCAGGGGTAATCTGGTAATTATGGAGGACTTCAATTGCAAAGAAATTTGATGGGAAAACATGACAGTGCAAGGAGGAGACGACTTGTGGGGTAATGTACTACAAGATATATGACCATGGAATACACAATGACTCAGTGGATTAGTGAAAACACCAGATACAGAAACAATGAAGAGCTTTCGAAACTAGATTTAATTTTTACAACAGAATCTGAAATTGTGGATAGAATCCAATACAAGACACCAATTGGAAAGAGTGACCATATACTCATTGAAACTGAACTAAAGGAAGAAATATACATGGAGAGAAATGAAAACCATAGGAAAGGAAAATTGATATACAACAAAACAGACTTTGCAAAACTAAAGAAATTCTTCCAGAATGCAAACTGGGAAAAATTTTACATGGAAGAGACAAAAATGGAAGAGAAATGGAATATCTTGATGGATAATTACAATGAAGGGGGTAAATAAGCACGTACCAGGACAGAAGTAAGAGAGAGTGTACATTAAATGCTGGTTCAACAAAAGATGCAGTGAGGCAAAAGACAGAAGGGACAGAGCTTGGAAAAGGTGGAAAAAAAAGAAAAAAAAACCTGGAAAATGGCAAGTCTATAAACTATAGAAATGAGTGTGTTAAAGTGAGAAGAGAGGAAAAAGAAACCATGAAAAAGATATTATAGATAAATGCAAAGAGCAATCCAAACTATTCTATTGATATGTGAATGGTAAACTTAAGCAAGAAATGGTGAAACTACGCCAAGGAAATATAGAATACACAGAAGATTTAGAAATGGCCGAAATCATGAAAAATCACTTTAATTCTGTCTTCACTAGAGAGAAAACACAATATTGGAACAAAGGTAATGAAAGACGATCTCCCCCCATGATCGACATAACAATGGCACAAAAAGAAATATTAGAACACCTATCAAACCTTGACGTTAGGAAATCACATGGCCCAGATGGAATTTCAAATTGGATTCTAAAAGAATGCAAAGAAGAACTAATGGACAAAATACATAACATAATAAATTGCTCACTCAAAGAAGGAAAAATACCATAAGACTGGACAATTGCTAACATTGTACCAATATATAAAGGAGGAAACAAGGAAGAACCAACTAACTATAGGTCAGTCTCACTAACAAGCACTATAGCCAAAATTTGTGAGAAAATAATCAAGAATAGATGGTTAAAACACCTGGAAGACAACAATATAATAAACTCAAGACAATTTGGGTTCAGACAAGGAAGATCATGTACCACAAACTTATATGTTTCTACTCAAGATTAATACATAGTGCAAGAAAGGAATGAATGGGCTGACTGTGCCTTCCTGGACTTACAAAAAGCTTTTGACAAAGTACCACACAAAAATTATTTAAAAAACTCGAACATATAGGAGGGATACAAGGGAACCTACTAAAATGGATGGAGGACTTCCTGATTGGTAGAAAGATGAGAGTAGTGCTCAGAGAAAAATATTCAGATTGGAAAGAGGTGACCAGTGGAGTACCGCAAGGATGTGTACTAACTCCAATAATGTTTGCTATTTATGTGAATGACATAGATGATGATGTGAAATGTTACATGAGCTTCTTTGACACCAAAATGTTAATGAAAGTAAAAACTGAAGAGGATTGCGAATCACTGCAGGAAGACCTGAATAAAGTATGGAACTGGAGTCAGAAATGGGAGGTGGACTTCAATATTAAGAAGTGTAGCATGATGGAGTTTGGAAAAAGCAAAAACAGAATATCAGGACATAATAAAATTGGAACCAAGGAAGTAAAGGAGAGATCCGAAAAAGATTTAGGTGTAATTATCTCAAATGGCTTGTCCTATGACAAACAGATAAACAAAATTGTTCGAGAATCCTACAACTTGCTAAGATCAATAAAAGTGTCATTTACATATTTGGACAAAGAAATTGTTAAAAAAAATATTGGTCACACTGATAAGGCCTAGACTAGAATATGCGGCGACATTGTGGTCACCCAGTACCAAAAAGAATATAAAGAAAATAGAAAGAATCCAGAGAGCAGCAACAAAAATGGCACCTGCACTCGCAAACTTGTCATATGAGGAGAGATCGACCAAACTGGATTTACCAACTCTGGAGCAAAGAAGAGAGGTAACCTACTGACCATCTACAGAATCATGAAAGGCACAGAAATACTTGATAGAGAGGACTTGTTAAACTGGGACAGGAGAAGCACAAGAGGACATGGAAAGAAAATAAAAAAACATAGCTACAGAAGAGATCTGAAGAAAAACAGTTTTCCACATAGAGTGGTAGACACTTGGAACAAACTGGACAAGGAAATAGTGTGCGCAAAAACCATTCATGAGTTTAAAACCAAACTGCACACTGCGAGATACAAAGGCAGGACACCCCTTCCCGCAAAATACAACTAGGTAAAATACACATACCAACTGGTTCACTTCCCATGTTCTTCCCTGCAAACCTACTTAAATCTATTACAAGCACTGGCTTTGAACAACAGAAACTAGTAACCATATTTAAGGAATTCATAAGAACCACCGTCAACAGCTTGGTTCCCAACAATCAGCAAGATGAACACAAACAACTTACAAACACAACAGAATAGATCATTGAGAGTAATAACAGGATGCACTAGAACTACCCCAGTTGGACATCTGGATACAGAAACTGATATCCTGCCCATATAACATGAAATGAAAATGATGGGAACAGAGTTCTATGCCAGAATCCTGAACATCATACATCAGGGAGTGTGCAACCTTTTTAAGTGCACATGCCAAAATCAGCCAATCTTCAGTGCAAAAAGATTCTCATGTGCCAACTGCAATTGCTGGGAACATAATACCTATGGTCTTTTAAATACTGGAGGAACCTTTTCAAATAGAAAAAGATGCTGGAGAGGTAAAATCATGTAAGTGAATTGTAGGTCATTTCAGATTGAATGAATCTAAAATTTAGTAAAGTAATTTTTCCTTATGTAATTGTTTTCTTTATGTGCAATTCTAGCTGTCAAATAAAGTCACACAAATCAAGAAACAGTTTTCAACATCAGAAAAAATAGACATTCTTCATTTCACATAGTTTTAACAGAAATTAAAGTTTACAGCAAATGTGCTGAGCAGCTGGCTTCACCAATTTTTATGTGATATTTATAATGCAGTCACTTAAAACAAAATAATCACTTCAGGTAGCTTTTTGTGGTGTGACATTTGTATTTTATTAATATTTAAGTTTGAACCATCATGTAGCTGAACATGGATTGGTTACCAATAATTTTATTATTTACAAAATATGAAAGAATATATAGAATTTTGGTAAAGAAATCACACCACATCTATCTACCTGGTGAATGATATAACAACTAAACAGTATGAAACCAGTGTTCCCATGAACTTTTGCCAAAACTGTCATATGCAGGGCTTCAGGGTTACTGTTTTGTATTTCATTTCAACAAAATATGATTTGATCAATTATAATTGATGATTCAGTCTAACTTTGTGAACTCCCCCTATCAGGAGGCTAGGACAGTGCCCCATATAGAGGACTTTGTCGTGTGGAATTTAATAAACCATGCCCTTGGTCCAACTTGTTCCCAGCAGGGTTCAAACTGCCATCACCTTGACCACCATTGCAAGTAGTGACACTAGCCTCCTTGGCCAGCAACCATCTTGATAAATTATACATGTATTTTACCTAGTGGTATTTTACAGGAAGGGGAGCTATGCTCATGGTGTCCCGTCTTCATATCTCATTTTATTTAAACTGTTTTTAAATTCATGTATTGTTTTTGCACACACCACTTTCTCATTTAACTTGTTCCAAATGTCTATTGCTCTGTGAGGAAAGGTGTTCTTTTTCAGATCTCTTCTATAGCTGTCTTTCTTGATTTTCTTTCCATGTCCTCTTGTATTTCTATCATCCCATTTTATTAGATCCTCTCTATCAATAGTTTCTATGCCTTTCATGATTCTGTAAATAGTTATCAAATCTCCTCTCTTCTTTGCTCTAATGTCTGTAGCTCAAGTTTTGCTAGTCTCTCTTCATATGATAGTTTTGCGAGTGTTGGTGCCAATTTTGTAATTGCTCTTTGTATTTTTTCAGTGCTGTTGGCACAATCACTCCTTCATACAGTCTCCTCTTCGCATCCATTCCCAAATGTCTATTCCTCATTACACTCTTTAATCCACCAAGGCATTTACTCGCTTCTCTCAATCTACATTCTACCTCCACCTTCACTCCACCTTTTCCTGCTACACTTGCACCCAAGTATGAAGGAGTGATTGTGCCAACAGCACTGTATGGGGCAGAAACGTGGAACATAAGAGAAGAAGAGAGAAGGAGTTTGAATGTGTTTGAGATGAGGTGTCTGAGAAGTATGGTGGGGGCTACTAGGCTGGATAGAGTGAGAAATGAGGAGGTGAGGAGGAGAACAGGGGTGAAAAAGGATTTGGGAGATAGGGTTGCTGAAAGAATATTAGGATGGTTTGGACACATGGAAAGAATGAGTGAAGAAAGACTAGTAAAAGAGGTGTGGAAGGCAGATGTGGAGGGAGTGAACATGAGGGGATGTCCTAGGATGAGGTGGATGGATGGGGTGAAGGGGGCTTTGGGGAAGAGGGGAATGTCTGTTGAGGAAGGAAGGGAGAGGACGGAAGACAGAGGTGAGTGGAGAATGGTTGTATATGGATGATGATGTGATTGCATGAGGAGGAATGGGCGGGGGGGTGGGGGGTGGGGTAGTATGCGTGAGTAAATTTTGACGCAGCCCGAAGGGATTTCTCCCCATCCTCTCCTTATATGCAAGGGGGGACGGAGAGGGGGGGGTCGCCGATTAAATGAAGTGGCCTTGCTGTGGATGTGCTGTGTCTTGCGACACTGCTTCTGACCCAGGGCGGTGGGCAGGGTGCAGGGATGACCCGTCATCCAGGAGGTGCTCAGATGAGAGGGAGGGTGGGAGGAGTGTGGAGTGTATTTAGGGATGAAATGGGTGGGAGTGTTTTTATGCCTTTCCCTTTTTGGCTACCTCCCTTGGAAGGGGGAAAAAGCCTTGGTATATGTATGTATGTATTTTTTCAAGTTTTGTTTGTTATATATGTTTTTGTACTTGGTGACCACATCGTTGCTGCATATTCCAATCTTGGTCTTATCAAAGTGATTAGTATTTTCTTCACCATTTCTTCATCCAGGTATGTAAATGCCACTGATTGTTCTTATTAAATTGTAACTTTCTCCAAAAATCTTATTTATATGTTTCTCAGGTGACATATTATTCATAATAATGACTCCCAGGTCCTTCTCATTTTCTACTTTCTTTTCTTCCTTCTCCCAATTTATATGATCCCACTATTTTTTTTTTTTCTTCAAATTCCACTATACAACACTTCTTAGTATTGAACTCCATCTCCCACTTCCTACTCCATTCCCATACTTTATAGAGATCACTCTATAGTGACTCACAATCTTCTTCAGTGTTCACTTTTTTAACAGTTTTGCATCATCTGCAAAGAAGCTCATATAACTTTCAATTTCTTCATCCATATTAATATATACAGCAAACATTATTGGGGCCAGAACTGTTCCTTGTGGAACACCGCTTATTACGTCATCCCAATTAGAGTGTTTGTCTCTTATCATTACTCTCATTTTTCTTTCTTGCAAAAGTCTTCCATCCATTTAAGCAGTTTGCCCTGTATTCCTCCTTCAGTTTCTAGTTTCTTAAGCAACTTCTTATGTGGTACTTTGTCAAAAGATTTTTTTAAGTCTAGAAATGCACAATCAGCCCATGTCTTTCTTGTATTATATCCATTAGGCTTGAATAGAAACATATTAAATTGGTGACGCATGATTGTCTTTGTCTGAATCCAAATTGCTTTGGATTTAGCACATTTTTTTCTAAATACCTTACCCATCTACCTTTGATAATTCTTCACAAATTTTTGCTATTGTACTTGTTAGAGAGACTGGTCTATAGTTGGTAGGGTCCTCTTTATTTCCCCCTTTACATATAGGTACTATATTTGCTTTTTTCCAATATTTTGGAACTTTACCCTCTTTCAAGGAACTGTTTATTATGCTATATATTTTGTCTGCCAGTTCATTCCTGCATTCTTTCAAGATCCAGTTTGCTATTTCATCTGGTCCATGCGATTTTCTGACATCAAGATTACTCAAGTGTTTCATTATTTCATTCTTTGTTACTTCTATTTCTTTCATAGGGGGGACTTTCTCTTCCCATTCGATCTCTCCAGATTGTATGTTCTCCCTTGTAAACACTGATTTAAAATGCTTGTTCATAATTTCTGCCATTTCTATTTCCTCTGTGTATTCAACTCCTCCTTGTCATAATTTCTCAAATTCTTGTTTGTTTTTCAGTTTGTTGTTTACATATCTGTAAAATAGTTTTGGTTGGTCTTTATATTTTTCTGACATCTTTTTCATATTTTCTCTTTTCTTATCTGCACACTTGTACATATTCATTTCTATAACTAGTATATATTTTCCATTTTTCAGGTTCTTTTGTCTTTCTTCAATTTTGTCCAAGCTTGGTCTCTTTTGTCTTTTAACACTCTACAGCTTTTGTTGTACCAGCACTTTACATATTCTTTTTCTTGTTTTTGTCTTGGGACATACTTTTCCACTCCTTTTTTATAAATTTTTGTCAAAATATTCCAATTCTCTTCCACTGTTGTTTCCTCTTTGTATATTCTTTCCCAGTTTTCTTTTTGAAAGAATTCTCTTATTTTATCAAAATTTGTTTTTTCATACATCAATCTTCCTTTTCTATATTGTTCATTTCTTTTCATGTATTTTTCCTTATTTAGTTCCAGTTCAATCAATATGTGGTCACTTTTACTTATTGGTGTCTTATATTCAATCTTTTCCTCTATATCAGGTTCTGATGTGATTATTAGGTCTAGTCTCGATGGTTCTTCATTTCTATATCTAGTGTTCTCTTGAATCCATTGTGTCATTGTATGGTCAATAATCATCTCAAGTAGAACATTTCCCCCATGAATCGTCTCCACCCTTTACTGTCATCTCTTCCCAGCAGACTTCTTTGCAATTAAAGTCGCTCATCATAACTATTCTTCCTCCATCTTCCATTATCTTATTTGATGTTATCCTTGTGTCTTCTAACATACTTTTATGTTCACTCTCTTCCCATGAGGCTGTTTTTGGAGGCACATAATTTATTACAAACTTTCTGCTCTTCTTATTTCTGTCTTCCACTTCGGTCATAATTATCTCTACTCTATTCTTTCCATATGTGACACTCCTCATATTTATATCCTTCTAGTCAGGAACATAACTCCACCCCCTTGTTTTATCTCTCTGTTTCTAATCCAATAATTATATGCATTGTGTCCTATGCTGTTGGGTGGTAGTGGACCTTTTAATTTTGTCTCTACAATTCCCATTATGTCCGGTTCTTTTTCCCTCAGATAATCATTCAGTTCATTCAGTCCTGTTATTAATCCATCTATATTTGTGTAGGACACTCTTAATTTTCTGCTACTTCCATTGTATTTTCTGTTTCCCTTTTGTTTTTCTCTGTTATGACCCATTTCCTCACTTTCATATTCACTACTCTCCAATAGAATTCCTCTTTTTCTGACTGATCTCTTCTTGTTTTTTTCTTTAGCTTCTTGTCTTTTGTTTTCTCATCCTCTCTTTCCTCTTTATTCATTTCTCTTTTTATCTATACCTGTTTATAATGTTGACTGTCTGCTAGTTTCCCTGTTTTTGCTAAGATATTCTCTGCTGTCTTTTGTGACCCGAATTTAATCTTAATTGGTCTGGTCTTATCTGAACTATATTTCCCAAGCATTTACATTCTTCAATTTGTTTCCCGATTTCAGGTTCATCTTCCTGAACTAATTCTAATAAACCGTTTAATTTTTCTTTTTCCTCTTTGATTCTTGTAGTTTTATTTAGATTATACTTCTCTTCCATTCCTAATATGATTATACATTTCTTTTTATCTGCTAAGTCTCTTACTATATTCTCCTTCTGTCTCATCACTTTAATAACTGTGTCTTCAGTTTGTTCTTTCATCTGCTGTTTTACTATATCATTAAATGCAATTTTGCTGTTCTCTTGGATTTTTTTCCAACCCTATATTTCTTTTGTTATGGACTCTTTATTCTCTTTATTATTCTTATTTAATTCCATATTCTCATCTTTCACTTCTTTTAACTGTCTTTTTAATACTTCTATTTCTTTAGTTAGTTTTTGGTTCAACTTCTCTAATTCTTCCAAATTTTCTACTCTCTGCGTGATCTTCGTGAGTTAACTGAACCTATCCTCCCAATGTTTGACAATTTTTTCATTTTTTTTTTCCAGGCTTGCTAATCGGGGAGGGTTGGCTCCCCCCCCCATTAAATCCTTGGAAATTATTACCTTCATTTTCCATTGTGCTGCTCTTATCTATATTTCTAATCTTTACATTTTTGTTAATCCCTTCTTCGTCACTGAAATCATCTGGCCTTCTTTTGTTTATATGGCATCTGCCTGCCTGGACCAAGTCCTCCCCTTCCTCATTTCCTTCCATTTCCCTCAGTAATCCCTCCCCTTCTCCTTTTTCATCACCTTCCCACTACACCATGATCTTTCCCCTTCCCTATAAATACAACACAGGTACTTCCTTGTCGTTGTGATCCTCAAAATTCTTGGATAACTCCGGAGTCCAAACTTCGCTGTCACCTCGACCGACGTGTGTGTGTGTGCATGCATTTACCTAGTTGTATCTTATGGGAAGGGGAGCTATGCACATGGATACCTAGGGAGCAACACAAAACATCTTTCCCAATTGACTTGTGGACCTGCCCACAGGCCATTACTGGTTACCTGGAAGCCAGGTTCTCTGCAAGATAGACTAGGTTTCTAGGCATGATTTGATTCAGCCATCCTCCTTGGCAAGAAGGAACATGCCATTAATATTTGCAATACATTTAGATACTGAATGTATTTTTTATTTTTATTGATTTATTTATGGGACCAATGAGTAGTGCTCGTGATGATCCTGCAAGATGGATGGCTGAAAAAATAATTTTCATGAAAATGGCAGTTGCCAAGACTGATGAGTTAAACACCATATGAGGACGGAGCCTTTATTTGTACGACGTTTCGCTTATTACAGCTTCTTCCAGTACTTGAAAAAGCTGTAATAAGCAAAACGTCATACAAATAAAGGCTCCGTCCTCATATGGTGTTTAACTAAAAAAATCATGTCTGCTGCCCATTTTCAAAATCCATAAACCACCAGCATCTGGAGTATCAGCAGCTGAGCCCAAGATGTCTTTTTATCAACTTTAACTTTAAAGAGTTGACAACCAGTGACTACTCCCCTCCTTAATGCTAAAGAAACATCCCCATACTAATACACAGGCAGCTATCTAAAGTTTCTTCCCAGAGAAATGTAGGGGATGGTCTGAGGACTGTTGCCAGTCACTTTTGGGCAGTAAGTTTCCAGTGTGTGAACTTTAGGAACAGTTAATGGATTGGCAAGTTATGTTTAATATGTACTTTGGGGAGGGAAATGTGCCAGAAGACAGGAGGAGTGCTTGTTACATTGCAAAGAAAAGGGGACATAGGAATGTAGTAGCTTTTGAGAGATAAGTCTGTTTAGTTTAGATTTACCTAGTTGCAGTATACAGGAAAGGAGCAACACTTAGGATCTCATTTCCCATCCTCTAAGTTTTTATCATACCTAACCTGAAAGGGTTCTGAGGCAGCTAGTCGCAGATTTCAGTAGGGTATGTGAGTGGGCAAAACAAAGGTACTTAGATGTACACAGAGAGAGGGTGGCTGTGAATTGGAAGTAAGTTAAAGGAGAGCAAGTGGAGGAAGTAAAGATGTGTAAGTATGTAGGGTCACATGTAGGAGGGAATTGAAAAGTTGGGGTAGTAAGGGAGGCAAGTAAATATTACGGGGAAATGAAATCTCATGAATTTTTATAATTTCTTTCTTTTTCTTCTTTCAGTGCTGCTGTTTCCCTTGGATATTGCACAGCAGACCAAAACAATCAGAAAGTCATGTTTGTTGCACAAGTCATTATTGGCAAGGTGACAGCTGGAAGCTCTACACATGCAAGACCTCCATCAGGCTTTGATACATCTGTAAATAGTGCAGCAGCCCCAAGTATTTTTGTGAAATATGATAAACAAGAATATTACCCAGAATACATCATCAAGTTCAAAAATTAGGTTCAGATGAAACCTGTGAGGAAGAGTTAGTACATTAACATGTATAAATTTTTACACTATGAATTAGTTTTCATACATACATGATATACCAAAAAGCCTTTTACCCCTGCATATCTTTGTAACAAACAGATTTTTTAACCCAATAAGTTCACTTTCCATAGCAGTATGCTTTGATACTATTTTGCTGTAAAACATAACACCTTTCCTCCACCCATTTATTCATGCAGTGTGACAAAGAAATATTGAAGTTCTTCATAGTCTAGTAGAAATTAATTATATATTTTTAAGGTATTCCCAATGCACACCAGGTTCTTCCTGTAAATTTGAACTATACATGAATGTGTTGTATATATATATGTATGTATGTATGTATAAATGGAGCATGTGAATATAGGGCACCAGTGTCCTCATGTGAGAACACAGAGGGGTTCTCATGATAGCAGTAAGGGTAAATGGTTTTAAAATCACAAGCTATAACAAAGACATCTATGCCTAAACAGATCACAGAGAAGGTAATCATTGAAATGTTAATGTATACCCATGCACACACAGCTCGATGACAATGCTAACATTTGCAACCATTACTCCAGTGGACAGAGTTTGAATCTCACCCAGGTCTGAAATAATTCAGCATCACTGTACTGCAAGCCAGTATTCCAACTCTTGTGTATACCTAACTGTATTTTACAGGACGAGAGCTATGCTTGTAGTGACCCATTTTCATATCTCTCTGCATCCAGTTTATTCTTAAAATCTTGTATAGTTGTGGCACTCACTTGTTCTCTCGTTTGGTTTGGCAATATATAGATTGACTAATTGATTTAGTTGATTCTCATACTATTTGAAAGAGAAACCATCGTAATTTGATAGCCCTGACTGGTTCATTAAGTGTTCATAGCGGACCCAATGAGATATCTACCGTATTTTCCAGCTTAAAATGTGCATCGGGTTATAATGCGCACCCATGCACTTCGTTATCTCAGTACACAGATAGCGCACACCGACGTATAACGTGCATGCCAGGAAAAGTCACTGGTGGCTAAAGCTCGTGAACTGCATGTAGCGACTCCTGCTCGCGGTGGTCCATTGTTTTGTGGGAAATTTGAGCCATGAAAAGTTTATTGAATACAAAATGTACATGAAAAATTTCGGATTTTTACAGAAAAATTGTAATTCACCATCCTGAGGGAATAATTCATCTTACAAGTCTTTATCACCGTGTACAAGTTTTTATCACCGTGTACAAGTTTTTGTCGCCATGCAGCAACAAACTATGTTTCGGTTCATAAGTGTCTTTACTGAAGTGACGTTTAGTTTAACAAACTCTCGCAAGAGGGTGTTTAGTGTAGGCTAGATTGGCAATAGAACTGTCAATCTCGGCCCTGATCTAGCATATTCCGGGTGAGCTAAAACGGCCAACGTTCATGATGTTGGTACCAGTGCTGTTTTACGGATCCCAAATATTTGCATAGACTACGATAATTAATGTTAGTAAAAATAAACCAATGAAATAACAGCGATTAATTACTTAGTATCATGTGAACGAGGTTACATGGAGAAGTATTTTTCATTGGCTAGAGCCACCGCTGGGAAATCTGTTGATTTGTCACTAAACTAGTGTCAGTTTAGGCATCAATCAGGACACAACTAAGAAAAAGTCGGAACTACATGTACCGGTATATGACTCATGTTGTGCGTTGGTCCCTTATTACTTTGTAGCTTAAATAGTTTGTAGGAAATATGATCTAAAAAAAGTTTATTGAAAGTAAAATATACAGAAAAATTTCGGGATTTTTACAGAAAAAGTGTTCATTTTATATCTTAAGGAAATAATTCATCTTTACCATTTTTGATTTAATACTGAAACAAACTACAGACTGTTTCGTTTTAGCTTTGAACCTGCAATGGCAGTGGTGAAATAGGACAGTCTCTCATCAAGGTGACGTTTAGTTAATATATCTCCCGAAAGAGGGTGTTGTAGTCAGGTGTTTGACATGAGTTTATGAATGGCCGCAACGGAATTTGTACCATACCTAAAGTGAAGCAACAAAGCCAACATAAAAATTCAAACTAGGATGCTGTGAACATGGGCAAATATCATGAATATTGATCATGTTTCATGGTGTTTAGGCCTATGTAAACATGAAAAATAAGATTCGATAGATACCTACCTATACCAAATATTTATATGGCCCATGCTGGCGTATTCTTTCATGCCACCATGGCTGTTCTTCTTGTTCTCATGGAACGTCACGGAGAAGTGTGCTGTCCCGACTTTGTAACGGCCAACATCGTCACGTTGTGAAAAAAATTACACACACAGCCGCAGAATTTTTATCGTAGGCCGTAGATAATGCGCACCACCGGATAACGCGCACCCCCCATTTTTAGGCCCTTCCAACAGAAAAAAGTCGCGCACTATACGCCGGAAAATACGGTAATCTGTTGACAGAGGCTTTACCCACAACTGAATGACTTCCAGTCACTAGATTATTCATGTTCAGTTCATATTAAATTTGATTTCATCCACAATATTTCTGTATGATTATGAGTAAGTGGCAACCTTTTGTGATCCATATATATGTATAAGGGTTCCTGTCTCCTCTCTCCAACATATCATACCTATCTTCAAATTCATGTATGGTTCATGGTGTTTGTGTGTAGATATTAATAGATACAGTACACTTAATTCATAAAAAATAATATTTGTCTTATGTTTTGTGTTACTATTTCTAAAGTCAGGATGGTGCTTCTCACTGGTTTTATGTGAATAGTGCTTGATTATAGTCACTTGAGGGGTACCAGGTATTTGTAGTTTGATGCTGACATTTGGCACTTAATCCTTGGGGACACAGTTGTGCTGAAGAGGTGGAAATCAGTCTCCACTCAGAAAAGAATGTTGCATGACTAGCCTGTAAGGAATGTTGCTAAAGGTTTGGACATAGATGATTGGTTAAAACTATTGCAATTAACCCCCTAAACCGCAACCAGAAGAGACTGGATGACCGCATTGTGAACAGCTGCCCAGGAGGTAACACTTCACCCCATACCATACAACACATAATGGAAGACTGCATTATACACAATCATGCATGCAAACAACACAACATACACTCTATAAAGGATTTGTGGGAAAACCCAGTTTCGGCTGTGGCATTCCTTGCGGAGATGTGACTGCTCAGACAGACAGTCTAGGGAACAACAACAACCCCCTAAACCTCTTCAATACAAGTAAAATTCTCACAGACAACATCAGTTGTCTGATGTTCAAAAATTCATCAATACTTACATTATAAGATATAAAGTTACAGCTGTGTTACTTGTTCTCTTTCACATTCAATATTGATAACCACAGAAAATGTGATCAAGTCAGTTCACAGAATATGGGGGTCACTTCTATAACTACAAAATAAATATATCTAGATCCCAATCCCGACATTCTCATATACCCACTCCCGCCACATGACGCCTATATAGTTGTCACTGTATGGAAAGGGTTAACAATAATGGCACTCTTTGCAGGTAATATGTCTGTTCATGGTAGACAATCTTAATCTTGTCAATCTAAAGGGGGTGGTAGTACAATGGAGGTGTTGAGACAGTTAACATCCCCTTCTGGTGCAACTACTGCATTCCCTCTTCAGATATTATTTTGGCTAAGATTACTTATAGTTGAAGGACTTTGTGGGAGATCTTGTTACTTATTCATAGGTTAAGATTAGAGTAGACCCTCGTTTTACGCGGGGGTTAGGGACCGGGAACCCCCGCGTAAAACGAAAATCCGCGTAAAATTCCGCCACTGAAGGAGATATACCAAAACAATCATTAGAACCCTAATAATTTTATTTCCACAATGAATTGCCATATTGAACAAAATAATACAATAGAAAAATAGGAAAACAATACAATACAAACAAAAGAACAAGAAAAAACAGTGCATGAAATGAATATATGTAGAAGGGGTAGTAGTCTAGGTAGCAGTCTAGTCGGACTCGGCATCAGAATTAGCTGGACCACCACGTTTCTGTAAAAACATGGTGATGGGCAATTGTACTCGGCGCTTTTTCATGTCCTGCAAAACGGCTTTGTAGGGCGCCATAACACTGTCGATGCCATTCTGCGCCGCAATTGCCCTCACCATGGATGTGTCAGTCTCATAAATGGCAGCCTTGAGAGCGGAGGCCTGTCGTATCAAGGCTGCCAATGAGTCCAAAGTTAATCCTTCCTGTGGCTGGCTTTCTTCTTCAACATTGCCCTTCTCCTCCTCCTCCTCCTCACTGGCCGACTGGACGAGTTCCACCAGTTCCTCCTCAGACAGTTCAACTGCATGGCCACGAACCAGTTCCCGAACCTCTTCTTCCTCCATATCTGCAAATCCTTCACCGCCAACTTCCTTTGCTAAGGCTACAGTCTTCTTCACCTGATCTTCCACTTGCTCATCCGCTGTATATATATACAAAAACCCAAAAATCCGCGTAAATTCAAAACCGCGCATAAAAAATCCGCGTAAAACGAGGGTCTACTGTACTTATAGTTGAAGGACTTTGCGGGAGATCTTGTTACTTATTCATAGGTTCTTATTAACTTCCAGTGGGTTCAAAAGCCTGGAGAAATCAGGAGATTTGAGAACAGTTACCATGAAAGGAGTTGCAGACGTCATTAAAATTATCCTACTGATGAAAACTGTGCAGGTAGTAACCATACACTACCATGTATGATAATGATGCTTCTTCCATGGTTTCACTGTATTCCTGGCAAAGTAATATGTACACCTAAGCCCAAGATTTGCAAATTCCATATTTGCAGTTCACCAGTGTTCATAAGTGATTTTGTGTTAAATATTACTTTTCTGGTTAAAGTGCTTCTTACAGTTATTTCTTTGCATATGGTATGGGTCTAGGAGTCTTGGAAAATTATTCAATGTCCCCTAACTCCCATGAATGTCAGGAGTCAGGTGTATTGTATCCAAGATGAAAAGAAGAGTGTGAAGGTCATTTAAGTCAAGAAAATTACTGTGTAAAATAAAAAGGCAGATATTTAGAACAGACTTTTTAATTGCCCTTCTAAATCTGTCATAGTAAATATTGTGCATTTGTCAACTGTATAGGTCATAATTGCATTGGCTATGCATATGGTAGCACAAATGTCCAGAAGGTTTGACAAGTTGTCCTGAGGATGAGGGTAAGTTTGATAATCTTTAAATTTGTCCAGTCACCTTTAGATGAGGCAGTACCACAGATTGAGCTAGTGTTCAGCATAGAGGAAGGGGGAACGGAAAGTGGGTCTGCACGAACGACAAAAGGAGTGGGAGACAGGCCACATATGAAAAGTGAAGGAATGGGGCATCCTTACACTCAGGTGGTTGGATGTAATTTTATGTGTGTTGTATGCGTTTTAAATTTCTCCCAGGCATCCTATCCAGTAATTTTTAATCATGTAAATATTAAAATTGTAGGCATTACATATAGATTGAAAACAGCTTTACAATTAGTAGTACAGTACATGGATCAGTTTTGGAACAAGGCTTATAGGGTGCAGGTGAGATGTATGTTCTGAATGATGCATTCAGTAAAGTAAAGGACAATAAAGTTAACTAGATTCCATTTTCAGGGTCAGGATATGTTTTATAGTGATGCTTTAAATGATACCAATATGATGTAAATCCTTAAGGTAACATATATATATATATATATATATATATATATATATATATATATATATATATATACATATATATATATATATATATACATATACAACCTGAAGAGATTGAGTGGAAAGAAAAAGTCCCCCCTATGGAAGAAATAGAAGTAACAAAGAATGAAATATTGACACACTTGGGTAATTTTGATGTCAGAAAATCGCATGGACCAGATGAAATAGCAAACTGGATTCTGAAAGAATGCAGGAATGAACTGGCAGACAAAATACATAGCATAATAAGCAGTTCCTTAAAAGAAGGAAAAGTTCCAGAAGATTGGAAAAAAGCAAATATAGTACCTATATATAAAGGAGGAAATAAAGAAGAACCTACCAACTATAGACCAGTCTCTCTAACAAGTACAATAGCAAAAATTTGTGAAAGAATTATCAAAAGTAGATGGGTAAAATACTTGGAAAAAAACAACGTACTAAATCCAAGGCAATTTGGATTCAGACAAGGACGATCATGCGTCACCAATTTAATATGTTTCTATTCAAGGCTAATAGATATAATACAAGAAAGAGATGGATGGGCTGATTGTGCATTTCTAGACCTAAAAAAAGCTTTTGACAAAGTACCACATAAGAAGTTGCTTAAGAAATTAGAATATGAAGGAGGAATACAAGGTAAATTGCTAAATTGGATGGAAGACTTCTTGCAAGAAAGAAAAATGAGAGTAGTGATAAGAGATCAGCACTCAAAATGGAATGAAGTAATAAGCGGTGTCCCGCAGGGAACAGTTCTGGCCCCAATAATGTTTGCTATATATATTAATGATATGGATGAAGGAATTGAAAGCTATATGAGCTTCTTTGCAGATGATGCAAAACTACTGAAAAGAGTGAAAACTGAAGAAGATTGTGAATCACTACAGAGAGATCTAAATAAAGTACAAGAATGGAGTAGGAAGTGGGAGATGGAATTCAATACAAAAAAGTGTAGTATAATGGAATTTGGAAAAAGCAAAAACAGAATAACAGGATCATATAATTTGGGAAAAGAAGGAATAAAAAAAGTAGAAAATGAGAAGGACCTGGGAGTCATTGTTATGAATAATATGTCACCTGAGAAACATATAAATAAGATTTTTGGAGAAACTTATAATTTAATAAGAACAATCAAAGTGACATTTACATACCTGGATGAAGAAATGGTGAGGAAAATCCTAATCACCCTGATAAGACCAAGATTGGAATATGCAGCAACGATATGGTCACCAAGTACAAAAAAATGTATAAAAAAAACTTGAAAGAATACAAAGAGCAATCACAAAACTGGCACCAACACTCTCAAAACTATCATATGAAGAGAGACTACAAAAACTTAAACTACAGACACTAGAGCAAAGAAGAGAGAGAGGAGATTTGATAGCTATTTACAGAATCATGAAAGGCATAGAAATTACTGATAGAGAGAATCTGATAAAATGGGATGACAGAAATACAAGAGGACACGGAAAGAAAATAAAAAAAGACAGCTATAGAAGAGATTTGAAAAAGAACAGCTTTCCTCACAGAGTAATAGACAGTTGGAACAAGTTAGATGAGAAAGTGGTGTGTGCAAAATCAATACATGAATTTAAAAATAGTTTAGATAAAATGAGATATGAAGACGGGACCCCACGAGCATAGCTCCCCTTCCCGTAAAATACAACTAGGTAAATACACTTTCAACGAACGGACGGCTTGAAGAACGTTCTGAAGAAAAGTGCAGATTGTGGATCCCAACGCAAAGAGAAGTGCCTTTTTGTATTTGCAGGGTGGGGGGAAATTGCTCGTGGGGTAGTGGGAAAGTAAGGAAAGAGGAGAGGGGGAGGGATTGCTGGGGAAATGGAAGGTAATGAGGAGGTGGAGGAATTGGCCCTGACGGGCCGCCGAAAGGTGGACAAGCGACCGCAAGACGAGCTGGATGATGACGACATGTCTAATAGGAATGTGAAGATTAGAGGTATAGATAGGAGCAATACAGTAGAAAGTGATGAGAATATTTTCAAGGGATTTAAAGAGGGTGGGGGGGACACAACCCCCCCCCGACTGACAAGACTAGAAGAGAAGGTCGATAAGATGAACGAGGACTTGGAGCGTAGGTTCGGTAATGTTGACAGTATAATTCGAAGAATTGAAAAATTGGAAGAACTAGAGAGGGCGAACAAAAACTTAACTAAGGAAATTGAAGAATTAAAACAACAGTTAAAAGAAGTAAAAGATGAGAATAAAGTCTTAAAGGAGAATAATATGGAGAACAAGGAGGGTTGGAAAAAAATTCAAGAAAATAGCAAGGTTGCATTCACTGACATAATCAGACAGCAAATGAATGAACAAACTGAAAACTCAGTTATTAAAGTGATGAGACAGAAGGAGAATATAGTAAGAGACTTAGCAGACAAAAAGAAATGTATAATTATATTAGGAATGAAAGAGAAACATAACCCAGATAGAACCACAAGAATCAAAGAGGAAAATGAAAAAGTAAGCCAATTACTAGAATCAGTTCAGGAAGATGAACCAGAAATTATGAAACAAATCGAAGAGAAATTTAGACTCAGAAAGTATAGCACAGACAAGACCAGACCAATTAAGATTAAATTCAAGTCACAAACAACGGCAGAGAATATCTTATCCAAAACAGGGAAACTAGCAACAAGTGAACAATACAAAAAGATATGGATAAAAAGGGAAATGAATAAAGAGGAAAGAGAGGAAGAAAAGCAGAAAAGACTGGAAGCTAAGGCAAAAAACGAGAACAGAACGGAGTCAGAGAAAGAGAGATTCTATTGGAGAGTAGTGAACATGAAACTAAGGAAGTTCGACATACAAAAGAAAAACATAAGGGAAACAGAGAACACAATGGAAGTGGCAGAAAACTAAGAGTGTCTTACACAAATATAGATGGATTAATAACAGGATTGAATGAGCTGAATGATTATTTGAAAGAAAAAGAACCAGACATAATGGGAATTGTAGAAACAAAATTAAAAGGCCCACTACCACCCAACAGTGTAGGACATGATGCATACAATTATTGGATTAGAAACAGAGAGAAAAAGCAAGGGGGTGGAGTTATGTTCCTGACTAAGAAGGATATAAACGTGAAAGGTGTCATATATGGAAAGAATACAGTAGAGATGATTATGATAGAAGTGGAAGACAGAGATAAGAAGAGCAGAAAAGTTGTGATAAATTATGTGCCTCCAAAATCAGCCTCATGGGAGGAGAGTGAACATAAAAGTATGTTAGAGGACACAAAGATAACATTAAATAAAATAATGGAAGATGGAGGAAGAATAGTTATGATGGGCGACTTTAATTGCAAAGAAATCTGCTGGGAAGAAATGACAGTAAAGGGTGGAGACGACTCATGGGGAAACGCTCTACTTGAGATGATTATTGACCACACAATGACACAATGGATACAGGAGAACACTAGGTATAGAAATGAAGAAGAACCATCGAGACTAGACTTATTAATTACATCTGAACCTAGAATAGTGGACAAGATTGAATATAAAACACCAATAGGTAAAAGTGACCACATATTGATTGAACTGGAACTTAATGAAGAAAAATATATCAAAAGAAATGAACAATATAGAAAAGGAAGAATGATGTATGAAAAAACAAACTTTGATAAAATAAGAGAATTCTTTCAACAAGAAAACTGGGAAGAAATATACGAAGAAGAAACATCAGTGGAAAAGAAATGGAATATTTTGACAAAAATTTACAAAAAAGGAGTGGAAAAGTATGTCCCAAGACAAAAACAAGAAAAAGAATATGTAAAATGCTGGTACAACAAAAGTTGTAGAGAGTTAAAAGATAAAAGAGACAAAGCCTGGACCAGATGGAAAAAAGACAGAAAACCTGAAAAATGGAAAATATATACTGGTTATAGAAATGAATATGTACAAACATGCAGAGAGGAAAAGAGAAAATATGAAAAAGACGTCATAGAAAAATGTAAAGATCAACCAAAACTATTCTACAGATTTGTAAACAATAAACTGAAAAACAAACAGGACTTGGAGAAATTAAGACAAGGGGGAGTTGAATACACTGAGGAAATGGAAATGGCGGAAATTATGAACAAACATTTTAAATCAGTGTTTACAAGGGAGAACATACAACCTGAAGAGATTGAATGGAAAGAAAAAGTCCCCCCTATAGAAAAAATAGAAGTATCAAAGAATGAAATATTGATACAATTGAGTAATCTTGATGTCAGAAAATCACATGGACCAGATGAAATAGCAAACTGGATTCTGAAAGAATGCAGAAATGAACTGGCAGACAAAATACATAGCATAATAAGCAGTTCCTTGAAAGAAGGAAAAGTTCCAGAAGATTGGAAAAAAGCAAATATAGTACCTATATATAAAGGAGGAAATAAAGAAGAACCTACCAACTATAGACCAGTCTCTCTAACAAGTACAATAGCAAAAATTTGTGAAAGAATTATCAAAAATAGATGGGTAAAATACTTGGAAAAAAACAACGTACTAAATCCAAGGCAATTTGGATTCAGACAAGGACGATCATGCGTCACCAATTTAACATGCTTCTATTCAAGGCTAATAGATATAATACAAGAAAGAGATGGATGGGCTGATTGTGCATTTCTAGACCTAAAAAAAGCTTTTGACAAAGTACCACATAAGTTGCTTAAGAAACTAGAATCTGAAGGAGGAATACAAGGTAAATTACTAAATTGGATGGAAGACTTCTTGCAAGAAAGAAAAATGAGAGTAGTGATAAGAAATCAACACTCAAAATGGAATGAAGTAATAAGCGGTGTCCCGCAGGGAACAGTCCTGGCCCCAATAATGTTTGCTATATATATTAATGATATGGATGAAGGAATTGAAAGCTATATGAGCTTCTTTGCAGACGATGCAAAACTACTGAAAAGAGTGAAAACTGAAGAAGATTGTGAATCACTACAGAGAGATCTAAATAAAGTACAGGAATGGAGTAAGAAGTGGGAGATGGAGTTCAATACAAAAAAGTGTAGTATAATGGAATTTGGAAAAAGCAAAAACAGAATAACAGGATCATATAATTTGGGAAAAGAAGGAATAAAAAAAGTAGAAAATGAAAAGGACCTGGGAGTCATTGTTATGAATAATATGTCACCTGAAAAACATATAAATAAGATTTTTGGAGAAACTTATAATTTAATAAGAACAATCAAAGTGGCATTTACATACCTGGATGAAGAAATGGTGAGGAAAATCCTAATCACCCTGATAAGACCAAGATTAGAATATGCAGCAACGATATGGTCACCAAGTACAAAAAAATGTATAAAAAAACTTGAAAGAATACAAAGAGCAATTACAAAACTGGCACCAACACTCTCAAAACTATCATATGAAGAGAGACTACAAAAACTTGGACTACAGACACTAGAGCAAAGAAGAGAGAGAGGAGATTTGATAGCTATTTACAGAATCATGAAAGGCATAGAAATTACTGATAGAGAGAATCTGATAAAATGGGATGACAGAAATACAAGAGGACACGGAAAGAAAATAAAAAAAGACAGCTATAGAAGAGATTTGAAAAAGAACAGCTTTCCACACAGAGTAATAGACAGTTGGAACAAGTTAGATGAGAAAGTGGTGTGTGCAAAAACAATACATGAATTTAAAAATTGTTTAGATAAAATGAGAAATGAAGACGGGACCCCACGAGCATAGCTCCCCTTCCCGTAATATACAACTAGGTACAACTAGGTAAATACACACTTTCAACGAACGGACGGCTTGAAGAACGTTCTGAAGAAAAGTGCAGATTGTGGATCCCAACGCAAAGAGAAGTGCCTTTTTGTATTTACAGGGTGGGGGGAAATTGCTCGTGGGGTAGTGGGAAAGTAAGGAAAGAGGAGAAGGGGAGGGATTGCTGGGAAAATGGAAGGTAATGAGGAAGTAGAGGACTTGGTCCAAACAGACCGCCGTAAAGTAAACAAACGACCACAAGACGAGCTGGAGGACGACGGAATGTCTAATAAGAATGTAAAGATTAGAAGTATAGATAGGAACAATACAGTAGAAAGTGATGAGAATATTTTCAAGGGATTTAAAGAGAGTGGGGGGGACACAAACCCCCCCCCCCCCCCGACTGACAAGACTAGAGAAGAAGGTTGATAAGGTGATCGAGGACTTGGAGAGTAGGTTAGGTCATATGAACACCATTTTACAAAGGGTTGAAAGATTGGAAGAACTGGAAAAGGCGAATAAAAACTTAACTGATGAAATAGAAGACCTAAAAAGACAGTTAAGAGAGGTAAAGGTGGAGAATGAGGAATTGAAGAAGAATAGTAAAGAAAACAGAGAAACGATAGCTAAAGAAAGTAAAAATTGGAAGAAAACCCAAGAAGGAAATAAGGTTTCATTCACTGACATAGTCAAACAGCAATTGAAAGAACATACTGAAGACTCAGTTATTAAAGTGATGAGACAAAAGGAGAATATAGTAAGGGATTTAGCAGACAAGAAGAAATGTATAATTATATTAGGAATGGAAGAGAAACACAACACAGATAGAACCACAAGAATCAAAGAGGAAAATGAAAAAGTAAGCCAATTACTAGAATCAGTTCAGGAAGATGAACCAGAAATTATGAAACAAATCGAAGAGAAATTTAGACTCGGAAAGTATAGCACAGACAAGACCAGACCAATTAAGATTAAATTCAAGTCACAAACAACGGCAGAGAATATCTTATCCAAAACAGGGAAACTAGCAACAAGTGAACAATACAAAAAGATATGGATAAAAAGAGAAATGAATAAAGAGGAAAGAGAGGAAGAAAAGCAGAAAAGACTGGAAGCTAAGGCAAAAAACGAGAACAGAACGGAGTCAGAGAAAGAGAGATTCTATTGGAGAGTAGTGAACATGAAACTAAGGAAGTTCGACATACAAAAGAAAAACATAAGGGAAACAGAGAACACAATGGAAGTGGCAGAAAACTAAGAGTGTCTTACACAAATATAGATGGATTAATAACAGGATTGAATGAGCTGAATGATTATTTGAAAGAAAAAGAACCAGACATAATGGGAATTGTAGAAACAAAATTAAAAGGCCCACTACCACCCAACAGTGTAGGACATGATGCATACAATTATTGGATTAGAAACAGAGAGAAAAAGCAAGGGGGTGGAGTTATGTTCCTGACTAAGAAGGATATAAACGTGAAAGGTGTCATATATGGAAAGAATACAGTAGAGATGATTATGATAGAAGTGGAAGACAGAGATAAGAAGAGCAGAAAGTTTGTAATAAACTACGTGCCCCCAAAAACAGCCTCATGGGAGGAGAGTGAATATAAAAGTATGTTAGAGGACACAAAGATAGCATTAACTAAAATAATGGAAGACGGAGGAAGAATAGTTATGATGGGCGACTTTAATTGCAAAGAAATCTGCTGGGAAGAAATGACAGTAAAGAGTGGTGATGACTCATGGGGAAATGCTATACTTGAGATGATTACTGACCATTCAATGACACAATGGATACAAGAGAACACTAGGTATAGAAATGAAGAAGAACCATCGAGGCTAGACTTAATAATTACATCTGAACCTAGAATAGTGGACAAGATTGAATATAAAACACCAATAGGTAAAAGTGACCACATATTGATTGAACTGGAACTTAATGAAGAAAAATATATGAAAAGAAATGAACAATATAGAAAAGGAAGAATGATGTATGAAAAAACAAACTTTGATAAAATAAGAGAATTCTTCCAACAAGAAAACTGGGAAGAAATATACAAAGAAGAAACATCAGTGGAAGAGAAATGGAATATTTTGACAAAAATTTACAAAAAAGGAGTGGAAAAGTATGTCCCAAGACAAAAACAAGAAAAAGAATATGTAAAATGCTGGTACAACAAAAGTTGTAGGGAGTTAAAAGACAAAAGAGACAAAGCCTGGACCAGATGGAAAAAAGACAGAAGACCTGAAAAATGGAAAATATATACTGGTTATAGAAATGAATATGTACAAAAGTGCAGAGAGGAAAAAAGAAAATATGAAAAAGATGTTATAGAAAAGTGTAAAGATCAACCAAAACTATTCTACAGATTTGTAAACAATAAACTGAAAAACAAACAAGACTTGGAGAAATTAAGACAAGGAGGAGTTGAATACACTGAGGAAATGGAAATGGCAGAAATTATGAACAAACATTTTAAATCAGTGTTTACAAGGGAGAACATACAACCTGAAGAGATTGAGTGGAAAGAAAAAGTCCCCCCTATGGAAGAAATAGAAGTAACAAAGAATGAAATATTGACACACTTGGGTAATTTTGATGTCAGAAAATCGCATGGGCCAGATGAAATAGCAAACTGGATTCTGAAAGAATGCAGGAATGAACTGGCAGACAAAATACATAGCATAATAAGCAGTTCCTTAAAAGAAGGAAAAGTTCCAGAAGATTGGAAAAAAGCAAATATAGTACCTATATATAAAGGAGGAAATAAAGAAGAACCTACCAACTATAGACCAGTCTCTCTAACAAGTACAATAGCAAAAATTTGTGAAAGAATTATCAAAAGTAGATGGGTAAAATACTTGGAAAAAAACAACGTACTAAATCCAAGGCAATTTGGATTCAGACAAGGACGATCATGCGTCACCAATTTAATATGTTTCTATTCAAGGCTAATAGATATAATACAAGAAAGAGATGGATGGACTGATTGTGCATTTCTAGACCTAAAAAAAGCTTTTGACAAAGTACCACATAAGAAGTTGCTTAAGAAACTAGAATATGAAGGAGGAATACAAGGTAAATTGCTAAATTGGATGGAAGACTTTTTGCAAGAAAGAAAAATGAGAGTAGTGATAAGAGATCAGCACTCAAAATGGAATGAAGTAATAAGCGGTGTCCCGCAGGGAACAGTTCTGGCCCCAATAATGTTTGCTATATATATTAATGATATGGATGAAGGAATTGAAAGCTATATGAGCTTCTTTGCAGACGATGCAAAACTACTGAAAAGAGTGAAAACTGAAGAAGATTGTGAATCACTACAGAGAGATCTAAATAAAGTACAGGAATGGAGTAGGAAGTGGGAGATGGAGTTCAATACAAAAAAGTGTAGTATAATGGAATTTGGAAAAAGCAAAAACAGAATAACAGGATCATATAATTTGGGAGAAGAAGGAATAAAAAAAGTAGAAAATGAGAAGGACCTGGGAGTCATTGTTATGAATAATATGTCACCTGAGAAACATATAAATAAGATTTTTGGAGAAACTTATAATTTAATAAGAACAATCAAAGTGGCATTTACATACCTGGATGAAGAAATGGTGAGGAAAATCCTAATCACCCAGATAAGACCAAGATTGGAATATGCAGCAACGATATGGTCACCAAGTACAAAAAAATGTATAAAAAAACTTGAAAGAATACAAAGAGCAATCACAAAACTGGCACCAATACTCTCAAAACTATCATATGAAGAGAGACTACAAAAACTTAAACTACAGACACTAGAGCAAAGAAGAGAGAGAGGAGATTTGATAGCTATTTACAGAATCATGAAAGGCATAGAAATTACTGATAGAGAGAATCTGATAAAATGGGATGACAGAAATACAAGAGGACACGGAAAGAAAATAAAAAAAGACAGCTATAGAAGAGATTTGAAAAAGAACAGCTTTCCTCACAGAGTAATAGACAGTTGGAACAAGTTAGATGAGAAAGTGGTGTGTGCAAAAACAATACATGAATTTAAAAATAGTTTAGATAAAATGAGATATGAAGACGGGACCCCATGAGCATAGCTCCCCTTCCCGTAAAATACAACTAGGTAAATACAACTAGGTAAATACATAAAGTGGGGTCCCCATATACTGCTATACAAAGTTTATGTTTCTCTGAAGAAAATTAAACACATTTATGAAGTGAAATTCAAACAGCAAGCAGACAGTGCATCCTCAACCAACTCAATTACCATATTATACTCATTTTGTGTTGTATACTATGAGCTTATAATTTTATTGAAAATAGTTTTGCCAGAAACATGACTGTAGGTTGACAACAAATAATTAAACAGTTCTGGGGGAGGACTGTGTTCTCTGTCCCACTAAAAAGTATGTAATGACATTTAGAGTCCCCATTGTATAATAGGTACATGCTGCCCTCCTACTTGTGCCACTAGAACCCCAGACTCAACCCCTCACCCTTTCTCAATCTAAAGTATAAAAACCTAATAGAATACACACCCTCTCCAGTCCTCCACAACCCCTATCCAATGTTATGGGAAGTGTGCAAAACTTTGCAGACAACCCAAACTTGGATATAAATGCCTGAAATAAAATTTTCCGTCCATATAGGCTACATATGAAATGGACTGCTACAGAGCATAAACGTGGCCATATGGATGAAGAGATGATGACAAAAATAACTTGTAGAAACCCTGATCTGTCCACTGGTGTAGTCCCTACACAGAAGGTTGAGTAAGATTGAGAGAAGAGTAAACAAATAGCTGCAACCAAGCTGGTTCCCAGCCTGGCAGATAAGCCTATGAGGGGAGACTAAAAGCACTGGATTTACCAATGCTGAATTATCAAAGAGAAATAAGTGACTCAATTACAGTACAGTATTCAAATTGCTAAAGGGGATAGACTACTTTCAGTTGTCTTCAGTTGCCTTCAGATGTCTTCAGTTGTCTTCGTGATTACTGGTTTAATTCGGTTTACATTTCCCTTCTATGGTATTGTATTTCTTCTTTCATTTTCAACTTCACTTAAGTCCGTCATTCACCATATCTTTAGAAAGTAAGTGATGTTTCTCAATGGGGTGAATTAAACGGAGGTAAATTATTTTTTATTTTCTTCCTGAATAATATTACACTTGGCTTGTCAATTTACACCAAGGGGTTCCCACCTGGGATCCTCAATCCACTCACTATGCCACTTCTGTTCTGACATCACAATTTTATTCATCCAATGATCTTAACTGTTACAAATAAGTGCCTCCCCCAAGGGCGTGAGTTTTCTCACATATGCCAATAATTATTTTTTCTCCTATTTTCCAATCGTAAAGACTGTTACAACGTCTTAAGCAATACTGCTTACACAAGCAATCTTGATATCGAGGCAGGAATGGCTTAGTTTACATACTGTCACATCAGCATTAAAATCTGTTCCATAGCAGTTGTTTATAAACTTTAGATGGTGAGCGAGATTATGGAACTCCTTCGCGACTGATGTTTTTTATATATATCCTATACATAAAAATTAAATTCTCGCCACCTACCCCTCTACCTTACATGTCTACCTTTATCTACCGGCCTCTTACACTACATTGACAGAAGATGTTTCTTGGTGGATGGGAGGGCTCTAAGAAGTCATGGGAAGAAATACAATTTTCCATACAGAAGCATAAATATTTGAAATAGCTTGGCTGGAACAGTACATTAATTCAAGTTAAAGTGGGGAATTAAAGTAAAGTGGGGGAAGTAATTGGAACCCCACATGAATTTGAAGCTACGTATGATAAATTGGAGAGAAAGAGACAGGAGCAAATGAGCAATGCTCTTCTCCTGTATACTACAATCATGTAAATACACTCCCATTTAGCTTGCCTGTGCAGTGGTATTGCATTTACTTGTTAATTCAGGAGTTTGAACTCGGTCCCCACCCAGGACTTAAAAGCATAACACTGCTGGTAAGTTCATAGCATTACCCATAGACTGGGCTATATGAACTGTAAGCTCTCATCCAGACATCCAGAAGGGTAATGGCTATTGATCAGAAGTACTAGCTTTGATTGTGGTTGTGTGAAGATCTATCTGGATGTCTTAGTCTGCCAACTTTCCGACTGCGCTGAACTTTGGTGGTCAACGGGTTAATGTCTTGAATAGCCGATCTTCCAGTTAACATCCCGGCAGTGCACTGTCCAGTATAGATGTCTTAATCCTCCTACCTTTCCCTGTTTTCCTCTTCTCCTCCCTTTTCCTTTTCTTCCTCCTCCCTTATTTATTTCTTCCTCCAGTCTGACTCCTAGCATCTTCTTTTGCCTTACCTTCTCCTTGTTCCACACGGCTGCATGGCAAAGCCCGGCTGCTGTCTCCCATGTCGTCTCTGCAGCGCCTAGTGCAGCTGCCGGGTCTTCCTCAACAGCAGCTCTACAAAGAACAGCTGCATTAGACGTGTCTGTTATCACCAATCTTATGTGCTTCCTGTTTACTCCTTCCCCACCCTCTCTCAACTTCGCCTCCTCCTCCTCCACCTCCCCTTCGCCTCTTTCTCCAGTCCCTTCTTTGCGTGCAAATCTCGCACTCACTTAGTTGTGGGTTCGAATCCTGCAGTTTTCTCTTATTCCCAACAGTCCAAGAAGCGCATCACAGGGCAAAGGCGACGGCTTCGGCCGCAGCTACTCAGCACCTCTTGGCGTAGGCCTCTCACCTTGAAGAGGTCAAGATGGATATGAAGAGTAGGGGTGAATTAGGGATGTCATGCAAAATTGGTGGAGCAGAAAGAAGAAGAAAAAATGGAAAGAAAATAGAAAGGAAAGAAAGAAAAGAAGCCCAAAGAAATTATTCTCAAGAAGGGCTTCGGTGTGGGAAAGGCTTTCTAGGGCTTCTGTAGGGGTGGGGACGAGTCCTAGATATACTCGTACTTTAAAAAGGAACAACAGACGTCAAACTAGTAAGATTTAGAGGATACAGGACGATTATATTCAGCAGTGAAGGGATTTCCCAGAAGCCAAGAAATGGTGCTGCATGTTTAAAGAGTGGGGGTGAGGGTTGAGGTCCTGGGCGCACAGAACGAGAGCCTAAGAAAAGAAGAAAAAAATGTCGAAGAGAAATGTTAGGCAGATTCCCACGATGTTGAAATTGAGAAATAGGGCAAGCCCTGTCAATTGCGGCAATCGATTTTTTTTTTTCTCCATTTTGGGTCGCCTTCCCGACCGAGTATGGAAGGAAATGTGAATTGAAAAGAATCGTGAATAACATGGCAACGCATTGCTAACCTGTCTTCAAAATCGTCTACAATTTGTAAGGAAATGCCCCAAAGCTCAGGAGCCTCAGTCATGCACGTTTCTCATTTATTTATGTATTCATTTATATATATATATATATACATATATATATATATATATAAATATATATATATATATATATATATATATAAATATATATATATACATATTATTGTGTGTGTGTTGCTATACTATCCTGAGTTTCTGTGGTGACGTCATGTCTGTCATCTCCAATTTACCTCCAGTTTTCGGTCTCTGCTCCCCCTCCCCCCTTCCCTTTGGGCCTATGAGGGGTGGGAGGGCAGCCGATACTTTGTTACGTGGCCCAAGATCGAAGAAGAGCCCCACAACCATATAATATCCGTCACCCCTCGGGAACAAGCACTCTTTATTACGGCCAGCCCGACGCACTTGTGTTCACATACACAAACATTACTTATCACACTCCCTTTACAAGGGAGTTAGCCAAAAACAAAGGCATAAAATCTACTCATACCCATTCCATCCCCACGTACTCCACTCCTATTCACCACCCCTCCCTGCATCTTGCCCACTGCCCTGGGTCAGCAGCAATGCTTCAAGACACAGCACATCCACAACAAAGCAGCTTCATTTAATCGGCGACCTCCGCTCTCCGTCCCCTCATGCATAAAAGGAGAGGACAGGAAGAAATCCCTTCGGGCTGCGTCAAAATATCATTCACACATACTCCCATCCCCCCATCCCCCACCCATTCCCTTTCATGCATCACAGCATCATCCATACACAACCATTCTCCACCCAATAGACATTCCCCTCTTTCCCAATACCCCTTTTACCCTATCCATCCATCCATCTCATCCTTGTTCGCCCCATGTTCACTCCTTCCACCTCTGCCCTCCACACCTCTTTTTCTAATCTTTCTTCACTCATTCTTTCCACGTTTCCAAACCATCCCAATACTCTTTAATCAACCCTATCTCCCAACTCTTTCCACCCCCGCTGTCCTCACCTCCTCGTTTTTCACTATCCAGCCTAGCAGCCCCTTCTGTTTTCTTTGTAACTCATATTCTCTCATCCTATTTTGTAACCAATCTTCTATTTCTTCCCATCCTCCTTGTTCCACACACCATCTTTGCACACTTTGTGACTCCCTCCTTGAAACATCCCCATTCTTTCTCCACTCCTAATTCTATTCTATCCTTCACCCCTTCCTACTCTTCTCTCAGCTTCTTCTTGTACTCCTTCTCCTTTTCTTTATCATTTAAGCAGTATAAGAAGAAGTTGAGAGAGGAGTGGGAAAGAGTAAAGGATAGAGTAGAACTAGGAGTGGAGGAGGAATGGGGATGGTTCAAGGAGGGAGTCATAAGGTGTGCAAAGATGGTGTGTGGAACAAGGAGGGCGGGAGGAAATAGAAGGAAGGGTAGTGAGTGGTGGGATGAGGAAGCAAAGAAGGGTGTAAAAGAGAAGAAGTAGGCATTCATAGATTGGCTACAAATTAGGACAAGGGAATCGTATGAGAGGTACAAAGTAAAGAGAAAGGAAGTTAAGCATAAGATAAAGGAAGCAAAGAGGAGAGCAGATGTGAAATGGGGAAAGAGTATGACAGAAAATTTTGAAAGTAATAAAAAGATGTTTTGGAAGGAAATTAAAAGAGGAAGAGGAGGCGAATCAAGTAGAGAAGAAAAGGTAAAAGGTGCAGATGGAGAGATGATAATGGAAGAGAAGGCAGTGAGAGGAAGGTGGGCAGAGTATCTTAGGGAGTTGCTAAATGTGAAGGAGGATAGGAAGGGAAAGGTAGTTGCAGTGGGAAGCGCTAAGAAAATGAGAGTGATGAGTGAGGAAAATGGAGGAGAAATAGGGAAGGATGAAGTGAAAGCAGCCGTTAAGATGATGAGAGCAGGTAAGGCACCTGGGTTGGATAGATGCCATGCAGAATGTCTGAAGAAAGGAGGTACAGTTATGGTGGACTGGCTGGTGAGGTTATTTAATATTTGTTTAAGAGGGGGTAGAGTACTGGAGGAGTGCCTGTATAGTTCCGCTTTACAAAGGAAAAGGGGACAAGTGTGAGTGTAGTAGTTACAGAGGGATCAGCTTCTTGAGTGTAGTTGGGAAGGCTTATGGGAGGATCTTGATTGAGAGGATTAGGAGAGGAACAGAGGGAGTAATTGGTGAGGAACAGTGTGGTTTTAGGACAGGTAGGGGATGTATAGATCAGATTTTTGTGGTAAGGCAGATATGTGAGAAAGCTATAGGAAAAGGTAAGGATGTTTTTTGGGCTTTTATGGATCTGGAAAAGGCTTACGACAGGGTAGACAGGAAGGCACTGTGGGAGGTACTGCAGATATATGGGATAGGAGGAAAGCTGTTAAGAGCAGCCAAGAGTTTTTATGAGAGTAGTAGAGCTTGCGTTAGGATTAGAAATGGAGAGAATGAATTATTTGAGGTGAAGGTGGGACTTCATCAGGGATGTGTTATGTCGCCCTGGCTGTTCAATCTTGACATGGATGGGGTGGTTCGAGAGGTGAATGCAAGGGTAGTGGGTCAGGGGTTGGAGATGGTTAAAGAAAATGGAGAAAAGTGGGAGGTGAGCCAGCTGTTGTTTGCTGACGACACTGCACTTGTAGCAGGATCAGAGGAGGGATTGAGGAAGTTAGTGACAGAGTTTGAGAAGGTGTGTGAAAGAAGGAAGCTGAAGATAAACGTGGGCAAAAGTAAGGTGATGAGATGTACAAGGGGGGAGAGTGACAGTAGGCTGGAAGTGAGCATTAAGGGTGAGAAACTGGAGGAAGTGGATAGTTTTAGATACTTGGGTGCGAATGTGACAGGAAAGGGAGGAGTGGGGGTGGAGGTAGAATGTAGATTGAGAGAAGCGAGTAAATGCCTTGGTGGATTGAGGAGTGTAATGAGAAATAGACATCTGGGAATGGATGTTAAGAGGAGGTTATATGAAGGAGTGATTGTGCCAACAGCAATGTACGGGGCAGAAACATGGAACATGAGAGAGGAAGAGAGAAGGAGTTTGAATGTGTTTGAGATGAAATGTCTGAGAAGTATGATAGGGGTTACTAGGCTAGATAGAGTGAGAAATGAGGAGGTGAGGAGGAGAACAGGGGTGGAAAGGGAGCTGGGAGATAGGGTTGATGAAAGAGTATTAGGATGGTTTGGACACATGGAAAGAATGAGTGAAGAAAGATTAGTAAAAGAAGTGTGGAAGGCGGAGGTGGAAGGAGTGAATATGAGGGGTCGTCTTAGGATGAGATGGATGGATGGGGTGAAAGGGGCTTTACAAAAGAGAGGAATGTCTATGGAGGAAGGACGGGAGAGGACAGAAGATAGGGGTGAATGGAGAAGGGTTGTGTATAGATAAGGCTGTGATGCATGAGGGGGAGTGGGTGGGGGATGGGGGGTGAGGAAGTATATATGGAAAAAATTGACGCAGCCCAAAGGGATTTCTCCCCGTCTTCTCCTTTCCTGCACGAGGGGACGGAGAGGGCGGGTCGCCAAATTTATGAAGCGGCCTTGCTGTGGATGTGCTGTGTCTTGCGACACTGCTTCTGACCCAGGGCAGTGGACAGGATGCAGGGATGACCCGTCATCCAAGAGGTGCCAAGATAAGAGGGAGGGAGGAGGGTGGAGGGGAGTGGAGTATATGGGAAATGAAATGGGTGTGAGGGATTTCTATGCCTTTTTCTTTTTGGCTACCCCCCGTGTAAGGGGGAAAAAGCCTTTGGTATATGTATGTACTTTAAGCATCTCCCTATCTTCTGTTCTTTTGCTCTTTCTCCATCTATCTTCCACTCTCAACTTACCTTCCACCAAAAAATTACCTGATATTCCCCCACTCTCTCCCCTTAGAACATGTACATCCAAAACTCTTCCTACAATTTTCCTTGTTACCATTTTGTAATCCATTAAAGCCCTGTCTACCACCCTTCCACCCACCACCCTCTCCCATGTGTACTTGTGCTTGACTTTCTTCCTAAACACTGTATTCGCTATCAACTCTCTATTGCCACAATATGCATTTCATAAAATTTACTTTCTATTTCAAGATAAATTTATACTATTGAATCATTTATCTCTTATTACTAAAAATGATATATATTGTTTTAAAATATATCGTAAATATGAATACTATTAACATATATCTTCAATTTCTTTCCCTCGGATCTCCTCCGAGGTTTGGACTACAGCGGTATTGCGTTGGATTCCAACCCAAATCCTCCAAGATTGGACGAAATCCATCCCTAGGTTCGGAATCCAACCCATCCATTGACTAAATGTAACCGTACCTTAACATAACACACCATAGTGACGCGAAATATACAATAGAAACAATAGTAAATTAGCCCAAAACAAACAACAACAATACGAACTTTTCATGCACCCAACAATCTACATTCTTCACTTCAATGTCTTTATTTTGATTCTCAACCTCATTTTATAGGTGGCGTAATCGGTAGTGTGGTGGTCTCGCATTAGCTTAGTCGTGGGTTCGAATCCTGCACTCCTCTCCGATTCCCAGCAGTGACCTGCTGCCTCAACAGTCCCTAAAGCGCATAAGAGGGCAAAGGTGACGGCTTCAGCCACAGCTACTCAGCGCCTCCTGGCGTAGGCTCCTCACCACACCTAATTTATAATTAACCTCTGTCCCTACCACCCACCCCAACCCCACCCGACTCGGTTCTTGGAGAAGACAATATCAAGCAATGATTATTACAATTTATATCTTTCTATACCCCAAGTTAACTTGCTACCTACTCTTGTCACAAAATGATTATCATTTTTCTTTTCGATTACCCCTAAAGATGACAGCACACCAGGCCCGTGCAGAGGGCGGGGGGGGGGGGTTGCTGGGGGTGCCCGAGCACCTGCCCCTTTGCCCTGTGCCCCAAAAGTGCCCTTCACAAAAATATATGAAAAAGAATGAAAATCATTTCTCACAGGCTTTTTCCATTTTCTTAACATTCAGAAATCATAACGTGGAAAATGGTGTTACACCCTACCAGATAGTTGCCAAATACGAATAATACAAAAGAGTGAAGTGCCCAATTTCCTGCCCAAAGCACCTGCCCCTTGCAATGTCTGTGCACGTTACTGCATCACACGAGGTATTTCTCGCTAGCATGCTACTTGCTTTTGCTATTTCGTTTGAGCAGAAACAACATCAGTTAAGATGTTTTTCGAATTTCCAAATGCCAAATTACTCTTGCGTCGTATAATGAGAAGCTGAATGACGAACTAAGAGAAGTTCAACTTATACGAATATTAGACACATTGTTGAGATGTTCTCACGGAAGTCTAGGATATTGCAACCGAAGTCCTTTCAACTCAAATGAAGTAGAAAAAGCAAGTAGCGTGCCGTCATTTTAAGAACTCAAACTGATACTTCCTGAAGGAGACAGGGAAGGGGTGTATGGAAACAAGCTGCACCTTCTCCAGAGGGCAAAAGTACCTCGTTTTACCAAGACTTTCTCGTGGAGAACGGGGAGAAACTTCAGGCACCTTGAAGGCTTCTGGTTGTGACGTCAAGTCGTCGACGCGAACCTGGAAGCGCAAACGACTCGAAACCCTCCATCACTTTCTGTCGACCTCAGCCTTCTCACCAATCACTCTAACCTCTCCCTTCCTCCCTTCCTCTCTCCCTAGGAGAGAGAGATTTTCAGTTCTAATCGACAAATCTCTTCTAGTCATTAAAATATTGAAGCCTACCCAAAAATGTCAAATTGTCAGACTTCAGGAAAGGCATATGTTTTTGTAGATTTATTATGTGTACATACATATGTATATACTCTGTATGGATACTGTATTTAAAGGTTCTATGTTGTCATCATTTTAGGGAATTTAATGGAGCAGAGTCACTTAGCATTTTTTTGTGACAGGAGAATAATATCCACAAAAAGAAAAAGAAGAAGAAATAGAAGAGGAAATAAAAGAGGATGAAAAAGAGAAAAAGGAAGAAAAAAGAAAAGAAGATGAAAAAGAAAATAAAATAAAATAAAGACGAAGAAGAAAAAATAGAACACAAAAGAAGAAAAAAGTAGAAGAAGAAGAAAAAGAAGAAGGTGATGGTGATAATAATGATGAAGTGGAAGAAGAATAATAATAATGATGATGCCGGTAATTGTTTTCGCTACTATCCCTCCCTACTACTATTAATCTCTTGTCTCTCCTCTGCCATCTCACTCCACCTCATCGGTGCGATACTGTCCCAAAAGCGACAGAAGAGCTGGCTATTGCCTACGAAAAAAAAATATATATACTTTACACACGCACGCGCGCGCGCACACACACACACGCACACACACACACACACACTAAAACGAACGGACGGCTTAGAGGACGTTCTGAAGAAAAAGTGAAATTTCGTGGATCCCGAAGCAAAGGAAGTACCTATTGTATTTACAGGGTGGGGGGGAATTGCTCGTGGTGTAGGGGAAAGTGAGGAAAAAGGAGAAGGGGAGGGATTACTGAGGGAAATGGAAGGAAATGAGGAAGGTGAGGACTTGGCCCAGGCAGGCAGACGCCATCTAAACAAAAGAGGTTCGGACCAATTTAGCGAAGACGAAATGTCTAACAAAAATGTAAAGGTTAGAAGTATAGATAAGAGCAATACAGTAGAAGGTGATGAGAATATTTTCCAGGGATTTAAAGAGGGTGGGGGGACACAACCCCCCCCCCCCATTAACAAGACTAGAAGAGAAGCTCGATAAGATGATCGAGCACTGGGAGCTTAGGTTCGGTCACGTTAACAACATTGTGCAGAGGGTTGAAAAATTGGAAGAACTAGAGAAGGCGAACAAAAACTTAACTAAGGAAATTGAAGAATTAAAAAGACAGTTAAAAGAAGTAAAAGAGGAGAATAAAGTCTTAAAGGAGAATAATAAGGACAACAAGGAGGGTTGGAAAACAATCCAAGAAAACAGCAAAGTTGCATTTACTGACATAATCAAACAGCAAATGAAAGAACAAACTGAAGACTCAGTTATTAAAGTGATGAGACAGAAGGAGAATATAGTAAGAGACTTAGCAGATAGAAAGAAATGTACAATTATATTAGGAATGAAAGAGAAACATAACCCAGATAGAACCACAAGAATCAAAGAGGAAAATGAAAAAGTAAGAAATTTACTAGAATTAGTTCAGGAAGATGAGCCAGAAATAATGAAACAAATCGAAGAGAAATTCAGGCTCGGGAAATATAGTACAGACAAGACCAGACCAATTAAGATTAAATTCAGGTCACAAACGACGGCAGAGAATATCTTATCCAAAACAGGGAAACTAGCAACAAGTGAACAATATAAAAAGGTATGGATAAAAAGAGAAACGAATAAAGAGGAAAGAGAGGAGGAAATAAGGAAAAGACATGAAGCTAAGAAAAAAACAAAACAAAAAAAAAACGAGACCAGAACGGAGACAGAAAAACAAGAATTCTACTGGAGAGTAGTGAATATGAAATTGAAGAAATGGAACATAAAAGAGAGAAACACAAAAGAAACAGAGAATACAATGGAAATAACAGAAAGTTAAGAGTATCCTACACAAATATAGATGGATTAATAACAGGACTGAATGAACTGAACAAATATCTGAAAGAAAAAGATCCGGACATAATGGGAATTGTTGAGACAAAATTAAAAGGCCCACTACCACCCAACAGTGTAGGACACAATGCATATAATTATTGGATTAGAAACAGAAAGATAAAACAAGGGGGTGGAGTTATGTTCCTGACTAAGGATATAAACGTGAATAGAGTCACATATGGGAAGAATAGAGTAGAGATGATTATGATAGAAGTAGAAGATAGAGATAAGAAGAGCAGAAAGTTTGTAATAAACTACGTGCCCCCCCAAAAAACAGCCTCGTGGGAAGAGAATGAACATAAAAGCATGTTAGAAGACACAAGAGTAACACTAAACGAGATAATGGAAGATGGAGGAAGAATAGTTATGATGGGCGACTATAATTGCAAAGAAATATGCTGGGAAGAGATGACCGTAAAGGGTGGAGAAGACTCATGGGGAAGTGTTCTACTTGAGATGATTATTGACCACACAATGACACAATGGATTCAAGAGAACACTAGGTATAGAAATGAGGAAGAACCATCGAGACTAGACCTAATAATCACATCAGAACCTAAAATAGTGGAAAAGATAGAATACCAGGCACCAATAAGCAAAAGTGACCACATACTGATAGAACTAGAACTAAATGAGGAAAAATACATGAAAAGAAATGAACAATATAGAAAAGGAAGATTGATGTATGAAAAAACAAATTTTGATAAAATAAGAGCATTCTTTCAAAATGAAAACTGGGAAAGAATACACAAAGAAGATACAACAGTAGAAGAGAAATGGAATATTTTGACAAAAATCTATAAAAAAGGAGTAGAAAAGTATGTCCCAAGACAAAAACAAGAAAAAGAATATGTAAAATGCTGGTACAACAAAAGTTGTAGGGAGATAAAAGACAAAAGAGACAAAGCTTGGGCCAAATGGAAGAAAAACAAAAGATCAGAAAAATGGAAAATATATACTTGTTATAGAAATGAATATGTACAAGCGTGCAGAGAGGAAAAGAGAAAATATGAAAAAGATGTCATAGAAAAATGTAAAGATCAACCAAAACTATTCTACAGATTTGTAAACAACAAACTGAAAAACAAACAAGATTTGGAGAAATTAAGACAAGGAGGAGTTGAATACACAGAGGAAATTGAAATGGCGGAAATTATGAACAAACATTTTAAATCAGTGTTTACAAGGGAGAACATACAACCTGAAGAGATCGAATGGAAAGAGAAAGTCCCTCCTATGAAAGAAATAGAAGTAACAAAGAATGAAATAATGAAACACTTGAGTAATCTTGATGTCAGAAAATCACATGGACCAGATGAAATAGCAAACTGGATTTTGAAAGAATGCAGGAATGAACTGGCAGACATAATACATAGCATAATAAACAGTTCCTTGAAAGAAGGTAAAGTTCCAGAAGATTGGAAAAAAGCAAATATAGTACCTATATATAAAGGAGGAAATAAAGAAGACCCTACAAACTATAGGCCAGTCTCTCTAACAAGTACAATAGCAAAAATTTGTGAAAGAATTGTCAAAAATAGATGGGTAAAGTATTTAGAAAAAACAACAACAATGTGCTCAATCCAAGGCAATTTGGATTCAGACAAGGACAATCATGCGTCACCAATTTAATATGTTTCTACTCAAGGCTAATAGATATAATACAAGAAAGAGATGGATGGACTGATTGTGCATTTCTAGACCTAAAAAAAGCTTTTGACAAAGTACCACATAAGAAGTTGCTTAAGAAATTAGAATATGAAGGAGGAATACAGGGCAAACTGCTAAATTGGATGGAAGACTTTTTGCAAGAAAGAAAAATGAGAGTAGTGATAAGAGATCAACACTCAAAATGGGATGAAGTAATAAGCGGTGTTCCAAAAGGAACAGTTCTGGCCCCAATAATGTTTGCTATATATATTAATGATATGGATGAAGGAATTGAAAGCTATATGAGCTTTTTTGCAGATGATGCAAAACTATTGAAAAAAGTGAACACGGAAGAAGATTGTGAATCACTACAAAGAGATCTAAATAAAGTACAGGAATGGAGTAGGAAGTGGGAGATGGAGTTCAATACAAAAAAGCGTAGTATAATGGAATGTGGAAAAAGTAAAAACAGAATAACAGGATTATATAAATTGGGAGAAGAAGGAATAAAAAAAGTAGAAAATGAAAAGGACCTGGGAGTCATTGTTATGAATAATATGTCACCTGAGAAACATATAAATAATTTTTTTGGAGAAACCTATAATTTGATAAGAACAATCAAAGTTGCATTTACATACCTGGATGAAGAAATGGTGAAGAAAATTCTAATCACCCTGATAAGACCAAGATTGGAATATGCAGCAACGATATGGTCACCAAGTGCAAAAAAATGCATAAAAAAACTTGAAAGAATACAAAGAGCAATTACAAAATTGGCACCAACACTCTCAAAACTATCATAAGAAGAGAGACTAGCAAAACTTGAACTACAGACACTAGAGCAAAGAAGAGAGAGAGGAGATTTGATAGCTATTTACAGAATCATGAAAGGCATAGAAATTACTGATAGAGAGAATCTGATAAAATGGGATGACAGAAATACAAGAGGACATGGAAAGAAAATAAAAAAGACAGCTATAGAAGAGATGTGAAAAAGAACAGCTTTCCTCACAGAGTAATAGACAGTTGGAACAAGCTAGATGAGAAAGTGGTGTGTGCAAAAACAATATATGAATTTAAAAATAGTTTAGATAAAATGAGATATGAAAACGGGACACCACGAGCATAGCTCCCCTTCCCGTAAAATACAACTAGGTAAATACAACTAGGTAAATACACACACACACATAAACAAACACACACACCTATTGTGATGGCATGTTTTTTTCTGAACGTGATCTCCCTATTTTTACACAAGAACGTGTACATCTACAAGAATATAATCTCCACATATCTAAACTTATTATTGACCAAGTTTGTCAAATCTTTCCGAATGAACTTTACTGTTGTCTAATTCTCCTTCTTCTCCCTTTTGGGTTTTGTTCTGCTAAGGTTAGGCTGGAAGTCAAATATTTCCTCCTCCTCCTCCTCTTCCTCCTCCTCTTCCTCCTTCTTATCATCTTGCTTATCCTCTGCTTCCACCATTTCTTCATTCTCCTCCTCCTCTTCCTCATCCTTTTCCTTCTCCATCATTTCCTCAGTCTCCTCCTACTCCTCTTCGTCTTCATTCTCTGCCTTCTCCCTCGTCTCCTCCTCTTCCTCCTCCTCCTCCTCCTCCTTCTCTTCCTCTTATTTGTCGTCCTCCTCTTCCAGTTCCTCCTTCTCTGCCTCACCCTCTTCCTCCTTCGGCATTTCCTCCTTCTCCTCTTTCTCTTCGTCTTCCTTCTCTGTCTTCTCCTTTGTCTCTTCCTCCTTCTCTTCCTCTTCTTCGTCGTCCTCCTCCTCCTCTTCCTCCTCTGCCATTTCCTCATTCTTCCCCTCCTCCTCTTCCCCCTCCGCCATTTCCCCATCCTCCTCCTCCTCCTCTTCGTATTCCTTCTCTGCCTTCTACTCCCCCGTCTCCTCCTCCTCCTCCACTTCCTCCTCCGCCCTTACCATTTCCCCATTCTCCACCTCTTCGTCTTCTTTCTCTGCTTTCTCTTTCCCCCGTCTCCTACTCCTTCATTTCCTCCTACTACTTCTCCTCCTCCTCCTCTACCCCCCCCACTAGCACCTCCTAGCCACCACCGGCACTCACCGCTGGCAGCCAATAACACCCTATCACCTTGAATAGCACCTCCGTCTACAGACGATTGGTCAACGCAATCGTCTGTTTCTGCCTTTTGTCAATGATCGACTGGGAGAGAGAGGGTAGAGAGGGAAGGACCAAATCTCCTCACCTTATATAGATATAAAGAGGACCTCCTAAAGCCTTAATCTGCCTCCTTCTTGCCTCCTACGTTAAAGAGGGCCTCCTACCGCCCCAATCTGCCTCCTCGACTCCTTACCTTAAAGATGGCCTCTGTCAGGGTGCCTCCTCTTTGCCTCGTATCTTATTCGTAACGGGCCGCTTTCCTGCCTATTATACTCTGTTTGTCTCGTTGTTCATCTGCTTCTACGCTTGATTGTCTCCATATCCGCCTGCCTCCTTGTCGAGCGCCCTTGGAAGTCTCTTCAGAGGCCCTCTCCATCGCCTTCCAGGCATCAGCCTCTGTGTTCTACCTCTTTGACCTTGGCGAGTGTTTTCATCACAATGTCGCATTGTTTTGTACTTCTTCCTGTGGTTGCGCCACAGCTCTTGAATGGAGGGTGAGGGGGAGTGGGGAGGGTTGGCTGCTATGGCGGCTTCGGGAATTATTCCCACCCTTCGTCATCTTCTCCCACGTCTGTTGAGGGGGAAAAAATCTCGTTTTTGAGGATGTAATGCTGTTAATGAACTCGGTGCACTGTGTCGCCGTCAAATGCACAAGAGGGTGGAGGTGGAGGTGGTGGTGGAGGTCTCCATGAATGCGAGGAAATACCCCGTCCCAATAACCCAAAATCATGAGGCTGCGCGCGCGGCCAGGCTCCTGCTGGTGGCGCTGCTGGTGGTGGTGGAAGAGTCCGGAGGCGCGAGGCAACGTCTGCGTCTGAGCGCCAGTGTGTCCTTGGCACTGGTGCATAGAGGAGCGGGACAGTGCCTCCACCACCCCCTCCCTCCCCTTTCCCCATTCTCCCTCGCGGTCTCCCCTTCTGGCGCTATTCCAGGGTACAAGAGACCTTAGCGGTGCACGAACTCGTAGCGAGCCGAGCTCGGGCCGGCCATCGAACTCGAGATCGGCTTCAGGAGCCGTGGGAGCACCCGGCGCCCTCTCTCTCGCCTGGCCCGCGCACAAGGAGACTTCAAAATGATCTACGACGACAGGAAATCGGTAAGACGAACTAGTTGGCCGGAGTCGAAGGAGCCAGGTGGGTCTCCTGTAGAAAGTAGTCGTCCTCTTCCTCTTCCGGGTTCTCTCCCCGTGGTAAAATCATGACAGAGGAAGGGGAGGAACTAGAGGGCTGGGAGTGAAGGCTGAAGCCGCGAAAGGCGTGAAAGGGGACCGGTGGGGGCTTCCCCAGTTATACCTACATAATACACACCCAAGACCACGCGCAGATATGCAAACACAAGTATACATACAACTGTCCACACCCAAACGTTCTATAATCACGTGACCCAGAGGTCCTCGACCCACTCCATCGAAACGTTTAGCCCCTACAAGGCGACACAGATTTTTACTTTGCGGGACAAACGTTTCCCTCACTTCGTGGTCCCTCTTCACGGTATACCGCTCTCCGGACGCCGGTTGCAGATCTCCGGCAGCAGCCAGCCGGTCATGCACGTCAGACGCGAGTGGAGGGGGTGGGTGAGGCTGGGGAGAGGTCTTCATCCGGCGATGTTGTCCGTGCAGCCGATCCCGCCTCCCCAAAGGATATACTAATTGTATCAGCGGGACGTAGTAAAGAACAGTAACCCCAGAGCGCCCATGTCAAGATAAGCTACCCCACATATTAGCTTGTAAAAAAGTAGCAACCCCAGAAATGAGCTTGTTAATGTAAATGTAACTAACCTAACCTAACATAACATAACAAAACTTAACAAAACAGAACAAATCCTAACTTAACAACTAACGTAACTTGACATAACCTAACATAACAAAACCTAACCTAACATAAGATCCTCAGAGTGAGCTTGTTAAGATCATTCATCCCAAATGTTAGCTTGTAAAGATAAACGATTCTCAGGTACTCTGTGGTTTACAACGTCCTATCACGTTACTTCACGCTGTCTACCAAAGTGAAGAACATTTCCTATATTCTCTTACTCGCCACTATGATGGGGAAGGTTACATAACTATTAAAATGAGGATATCAGGATCCAGAAACATTGTTTATGATGTCATTTTTGTGTGTGTGTTTGTACGTGAGTGTGAGACACCTCCTTTTGGATAATTTTATAGTTAATTTTGAAGTTGTATGAAATACATGTCACTAAAGAAAGAGAGAAAGAGTTTACGACGACCTACAAGGATCTACGAATAATAATAATAAAAAAAAAGAAACAGTAGGAATTTCAAACACTGCAACCTTGTTTAACTACAGTACTGTAGACTCCCTTGAGCTAGAGTAAAATATGTGGACCCGAATGACATCATAATGAAAAATAAAATAATACATATATATATATATATATATATATATATATATATATATATATATATATATATATATACCAATGGCTTTTTCCCCCCTTACAAGGAATATAGCCAAAGTCAAAGGCATAAATCCACTCCCACCCATTTCATCCCCACATAATCTACTCCCATTCACCACCCCTCCCTCTTTTCTTGGCTCCTCTTGATGACTGCTCATCCCTGAATCTCGCCCACTACCTGGATCAGAAGCAATTTAGCAAGACACAGCACATCCACAGCAAAGCCGCTTCATTTAATCGACGACACCCCTCTCCGTCCCCCTCATGCAGAAAAAGAGAGGACAGGGAGAAATCCCTTCGGGCTGCGTCAAAATATAATCCACACATACTCCCTTATCCCCCATCCCCCACCCTTCCATGTATCATAGCATCATCAATAAACAACCATTCTCCACTCACTCCTATCTTCTGTCTTCTTCCTTCCTCAACAGATATTCCCCTCATTCCTAGTGCCCCTTTTACCCATCCATCCCTCTCATCCTTGGTCGCCCACTCATGTTCACTCCTTCCACCTCTGCCCTCCACACCTCTTTTACTAATCTTTCTTCACTCATTCTTTCCATATTTCTAAACCGTCCCGATACTCTTTCATCAACCCTATCTCCCAACTCCGTTTCCACACCCGCTCTCCTCCTTACCTCCTCGTTTTTCACTCTATCCAGCCTAGTAACCCCTACCATACTTCTCAGGCATTTCATCTCAAACACATTTCAACTCTTCCTATCTCATGTTCCATGTTTCTTCACCTACACAATGCTGTCGGTACAATCACTCCTTCATACAATCTCCTCATAGCATCCATTCCCAAATATCCATTTCTAATTACACTTTTAAATCCCTCAAGGGATTTACTTGCTTCTTTCAATCTACATTCTATCTCCCTCTCCACTCCTCCCTTTCCCGCCACATTCGCACCCAAGTATCTAAAGATATCCACTTCCTTCAGTCTCCCTTAATACTCACTTCCAATTTGCTGCCATCCTCTCCCCTTGTACATCTCATTACCTTACTTTTACTCGCATTTATCTTCAACTTCCTTCTTTCACACACCTTCTCAAACTCCGTCATTAACTTCCTTAATCCCTCTGATCCTGCTACAAGCAGTGTCATCAGCAAACAACAACAACTGGCTTATCTCCCATTTTTCTTCACTTTAACCATCTCCAATCCCAGACTCATTACCCTTGCGTTTACCTCTTGCACCACCCTATCCATGTATAAATTGAACAGCCAAGACGACATAACACATCCCTGGCGAAGTCCCACCTTTACCTCAAACCACTTACTCTCTCTCCATTTCTATGTGATAAATTAATAATAATAAAAAAACATTACCTGGATTTCAGCCTGCTGGGCCTTCAGAGGGTCAAATATGGGCCACAAACCGATAATTAGTGGGAATTAGTGAATGTTGAGTGATACAATTCAGTGCTGAAGTGGTCTTTTTCATTAGGCTAAGGAACAGCAATGCATAACTACTATATCTACGTGGCGAAAGGCGGGTATAGATCCCTTTGCTTCAAAGAGGTGAAAACTTAAGCCGAATGGTTAACCAAGTTGGGCTTAACCTCCCCTGGCCT
>NC_134804.1:34581095-34586095 GCF_046742065.1 Oratosquilla oratoria | reverse complement strand
AAGTTTGTAATAAACTACGTGCCCCCAAAAACAGCCTCGTGGGAAGAGAGTGAACATAAAAGTATGTTAGAAGACACAAGAATAACATTAAACAAGATAATGGAAGATGGAGGAAGAATAGTTATGATGGGCGACTTTAATTGCAAAGAAGTCTGCTGGGAAGAGATGGCAGTAAAGGATGGAGAAGACTCATGGGAAAATGTTCTACTTGAGATGATTATTGACCACACAATGACACAATGGGTTCAGGAGAACACTAGGTATAGAAATGAGGAAGAACCATCGAGACTACACCTAATAATCACATCAGAACCTGAAATAGTGGAAAAGATAGAATACCAGGCACCAATAAGTAAAAGTGACCACATATTGATAGAACTAGAACTAAATGAGGAAAAATTCATGAAAAGAAATGAACAATATAGAAAAGGAAGATTGATGTATGAAAACACAAATTTTGATAAAATAAGAGAATTCTTTCAAAATGAAAACTGGGAAAGAATACACAAAGAAGATACAACAGTAGAAGAGAAATGGAATATTTTGACAAAAATTTATATATATATAAAAAAAAAAAAGGAGTGGAAAAGTATGTCCCAAGACAAAAACAAGAAAAAGAATATGTAAAGTGCTGGTACAACAAAAGTTGTAGAGTGTTAAAAGACAAAAGAGACAAAGCTTGGACCAAATGGAAGAAAGACAAAAGACCTGAAAAATGGAAAATATATACTTGTTATAGAAATGAATATGTACAAGCGTGCAGAGAGGAAAAGAGAAAATATGAAAAAGATGTCATAGAAAAATGTAAAGATCAACCAAAACTATTCTACAGATTTGTAAACAACAAACTGAAAAACAAACAAGATTTGGAGAAATTAAGACAAGGAGGAGTTGAATACACAGAGGAAATAGAAATGGCGGAAATTTTGAACAAACATTTTAAATCAGTGTTTACAAGGGAGAACATACAACCTGAAGAGATCGAATGGAAAGAGAATGTCTCCCCTATGAAAGAAATAGAAGTAACAAAGAATGAAATAATGAAACACTTGAGTAATCTTGATGTTAGAAAATCGCATGGACCAGATGAAATAGCAAACTGGATTTTGAAAGATTGCAGGAATGAACTGGCAGACAAAATACATAGCATAATAAATAGTTCCTTGAAAGAAGGAAAAGTTCCAGAAGATTGGAAAAAAGCAAATATAGTACCTATATATAAAGGAGGAAATAAAGAAGAACCTACCAACTATAGACCAGTCTCTCTAACAATTACAATAGCAAATATTTGTGAAAGAATTATCAAAAGTAAATGGGTAAAATATTTAGAAAAAAACAACAACGTGCTAAATCCAAGGCAATTTGGATTCAGACAAGGACGATCATGCGTCACTAATTTAATATGTTTCTATTCAAGGCTAATAGATATAATACAAGAAAGAGATGGATGGGCAGATTGTGCATTTCTAGACCTACAAAAAGCTTTTGACAAAGTACCACATAAGAAGTTGCTTAAGAAATTAGAAACTGAAGGAGGAATACAGGGCAAACTGCTTAAATGGATGGAAGACTTTTTGCATGAAAGAAAAATGAGAGTAGTGATAAGAGACAAACACTCAAAATGGGATGACGTAATAAGCGGTGTTCCACAAGGAACAGTTCTGGCCCCAATAATGTGTGCTATATATATTAATGATATGGATAAAGAAATTGAAAGTTAGATGAGCTTCTTTGCAGATGATGCAAAACTATTAAAAAAAAATGAACACGGAAGAAGATTGTGAGTCACTACAGAGTGATCTAAATAATGTATGGGAATGGAGTAGGAAGTGGGAGATGGAGTTTAACACTAAAAAGTGTAGTATAATGGAATTTGGAAAAAGCAAAAACAGAATAACAGGATCATATAAATTGGGAGAAGAAGGAATAAAAAAAGTAGAAAACGAGAAGGACCTGGGAGTCACTGTTATGAATAACATGTCACCTGAGAAACATGTAAATAAGATTTTTGGAGAAACTTATAATTGAATAAGAACAATTAAAGTTGCATTTACATACCTGGATGAAGAAATGGTGAAGAAAATTCTAATCACTCTGATAAGACCAAGATTGGAATATGCAGCAACGATGTGGTCACCAAGTACAAAAAAATGTATAAAAAAAAATTGAAAGAATACAAAGAGCAATTACAAAATTGGCACCAACACTCTCAAAACTATCACATGAAGAGAGACTAGCAAAACTTGAACTACAGACACTAGAGCAAAGAAGAGAGAGAGGAGATTTGATAGCTATTTACAGAATCATGAAAGGCATAGAAATTATTGATAGTGAGAATCTGATAAAATGGGATGATAGAAATACAAGAGGGCACGGAAAGAAAATCAAGAAAGACAGCTATAGAAGGGATGTGAAAAAGAACAGCTTTCCTCACAGAGTAATAGACAGTTACAACAAGTTAGATGAGAAAGTGGTGTGTGCAAAAACAATACATGAATTTAAAAATAGTTTAGATAAAATGAGATATGAAGACGGGACACCATGAGCATAGCTCCCCTTCCCGTAAAATACAACTAGGTAAATACAACTAGGTAAATACACACACACATATGATCCCACTTAGAAAAAAAATCACGTTCGTATTTACAAAACATGCTCACACAAACAAGAACATACTCACATACGTCCTCACACACGTACACACACGTTCAAACACAACACACACACATTTTATATATATATATATATATATATATATATATATATATATATATATATAGATATGTGTGTGTGTGTGTGTGTGTGTGTGTGTGTGTGTGTGTGTGTGTGTGTGTGTGTGTGTGTGTGTGTGTGTGTGTGTGTGTGTGTGTGTGTGTGTGTGTGTGTGATTCACCATGGTCTTGGATCACGTGTTGGACTCGTAATCGACAGCTATTTCCCTCCCGGAAGAGAGCTCAGAGTTCATATATGACCGAACTATGGGTAATACTGTGATCTTACACGCACACACACACACCCAACTCCCCGCCCACAAGAGTTGGAGTAACGACTCGCAGCGTGTGTGTGTGTGTGTGTGTGTGTGTGTGTGTGTGTGTGTGTGTGTGTGTGTGTGTGTGTGTGTGTGTGTGTGTGTGTGTGTGTGTGTGTGTGTGTGTGTGTGTGTGTGTGTGTGTGTGTGTGTGTGTGTGTGTGTATCCGACTCCAGAGTACTGTTGGAATTGAAAGAAAATTGAAAACGTGTTTGCGTCCTGTGCTCCTCTTTAAGAAATTTTGTCTCAAAGTTTGACTCCTGAGGTCTTCGTCACGTGCTCAGCATCGCCCTCAGTCTTCTCTCTCTCTCTCACTCTCACTCTCACTCTCTCTCTCTCTCTCTCTCTCTCTCTCTCTCTCTCTCTCGTTGTCGCTCTTTCTCTCCTCTGTGCTTTTGTCTCTATTTCACTTTCTCTCGCTCTGTTACCCTTTTCTCTCTCTCTATTTCTCTGTCTCTCTCTCTCCGTCATACACACACACAGGCACACACGGCTCGATGGTGTGGTGGTACCGCGCTCGACCGCTAATTCAGCCATCTGAATTCGAGCTACATTCAGAGCTGAAAATGTTAGTATCGCCACACTGCAAGCTGGTATTCCAACTCCGGTGGGCAAGGATTTTTTTTATGCGTGCGTGCGTGCGTGCGTGTCTGTGTAAGAGCACAGTATTTACCGGGCCATACATGAGCTATGAGGTCTCATCCTGGAGGGTAACAGCTGTCGATCATGTGTTCAACACGTGGTCCAATACAACAGTGAACCACACACAATAAAAGAACTTTAGTTTCTGAAGTCAGACACTTCAGGATCCACTTCGCTGAAGAAAATCGTGTGGATATTGAGACACAATCCTGAAGTGGTTGAATAGAACATTGAAGAAGACAAAATAATCAGATCTGAGCTCTATAAACCTATTCTGCGCACAGTAGGGGAATTAAATCCCACAATCCCTTAGTGTAAATGAGATCCAAGACTGTGTGACTTAACACGGAAGCCTAAATCCATCTGGGAGCTCCTCTCTCGACAACCATTTCACTTACGTCGCTCTCAAGTCTCCAGGATGAAATCAGGAACTACGATCAAGGCCCAAGAGCCTGTTATCTCAGGGTCCCATCGCTGCTGTAGACACCGAGAGCTAAGCCAAAGGGCAATGCTTTTTAATTAAGGGGTTTGGAGGGAGTTGTTAGGGAGACTTTGCCGTGTCAGGATTAGGAGGGCTGGTGAAAGTTTCCCCCTCTTTTTACGGGGAAGATCTCGAAAGAGATGTCGTGCGACAATAACCTGTGACGTCATGTCGTCAGGCTTGATAAAACAACATTGGGCGTCAATTCTGCTCTTGTCATTGTTAGGGATTTGGGAAATGGCGAATTGATGGTGGTAGTGGTAGTGGTGGTAGTGGTAGTAATAATAGTGATAATGATGTTGGTGATAGTAGTGGTGGTGGTGATAGTTTTGGTGGTGGCAATGATAGTGGTGACAGTAGTGGTATTGATGATGGTAATAGTGGTGATAATAGTAGTGGTAGTTGGTAGTGTTGGTAGCCGTGGCAGTGATGATGATGGTAGTGGTGGTGGTGGTGGCGGTGATAGTGGTGGTAGTGGTGGTGGTAGTGGTGGTGATGGTGGTGGTGATGGTGGTGGTAGTGGTGGTTAAGGATATCTTAAACGTCGTTGTACAAAGTGAGGGCTCTACGCCAGGAGGTGCTGAGTAGCTGCGGCCGAAGCCGCCAACATTGCTCTATTATGTGCTTTGGGGGACTGTTGGGGCAGGTAATTAACAGTCACTGCTGAGAATCGGAGAGGAGTGCGGGATTCGAACCCACAACTAAGCGAACGCGAGACCACCACGCTTCCGATTACACCACCAGCGCACCAGAAACTCCTTCTCTCAGTTGAATAAAATTATCTGACGGCAACCAGAATAAAATGAACAAATCGACCGTGCATATCTAAATCTCCATCAATCTAGCAA
>NC_134804.1:34568595-34571095 GCF_046742065.1 Oratosquilla oratoria | reverse complement strand
CCGATTAATCGGAGGTTGGAGGGAAAATAGCCCAGTGTGATAACCCCTTTAGCACCAACACCAATATAGCAGTAACAGACATTACTGTCACTATCACCACCAACATTATCATTATTGTCGCCAGTTTGGACACCATACAATCACTATCAACAGGTGGGGCATCGCGTCATCATCATCATCATCATCATCATCATCATCATCATCTTTACAATTAACTTCACTAGTAGCAATATCACCACCACCTCATCACCATTTTCCTCATCACCTTCATCTCCACCACCTTCATCTCCACCACCTTCACCATCTCTATCACCTTCACCACCACCATCACCACCATTTCCCACATCACCTACATTAACACCCCCACCTTCATCTCCACCACTTTAGACAACACAACCCACCAGGTCCACCACTCCATCTGTAATCATCTAGCTCAAGTTCAACTTTTCCCCGAAGAGGACTACGAAGAGCTCGCCAGGAGCCTCGTGAGACTTCGGAGAGGCTTTGCCGAATGGTCCGGCAGTGTTTCTCTCTATGCGGTCACTTTTTTTTTTTCTTTGTCTTTTCTTTTATTTTCTAATCTCTCCAAATTTCGCAGGCCCAATCCGTCTCTGCGGTGCCTCCTTTCATTGTGTTCGCTCTCTCCTCCTCAATTTCCCTCACCCTCTTCATCTCTGCAGTGTTTCTTCCTATGTGGTCATTCTTTTTTTCCTCTTTATCTAACTATGAGATCACTCTCTCTCTCTCTCTCTCTCTCTCTCTGTCATTCTCTCTCTCTCTGCTACTTTCATCCAACCATGTCGCCTCCACAGTGTTTCTATCTTTATGGTCTTTATATTCTTCTTTTCCTTAATTCCCCTCACTCATATCGGCTCTGCAGTGTTTCTTCTCATGCGGTCCTTTTTTTTCTTCGTCCCCTCCCATTCATGGAGTGGGAGGGATGGGGGGATTAGTGGGGGGAGGGATGGGGAGGAATGGAGGAAGGGTACATCCACCTAGGGCCTTAATCGAAATTGAACCTGATTGCTAGAGTAGGGGCTAGGAGACAGGCTGGAGACAGTGGAGCAAGAGGAGGGGAGGAAGTGGAGAGGAGGAGGAGGAGGGGAGGGAGTGGAGAGGATGGGGAGGAGGGGAGGGAGTGGAGAGGAGGAGGAGGAGGGGAGGGAGTGAAGAGGATGGGGAGGAGGGGAGGGAGTGGAGAGGAAGGATGAGGGGAGAGAGGGGAGAGGAGGAGCAGAGGAGGGAGCGGAGAGGAGGAGGAGGGGAGAGAAGGGAGAGGAGGAGGAGGGGAGGAAGTGGAGAGGAGGAGGAGGGGAGAGTGGGGAGAGGAGGAGCAGGGAAGGGAGTGGAGAGGAGGAGGGGGGGAGGGAGTGGAGAGGAGGAGGAGGGGAGGGAGTGGAGAGGAGGAGGAGGAGGGGAGGGAGTGGAGAGGAGGAGGAGGAGGAGGGGAGGGAGGGGAGAGGAGGAGCAGGGGAGGGAGTGGAGAGGAGGATGAGGGGAGGGAATTGAGAGGAGGAGGAGGGGAGGGAGTTGAGAGGAGGAGGAGGGGAGGAAGTGGAGAGGAAGGAGGAGGAGGGGAGGGGGTGGAGAGGAAGGAGGAGGAGGAGGGGAGTGAGTGGGGAAAAAAGAAGGTAGAGGAGGAGGGGAAAGGTATAGGGAAGGGGTAGAGAGGAAAAGGGGAAAGGGGGAGGGGGAGGGATGGGTGGAGGGTGTGGGGAAGAGGGGGGAGAGAAGGTAGGCGTTAGGTAATGGGTAGGGAGGAAAGGGAAATGGGGAAAAGGAAGATGGGCCATATGTAGATGGGAGAGGGGGAAAGGGATAAGGAAGAGAAAGAGAAAGAGGGGAGAGGAGTAGGGGAGAGGAGAAAGGTATAAGGAGGGAGGGGGGTAGAGGGAAAAGGGGAGAGGGGGGAAATAAGGGGAGAAGGAGGAAGAAGTAAAGGGAAGGGAGGAAGGAGAAAGCTGGAAGGAGTATTGGGGGAAGAGGAATAGAGGGAAGGGGAGAGGGGGGAATAGGGGGGAAGGAGGAAAAAGTAAGGCGAGGGGGGAAGGAAAAGGCTGGAAGGAGTTGGGGGAGGAAGAGGAATAGGGGGAAGGGGAGAAGGGGAAAGGGGGGAAGGAAGAAGAAGTAAGGCGAGGGGGGAAGGAGAAGGCTGGAAGGAGTTGGGGAGGAAGAGGAATAGGGGGAAAGAGAGAGGGGGGGAGATATATAGAATACGACGTCAGGTTTTACATGATGTAATGAGTACACTTTAAACCTACTATCGGAGAAATAACATCAGAAGTACAGTGGGTTTAAAGTATACATTTACAAATGTGCTATAACATTACAGTCTCCCATGATGTAATGAATCGATTACACCATGCTACTGCCGCCAGGCGATTTTATTCAGCCGGGGAAGGGTACACACCGACATATATGGGTCATAATGGAACAGATTTATTATACAACGAAAACGGGAACCAGCAAGACCAGAGGAACTACAGGGAGAGGCTGAGGG
>NC_134804.1:34555246-34560246 GCF_046742065.1 Oratosquilla oratoria | reverse complement strand
ACTTCTTTCTTCTTTATTTCCTTTATGTTCTCTTCCCCCTTTTTTCTTTTTTTTTCTTTCTATTTGTCTTTTTATTTCATTTTTCTAATATCACTTTCTTTCTTTTTCATCGCATTTCTCATTTATTTTATATAATTTTTTGTTTTCCTTTTTGGACTCTGATCTTTGTTTACTTGTCTTCTCGTTCCCTTCCTTCTTCCCTCTTTTCTCTCCCTCTCTTCTCTCTCTTTCCTCTTTCTTTCCTCGCCAACCTTACTGCTTCCTCCCAGTTCTCCCTCGACTTTTCTCTTTTTTCCTCTCTTTTTTCCTCTCTTCTTTTCCTCTCTTTTTTCCTCTCTTCTTTTCCTCTCTTTTTCCTCTCTTCTTTTCCTCTCTTTTTTCCTCTCTTCCTCTCCCTCCCTTTCTCCTTGTATCTCTTACTACCTTTCTGTCGCCCATTCTCCCTCTCTCCCTTCCTTATTTCCTCCCATGTTCCCTTCCTTTCTCTTTACCACCATACTATCCTCCCTCTCTCCCTCTCCCCCTCCCTTTTTCCCTCCCTCCCTCCCTCCCTCTCTCCCTTCCTTATTTCCTCCCATGTTCCCTTCCTTCCTCTTTACCACCATACCATCCTTCCTTCTCCCTTCCCTCCCTCCCTCTCTCCCTCCCTCCCTTTTTCCCTCCCTCCCTCCCTCTCTCCCTTCCTCCCTCCCTTCCTCCCTTCCTCCCTTCCCTTCCTCCCTTCCCTCCCTCCCATCCTCTCTCCCTTCCCTCACTCCCTCTCTCCCTCCCTTTTTCCTTCCCTCCCTCCCTCTCTCCCTTCCTCCCTCCCCTCCGTCCCTCCCTCCCTTCCATCCTTTCCTCCCTCCCTCTCTCCCTTCCTCTCTCCCTCCCTCCCCTCCGTCCCTCCCCTCCCTCCCTCCCTCCCTCTCCTCCTGCCCCTCATCCGGTAAACCATTATCTTTGACCGAAGATAATCTTCTGTCTTATCAAAGTTAGATTATTTCTTCTTTGAACACAGACTTGTTCAACTTTGGGATTAGAGGGGAAAGTTCGATCCCGACATTTTTTTTTAATCCATACATTGCTCCTCCTCCTCCTCCTCTTCCTCCTTCTTCTCTTCCTCCTTCTCCCATTCCTCCTTCTCCCCTTCCTCCTTCTCCTCTAATTTATCCACGCTCTCTGTCTCTCTCTCTCTCTCTCTCTCTCTCTCTCTCTCTCTCTCTCTCTCTCTCTCTCTCTCTCTCTGTATATGTGTGTGTGCGTGTGTGCATGTACACTAGTTCAAGTTCCGTTTTTCATTTGTTTTTTAATTTTTCTTTTCCCTCTCCTCTTCTTCTCTCCTCCACTTCCCCTTTCCCTCTCCCTCCTCTTCTCCTCCAACTTATCCACGCTCTCTCTCTCTCTCTCTCTCTCTCTCTCTCTCTCTCTCTCTCTCTCTGTGTGTGTGTGTGTGTGTGTGTGTGTCTCTATATTTCTCTGTGTGATTCACATGGTCTTGGATTACGTGTTGGACTCGTGGTCGACAGCTATTTTCCCTCCCGGAAGAGAGTTCAGAGCTCATGTATGACCGATCTATGGGTAATGCTGTGACCTTACACGCACACACACACCCAACTCCCCGCTCTTGAGAGTTGGAGTAACAACTCGCAGTGCAGCGATACTGAAATTATTTCAGCCCTGGGCGGGATTCGAACCCAGACCGTCATATTGGCAGGCGGGAACTCTGATCACTGCGCCACGAGGTGTGTGTGTATGTGTGTGTGTGTGTGTGTTTGTGTGTGTGTGTGTGTGCGTGCGTGTACACTAGGTCAAACGCCATTTTTCATTTTTAGCTTCCCCTTTCCTATTCTAGTCTCCTCCTCCTCCTCCTCCTCCTCCTCCTCCTCCTTCCCCTCCTCCCCTTCCTTCCTTCCCCTTTTTCTTCCTTCTCGTCGGTTGTTAGAAAGAATACCTTAAATGCATCAAAAGAGTTAATCGAGATGGATTCGAGTTGTGACAGTGGTGGAGGGGGGGGAGGGGGTGTTGGTGGTGGTTGGGGGGTAGAGGGTAGGGGGAAGGTGATGGTGGGGGAGGTTGGGGGGTGTCTGAACCGCACCTCAAATGACACAAAGACCTCCAGGATCGATAGTACACACACACAAACGCGTGCATTATTTTCTCTTGTTATCTCTCTGGGGAAAGAGGATTTGTGTCCAAAACGTTAGGAAAATATGCTTGCACACACGCACACACACACACACACACACACACACACACACACACACACACACACACACACACACACACACACACACACACACACACACACACACACACACACACACACACACACACACACACACACAACCAACTCGTGGCGCAGTTGGTAGAGTTCTCGGCCGTTACTACGGCGGTCCGGGTTCGAATCCCGCCCATGGCTGAAATAATTTCAGTATTGCTGCGATGTGGGTTGTTACTCCAACTCTCGTGGGCGAGAGTTGGAGTAACACACACACACACACACACACACACACACACACACACACACACACACACACACACACACACACACACACACACACACACAAACGGAAATTTTTAATCTAAGGCTTATTTCACATTGATATATGCATACATACATATTTTGAATCTATATTTATATATATATATAATATATATATATATATATATATATATATATATAGATGATGCTATAACTTCCCCCATGTTGACTGTTATAACACAGCAAATGGTCATTCATTTTTCTTTTTATTATGTTAAATCTTCATCTTTTTTACTGAGTATCATCTGTCAAATAGGCCACTCCACACAGAATTACCTCAAATACCACAAATACCAAAATTACCCAAAATTAGCTAACTGCGGCCTCACGTAGGAGGAAGAGCGCGAGGCGACCTGACCTCGGTCGAGGTCACGGACACGACGGCGTGACCTGAGCTGAGTCGTCTCCTGAGCCCGGATAATTGCATACTCGTCCCTTGAGTCCGGATAATTGCATTCTCCAAAGCTTGTCTCCGCCAAATCCGCAATAGCTGTTTAAACTCTCCTCTGCGGGGGTTGAGGGGTCTATCTATGCTTATGTAATTGGAATTATAATAACTAATTTTAACAACCGTTAATGTTATAACTAATGTATTTTGTTATTTTGTGTTATTATTAATGGTACCAGCAATTTTTTTTTTTTTTTTTTTTTTTTTTTTTCAAAATTTTAGATGAGTGTCTTTAGGAAAATAGATATACTCGTAAATAGAAATATTTAAAGATTATCATCAATTGGAACGGTGTACATAAGTTTTTACTTTTATGGTCACTATCACAATGGCCTTGCTATCACCATTCCTTTCCCCATAGCACCATAATCCAGACATCACCATAAAGCACAGTTAGTTTCATTTCTAAGTACCACAAGGCCTGACGTCTTCTGTGAATCGTCTACAAGGTATACTGCTTACGTCGTAGATTTCTGATGATCGTAAGTTTGCGATAGTTTCTGTTTACATCGTAGATTTCCGATAATAGTGAGTTTACGGGGTCGTAAAAAAACTTGTTCGCGTCGTAAAATTACGACGACCCGAAGTTGTACAGGATCTGTGGTACGCAGAAATGAAGGGAACTGTACTTCTCTGAAGTCCATAGCACACAGACACGATATTTTATCACTACAGACACCACCATTATCACCAACACCACCAACACCATTACCACCACCAGCAACATCATATTTACCCCCATAATTATTATACACCATGATCATCACCAAGAACACCATATTTACCACCATTATTATCATCACCATAGCACACAGACACGATATTTTATCACCACAAACGCCACCATTATCACCAACACCACCAACACCATTACCACCACCAGCAACATCATATTTACCACCATAATTATCATACACCATGATCATCACCAAGAACACCATATTTACCACCATTATTATCATCACCATAGCACACAGATACTATATTATCACCACAAACTCCACCATTATCACCAACACCACCAGTACCATTATCACCACCAGCAACATCATATTTACCACCATTAGTATCATACACCATGATCACCACCAAGAACACCTTATTTACCACCATTATTATCATCACCATAGCACACAGACACGACATTTGATCAACACCACCATTATCACCAACAAACACCATTATCACAAACACAATACCATATTTACCACCATTATCATCACCAAGATCACCACATTTACCCCATCATTATCGCCACCAACACCACCATTATCATCAACACCACAATTATCACCAATTATCAACACTACAATTATCACAACAACACTAACACCATTATCACCAACACAACCAACGCCATATTTACCACCATTATTATCACCACCAAGATCACCACATTTACCACCATCGTTATCACCACCATCACCACCATTATCACCAACACCACAATTATCACCAACGCCACCATTATCACCAACATCACCATTATCACCAACACCACCATTATCACCAACACCATCACCAACACCATAATTATCATCAACACTATCATTATCACCTACACCACAATTATCACCAACAACACCATATTTACCACCATTATTATCACCATCACCAAGATCACCACATTTACCACCATCATTATCACCACCAACACCATCATCACCATTATCACCAACACCACAATTATCACCAACACCACCATTATCACCAACACCACCAACACCATTATCGTCAGCAACAACATATTCACTACCATTATTATCATCACTAAGGTCACCACATCATCACAAGATCATCACACCATCATTATCACCACCAACACAATCAATGTACCTGAAATGGACATCAGGCGATCGCAGCCACACAGGGGTCGGACTCGAGCCTGAAGACTACCTCGATGGACCGTTACCCCATGAGACCCCAGTTCACCTGCGGCGGACTCGAGCCTGAAGGAAGTCTGGATGGAGCTTAACCCTTATGACCCCCAATTCACTCGTTCAGATTCACAGAATTGTCTGTTTTTTA
>NC_134804.1:34537746-34550246 GCF_046742065.1 Oratosquilla oratoria | reverse complement strand
TCCTCCTTCTCCCCTTCCTCCTCCTCCTCCTTTTCCTCTTCCTCCTCCTCCTCCTTTTCCTCTTCCTCGTCCTCATCCTTCATCTCCTCTTCCTACTCCTATTCCTCCTCCTCTTCCTCCTCCTCTTCCTCCTCCTCTTCCTCCTCCTCCTACTCTTCCTCCTCATACACCACTCCTCTTCCTCCTCATACACTCCTCTTCCTCCTCTTCCTCCTCCTCCTCCTCCTCCTCTTCCTTCAACTCGTACCTCCCCTCCTTTTACTTATCGTCTTCCTTCTCCTCTTCTACCTCTTCTTTATCACCTTCCTCCTTTCTCGCCTCTTCCTCCTCCCCTCCTTATACTCGTAGCTTTCTTTCTCATCCTCTTCCTTGTTGCGCTCTTCCTTCTTCCTCCTCCTCCCCCTTCTACCTCTTCCCTCTCCACGTTCCTCATTTCTCTCCTCTTCCTCCTCTGTTTTACTCCTACTTGACTAATTGCTGTGTTTCTAAAAACCCCGTCACACATTCTAGATTCTCGTCAAATGTTGTGAATTTGAAAAGCTGGAAGACGACTTTGCCTACAGTATTCTAGACTTCCCTAAGTCTACAATTCAACAACGTGTCTAAGATTCGTATTCTAGGTTTAACTTCTCTTAGCTCGTCATTCAGCTTCTCAATATATGACCCAAAGGTGATTTGACATTTGGAGATTCGAAAGATTTTTTTTTTTTAACCGAAGTCGTTTCTACTCAAACGAACGCACTTGAGTCGTGGATGTGTGATAGTGGTTTAAGGAACAAGAAGTCAGAGTCTTGATGCCAACATGTACCCCTCATATCATCGTCTTCAAAGACATAACTTGCCTTTGTCTCACTTCGTTTCCTTTCCCTTCTTGCCCTTTCTGTCGTTTTCCTCCAAATTCCCTTTCCCTCCTTTACCTTTGCCTTCTCTTTCGTCCTCGTTCACTTCTTTTCTTTCTCTCCCTTTCCTTTCCTTTCCTTCCCCTCACATCCTTTGCTGTTTCCCTCTCTCCCTTTGCCTTAACTTTACCTTTCATTCCCTTAATTCCCTGTGGCTTCCATTCCTCTTCCCTCAAATTTCATTCTCTTTTCCTTTTACTTCTCTTTTCCTTCCTTTCTCTCTCTTACCTTTCCTCCTATTCCTTTTCCTTCCCTCTCATCCTCTTTCGTTTCCTTCCCTCATTTTGCCCTAACTTTACTTTTCCATGGTTTTATCTTACCTTTCTTTCATTTCCTTTTCCTGTAATTTCATTCCATGTACCTTCCCTTTCCTTACTTTCCTTCCCTCACCTCATCTGCCATTTCCTTGCCTTCCTTTGCCTTTACTTATCTTTCCCTTCTATCTCCCTTTATCCTTCTATTCCTTTCAATTTTCTGTAATTTCATTCCATTTCTTTCTATGTCCTTCCCTAGTGATCCATTTTCTTTCCTACTCTTCCCTTCCCTCGTTTTTTCCCTTCTATTCCATTCTCTTCTCTCCCCTCACCTTATGTTCTATTAACAACCTAAGAACGAAGGAGACTGCAAGAGACCATAGGGCCTACTCAAGGCAGTTCCATGTCCATTACTGCCCATAAAGTGATCGAGCCTCTTTAAAGCAACCAATTGTTGAATTGAGAATTGTGGGGATGACCTTTCTCAGAACTTAGAGGTCGTAACAGACAGACGAGATGCTCATAAGAACATAAGAACGAAGGAGACTCTAAGAAACCATAGGGCCTACTCTAGGCAGTTCCATGTCCATTACCACCTATCATCCCCATCCATAAAGATATCTAACTTAACAACCAATTGTTTCAGCACTCACTACATGGTTACTAAGTTTATTCCATTCGGTAACTACTCTCTTGATAAACTAGTTATTGCCTATTTCCTTCTAAATCTAAATTTGTCCAATTTAAATTCATTACTGCGAGTCATGTCCTGTTGTCTTGATATGATGACCTTGTCTACATCACCTTACCCTTCCCTTTTCTTTCTTTACACTTCGGTTGATTTCCCTTACCTTCTATCCACTTTCCTATTCCTTCCTTCCCTTCTCTTTCCATTCAGTACCCTTCCCTTGTCTTTCCTTCCTTCCCCTTGCTTCCTATTCTCTTCCCTTTCGTTGTTTCCTTTCCTTTCCTTGTTTTTTCTTCCCTACCCTTCCTTTTCCCTTTTCCTTCACTCCCTTCCACTGCTCTTCCCTTTCCCTTTCCTTCCCTTCACTCCCTTCCCATTTCCCTCTCCTGCCATCAACTCTCTTTCCATTCTCCTTCCCTCCATTCCCCTCCACTCCCTTCCCATGTCCCTCTACTCCCTTCTCATTTTCCTCCCCTTCCCCTCTCCTTCCCCTTCCCCTCCCTCCTATTTCCCTCCCCTTCCCCTCCCCTTCCCCTCCCCTTCCCTCCCTTTCCGTTCACTACCTTTACGTATCATTTCCTTCCCATTCCTTCCTCTCCTCCCACTACCTTCCCCTGCCCATCCATTTCGTCATCTTCAATGCTTTTCCTATCTCCCTCTATACCTCCTTCCCTCCTCCCTCCCTCCTCCCTCCTCCCTCCTCCCTCCTCCTTCCTCCCTCCTCCCTCCTCCCTCCTCCCAAGCACGCGTGTTGAAGGGGAATTAGTCTAAAGGTGGCGTTGGTGGTGAGGATCTTGTCGGAAGGTCGGGTGGACGCGGCGGAGGAAGAAGAAAAAGAAGAAGAAGAAGAAGAAGAAGACGAAGAAGAAGAAGAAGAAGAAGAAGAACAAGAAGAAGAACAAGAAGAAGAACAAGAAGAAGAACAAGAAGAACAAGAAGAAGAAGAAGAAGAAGACGAAAAGACGCGGGGAGAAAGCTGCCATTGGGTCGGGAGTCAAAGAAATGGCCAGAAAAGTGATTAAATTAAATGACGGGAGCGCTTTTGATTGGCATAAACGACAGGGCGCGTCCCCCCCTCCCTCCCTTCTCCCTCTCTGACACTCCCTCCCCCCCCCCAGGATCTGGGGGGGGGGAGGGTTCTTGGGGACCTCCCCACCTTGGACAGGTCCTGACACGAAACGGCGAGAGAGTTTCGTGGGTCAGTCAGCGGTATTCTTACCCCCAATCCGCAAGAAAGGTGCAACTTTCCTTCGTCAAGAGGTGGAGGAGGAGGAGGAGGAGGAGGTAGAAGGGAGGAAGGAGGAGGAAAAGGCGTAGAAGGAGGTAGAAGGGGGAGAAGGAAAAAGAAGAAAAGCAGAAGCAGTTGGTAGAATGTGAGGATGAGGAGGAGTAGAAGGAAGAGGGGGAGAAGCAGAAGCAGTAGGTAGAAAGGAAGGACGAGGAGGAGAAGTAGAAGCAGTAAGTAAAAGGGAAGGATGAGGAGAATCAGAAGGAAGAGGGAGGAGAAGCAGAGGCAGAAGGTAGAAGGAGAGGATGAGGAGGAACAGAAGGAAGGAAATGGAGAAACAGACACAGTAGGTAGAAGTGGAGGATGATAAAGAACAGAAGGAAGAGGAGAAGAAGAATCAGTAGGTAGAAGGAGAGAATGTGGAGGAACAGAAGAAAGAGGAGGAGAAGCAGAAGGTAGAAGGTAAAGATGAGGAAGAGGAGGAGGAGAAGCAGAAGCAATAGGTAGAAGGTAAAGATAAGGAAGAGGAGGAGAAACAGACGCAGTCGGTACAAGGGAAGGATAAGGAGGAACTGAAGAAAGAAGAGAAGCAGAAGCAGTAGGAAGAAGGAGAAGATGAGTAGGAACAGAAGGAAGAGGAGGAGAAACAGCAGGTAGAAGGGAAGGATGAGGAGGAACAGAAGGAAGAGGAGGAGAAACAGGAATTAGGAAGACAGGAGGAGTGGCAGTAGGTACAGATGTAGCAGAAGGAGAATGAAGAACAGGAGGATGAGCAAGTACAAAGGAAGAGGAGGAAGTTAAATAAGAACAAGAGAAATAGAAGGGGAAAGAGAAGAAAAGGGAGGTGGAGAGAGTGTGTGTGTGTGTGTGCGTGTGCGTACACGTGTGTGTTTGTGTGTCAGCACGTACATATGTGTATAGTTGTGTATTTGTAGATGGATATATATTCGAAAAAATCGCAGTTATTGTTATGTAAAAAAAGAGATAACAGTACTATAGTTTTCAAATGCTTCTCTCTTTATTGACACTGCTTGGTACTGACTGGCACTCTTCACATTTCGTGACGTCACTGTGCCTTTGTCGAGGACTCTTGGTTACAAAGGCTCAGCTTCATCGTGAGTCCTTCACGGGACCAGAACAAAGGTTGCCGTTGCCACGTCTCGGCCAAGGCGCCCAAAATTATAACCTTTGTTGAAGAGGATGTTTAATGCAAGAGGTCTGTGTACATTGGGACAACCTGTTCTTGGTTGAGGAGTTCCTCTTGGGAGGAGTAGGGAGGGAGGGAGAGGTGGAGGAGGGAGAACATAAGAACATAAGAATAGAGGGAGACTGTAAGAGATCATAAGGCACCAGGCAGTTCCATATCCTTTACCACCTGTCACCCTTATCCATAAAGTTATCTAACCATCTGTTAAAATAGCTGGTGATTAGAAAAATAAACATAAGAATAGAGAAGGCTGCAAGAGACCATAAGGCCTACATCAGGCATTTCCACGTCCCTTACCATCTGTCTGTCACCCCGTTATCTGACCTTCTGTTAAAACAGCTGGTGTTAAAAAAGATGGCGGGCATGTTAGTGAGAATAATTAACTGAGGAGGACACGGACCTAAGTGTCCTGAAGACGTCGCTGATGGTAGAGGACAAGGGGTTGTCCTGGAGGACACAGTTGGACCAGGAGACCTTTGTCTTTGACTTTTCTTCAAGGGTTCCGCAAACCAGAAGGTGGAAGGAAATGTAAAAGATTTTGTGTAACGTCCACATCTCCCCCTCTTTCTCTCTCTCTCTCTCTCTCTCTCTCTCTCTCTCTCTCTCTCTCTCTCTCTCTCTCTCTCTCTCTCTCTCTCTCTCTCTCTCTCTCTCTCTCTGAAGATAGAAATAAAAACAATAAGAAACGAGGACACACGCGAGTGAGCGTGAGAGTAAAATCTGTCTCATGAAAGCAAGTGCACAAGAAAAGACAAAAGAAAGCACACGAAGAGAAGAAGACAACCACGAACAAGTCAACACACACACGTGTAAGCTGTCTCAGCGTGTGTGTGTGTACGTTCGTGTGTACGTGTGTGGGTGTGTGCACTTGTGTACACAGGCTCGTATAGCTCTTCCTGTAGATTTGTAGAGCTGAGTCAACATGATACACTGTGAGCAGACCTCTTATAAACACCGTGACAAGAATGTAGTTTCTCTTGATTAATGTTGGAATCCGTTGACAAAGTTCTGGCATCTGGTAGAACGCGACTTTGGCAATTACGTCACGTGATGGACTGTTCTACACCAGCTGTCATATCCAATGTTAGTTACGGTGTAACCAGCTTGTTCGGTTCTCAATTATCCGTTATGTAATGCAAACTTAACCACATTAAAGGATGTTGTTTTGGATATGGAGTTTAAACGCAGGAACTTCCTCAATTTAGAAAGTTAACGTCGGGGATAGTAGGACTCAAAGGGAAGGACCTGACGGATGTAAGAACAATAAAGATTTTGGAAAGAAGAAATTTAACGTTGGAAGAAGTAAACGAACACGAGATTTACGGGGGTCGAGATGAGTGGCGTCTGATGACGAGGCCGACGACTGACAGTTGAAATTAACTACCTGGCGTTTGGTGAGAAAGAAAAAGTGAGAAATGATAATAATAATAATGATGATAATAATAATAATAATAATAATAATAGTATAATAATAATAATAATAATAATATAATAATAATAATAATAGTAATAATAATAATAATATATACATCATACATATACCAAGGCTTTTTCCCCCTTACAAGGGAGGTAGCCAAAAAGGGAAAGGCATAAAATCATTTCCACCCATTCCATCCCTGAATACACTCCACACCACTCCACCCTCCCTCTTATCTGAGCACCTCCTGGATGACGGGTCATCCCTGCACCTTGTAGTAATAATAATATAACAACAACAACAACAACAACAATTATAATTGGGCGAAGGAGTGGGAGAGGGAAGCAAGAGGAATTTGAAGGAGGAAGAGAAGGAATGAGGAAGGATAGTTGAAATGAGAGTTGGAAGTTCAGGAGCAGACATGGAAGAGAATGTAACGATAGTGAAGAAAGGAAATGATGAGCGAGTGAAGGAATGAGATGGAGACATGAGAATCTGGGAAGGAAATGACGTGATAAAAAATGAAATAATGAAGGAGGAAGTAGAAGAAATAGCCATAAATAAAGACAAATAATAATAAAGAACAAAAAAATATATATAGTGAGAAAGTAGATGAGGAGAGTGGGAGAGGAAGAAGAGAGGAGAAAATAAAAAAAAATGGGAGAATAGTATTGAGAGGAGGTGAGGAGGGAGTAGCAATTGGAGTGTGAGGGAGAGAGGGAAGGAGGCAGAAGGTATGGGAAGATTATATTATTGATTATCGATGGAGCACTCAGCCTGGATGACTTAGGAGTCAGTTGAGAGATGAAGACCAGGCAAGACAGCCTGTCAGAACAAACTCCGTTTTTGGATCGACTTCAGGTTCTACGTAAAGAGACACTCTGTGTGGTAGTGGCTGGGGTCGAGACAAAATAAATCAACATACAAATGAATAAACCAAACAAGTGAATAAACCAACTGATAAATGAATAGATTAAGCATTAAACACAAAAATGAATAACAAGTAAATAAACGAGAAAATAGGTAGTGTCCTAGCATTAAACTTCAGACTTTGGAATTATAAGTCTTGGAAACCCACAATGAAGATGAAACTTAACCGAACGACGTTGAAAGAAACCCATTATGGGATTATACATTTCATTGATATTCACGACTTAGTGATCTGCCTACAGCCAAGCAATTTTATTCAACCCATAGGAATACCCCACCTTGTTGAAATATATCTTTTCCGCACCGCGTTAGCCTACTGGATACCGTGTCGAACTCATGAGCAGGTGGTCGTGAGTTCGATTCCTGGGACCCGCTGCGGGCTATATCATGTGGGTTCCCGACAGCCCTGGCCTGGCGGGGAGGCGACACAACATCGGCAAAAAAAAAAAAAAAAAAAAAAAAGTCGCAACTGACAGGGCCCGTTTTTTTTTTTTTTTTTTTTTTTTTTTTTCCCATTAGGCGATTTTACTAAGGACAAAAGCTAGAGAGAGAGAGCGAAGGACAAATAGATGAGATCTCTAAGGCGTTGGGAAACATCTACATAGGTGAGGAATTGTTTTGCGCGTCGCCGATCGTCCCGATGGAGAGGATGAGATAGGCTAGGTAACTACTATTCTCGCACTGTTAGGTTGGGAGTACTCTCTTACACTGTACTATGGGCATCCTCAACCTTAGTGGTGCTTCACCAGCGCTTCTGTCCATAGGTACAATATCAAAAAAGAGTTGGTGTCATAGAGATTGTAAGATAGAGGTTAGGGACGGGTAACGGAATAGATAGTAGGATTTTTTTTTTCTATGAATGTTTTTTTAGGTTAAAGCCCCAGTTACACTAAGCTTACGATCTGTTTCCGACCACCTTCGACCGAAAATCAAGCGATCGGTCGGCGACACAAAACCGATGCAAGAAATTGAAATGGAAAAAGTTAATGTGGTTGATAAGATGAAAATCTATGTAATGGGGACTATTCAGTGTATGTTGTAATATATCTATTGGTCTGTCTATTTATCTATCTTATTACCGACTACTAGGGACTTTCAAAGATTACCTGCAACTGGTCGGCGACCGGTCGCTGGTGGTCGGAAACAGGTCGTAAGCTTGATGTGACTGGACCCGAAGGATGGAGATGGTTGGAATGGGGGTAAGGGGGGGGGGGCTAGTTAGCTATCATCTCCCAGATCACGCAGGGACGAGTCCTGTGAAGTTCCCCTTTCTGAAACCCTTTCCCCTCCCCATTTCCCCTCTCTTTTCCCCTCACTCTAAAGAAAGAGAAGCAGTTTGTATCTTCTGAAATGCTAAATCTGGCAATCAGCACAGAAACGTGAGTCGACTTTGGAGGTCCCATCTCACGTGGAAACTCACGACAGACAAACAAATAGACAGGTGGACAGGCAGGCACGTTAATACGGAAATGGACAGGGATGGAGGTAGGCAGGTAACCAAATAGACAGAAGGGGAATATATACACTAGCAGATGTACAGGAGACAGGTAGACAGGTGAAGATATGTATACATACATAAGTAAAACACACACACACACACACACACACACACACACACACACACACACACACACACACACACACACACACACACACACACACACACACACACACACACACACACACACACACACACATGCAGGTAGACCAATAAAAAGAATCTATGGACAGACAGTTTTCCTTTGTGCACCAGGAACAAGGCAGGTGGACCAATAAAAAGACAAATGGCACCGAAAAAGAAAACGAAAGCAAAATCCATAGACAGACGATGATTCACTCTGCATTGGAGGAGGCTCGCGTTCGTGTGAACACTGGGTGAGCTTTCATATGCTTATATCTCGCAGAATATATATATATATATATATATATATATATATATATATATATATATATATATATATATATATTTGTGCGTGTGTGAGAAACGAATATAAATGAATACTAAACAAAAGCACTTGTCAAGATCATTCCCACCTCTCTCTCTCTCTCTCTCTCTCTCTCTCTCTCTCTCTCTCTCTCTCTCTCTCTCTCTCTCTCTCTCTCTCTCTCTCTCTCTCTTTGTACTTGAAAAAGCTGTAATAAGCGAAACGTCGTACAAATAATGGCTCCGTCCTCATATGGTGTTTAACTCGTCACTCTCTCTCTCTCTCTCTCTCTCTCTCTCTCTCTCTCTCTCTCTCTCTCTCTCTCTCTCTCTCTCTCTCTCTCTCTCTCTCTCTCTCTCATGACGTTACCTTCCAAAAGGAAACGAAGTGGGTGGAACTAATTGAGCAAAGGGAAAAAATGTAAATAAGGGAAAAAAGATATTGTGAAGAACAAGGGAAAAAAATCAGGGTCATGATGAAAAGAAATGAAGAAAAAGAGGAAGAGGAAGAGGCGTATGAAAAGAGACGATGGGAGGACGAGAGGAGTCGGGGAGTCAAATGAAGAATAGGAAGAGGAGGAGGAGGAAGAGGGAGAGGAGGGTGTGCTGACTCGGGGAGTCTTGGTGGCAAATGAAAAGGAGGAGGAGGAGGAAGAGGAAGAGGAGGTCGTACTACTCAGCAAGGGGGAAGAGATGAGAGAAGAGGATAATGTAAGGAACTCCTCCCGATCAAGGGAAAACAGGAAAGACGACACGGAGTACGGGACGATGAAGAAAGGGAAGAACGAGAGGAGAAGGTCTCAGTCAGGGTCTTGAAGAAAAAGACCTTCCAGAAACAGATCGAGAAAGCTTTTGCTCTCGAAGCCCTGGACCTCGATTTGAGGCTGTGGACGCGTGCACGTCGACCTCACACAGGACTTGAAAGGACAAATGCTGATTCCTTTTTCCTTCGAGGAGGAAGGAAGGAAGGAAGGAGGACAGCGAAGAAAGAGTCGAATAGAGGGAAGATGGACGAGGAGAGGGGTCGAATGGTGTTGGGGATAGTAAAGGTTGTATGAGAATGTGGGTATAAAGAGTAGGAGAAGAAAAGAGTTACGAGGAAAAGAGTATTGCTGGAAAATGCAAAGCGGAGGATGTACAAAGAGTGAGAAAATGGGAACGAGGAGGATAGGAAGGAAGGGAAAGGTAAAGAGGAAGATGAAAAATGGAAGCAAAAGAGGTGACGAGAGAATTGGAGAGGTGTAGAGAAAAGATACAAAAACAGATGGAGAAGAGTAGGGTGGAAAGGAGGATGAAAGTTTAGAAGAAAAAAGAGAATAAGAAAGGAAAGAGGACAGTGACAGGAACAGGTGGGAGGAAAAGTGAAAGGAGGATGAAGAAACGACAGAAGAAGAAAAGTAGGGTGGAAAAGGAAATGAAAAACGAAGAAAAGATTGTTAATGCAAAAGGGAAGAAAAAAAAAAGAGGACGATGATAGGAACAAGGTGGAATAGGAGGAGGAAGTGGAATAAGAGGAGGATGAAGAAACGGAGGAGGAAGTGGAATAAGAGGAGGAGGAAGTGGAATAAGAGGAGGAGGAAGTGGAATAAGAGGAGGAAGAAACGGAGGAAGTGGAATAAGAGGAGGAGGAAGTGGAATAAGAGGAGGAAGAAACGGAGGAAGTGGAATAAGAGGAGGAGGAAGAAACGGAGGAGGAAGTGGAATAAGAGGAGGATGAAGAAACGGAGGAAGAGGAATAAGAGGGGGAGGAAGAAACGGAAGAGGAAGTGGAATAAGAGGAGGATGAAGAAACGGAGGAAGAGGAATAAGAGGGGGAGGAAGAAACGGAAGAGGAAGTGGAATAAGAGGAGGAAGAAACGGAGGAGGAAGTGGAATAAGAGGAGGAGGATGTGGAATAAGAGGAGGAGGAAGTTGAATAAGAGGAGTATGAAGAAACGGAGGAAGAGGAAGAAGAGGGGGAGGAAGAAACGGAAGAGGAAGTGGAATAAGAGGAGGATGAAGAAACGGAGGAAGAGGAATAAGAGGGGGAGGAAGAAACGGAAGAGGAAGTGGAATAAGAGGAGGAAGAAACGGAGGAGGAAGTGGAATAAGAGGAGGAGGAAGTTGAATAAGAGGAGTATGAAGAAACGGAGGAAGAGGAAGAAGAGGGGGAGGAAGAAACGGAAGAGGAAGTGGAATAAGAGGAGGATGAAGAAACGGAGGAAGAGGAATAAGAGGGGGAGGAAGAAACGGAGGAGGAAGTGGAATAAGAGGAGGATGAAGAAATGGAGGAGGAGGAGGAGGAGGAAGAGGATGTGTTTCCAGGGAGGGCGTAGATGTCCTGGATTTGCCGCCGCGTCTGGCAGAGACGAAATTACTCCCAAAGAGAATTACCTTCGAGGAAGAAGATCACAAGTCAGGTCCAAGTAGCGAGAAGCACCAGTCATCAGAACTTTATGGTCATCCCTTAATTCACCAAAATAACTCGAACCGTGAACACTCAGGCCCTGTTCACACTAGCGGTTTGAACCGCGTGGAAACCGCGGCGGTTCCGCGTAGTCAACGAAAAACTGAGCGATTGGGTGTGAACACCTCCATTGACTTCTTTGTAATTGGACCACCGCGGTTGAAACCGCTTGTATGTACAGAGCCTCAGGATCGTTTGGAGGGATACAGTGGAGAACACCAGTCGAATGGAGTGGAGATGTGAGATCTTTCCATCCTTATATTACCCAAACTCTTTCTATATACCATTTGGCTTCTTTCCTCTTATAAGAGGGGTAGCCAGCCAAGCCATATACCCGCCCCCACCTACCCCATTCCCAATTCAAGACATAGATAATAATAATAAGTTAATAGATATATAAAGTTAGGGAAGTGATAGGATTTTCTCTCTATTTTTATTATTATTTTTAGCAACGGGAAAATGTCTCCTGGAGTGCAAACTACAAAGTGGTCGTGATCGCCTTGGCCTAGTCACTTAACCAAGATCAGTCAGTGTTTGATGATTCTTATTTTCTACGCCAAGAGTTCTCAACCTGGGGTTCGTGGGACGATTTACTGGAGTACTTAGATGAATGGCGAAAGTAATTACAGTTTCACCACTGGATATGTAGTATCACTGTACATTATTTTTTATGCTGATGGTTAAATGATGAATAAAGTCACTACAATATGAATCAATTGATTGCGGTACCATAGCATGTTTGATTAGGCTTAAGATGTTACCATTTTATATTCTGTGTCAGGTTAATGAGGGTACGGGTCGATGGTCTGAGGCTTCGGGGAACGTAACGGGAAAAAGGTCGAGAACCTTGATCTACGCTGACTGACTTAGTAACCATCTAGTGAGCACTGAAACTCTCAGTTGTTTTAAGAAACGGTTAGACAACTTTATGGATGGGGATGACAGGTGGTAATGGACATGGAACTGCCTAGTGTAGGCCTCATGGTCTCTTGCAGTCTCCTTCATTTATATGTTCTGAAGAGGAGGATGTTTGCCTTCCTCTCATATCACCCACCTCTCCCTCCACCTCCGATCCCTCCAGGAAATCTAAGTTGAGCTATTCGTGTACTTGAGTCAAGCCTTTAACATGGTACCTTTCCGTGACGTCATGAGAAAGCTTCCAGAGTGACCAGATTTTATTGTACAGGGTGAGAAAAATCGCCATACATTAAAAAAAATATTGTTTATAATAAGAAGCAACTTTTAAGAACTGCATTTATCCAACAGGCTCTATAGGGTTACCATTATTTTGAATATACAGTGTCTGAAAAATAGAATAGGTGAAAATAGTAAAATTGAAAGATTATTTTGTCCTTTGTATGGCGACTTTTGCATCACCCTGTAATATGGCGGAAGTGTTTGTAGAGCAGGAAAACCAGGTAGTCATTGATTTCGGCGCGATTATCGCTCGACGATGATCGTTCATGGCTCAGTGATGATCGCCAAACGATTATCAAGGGCACTAATT
>NC_134804.1:34502746-34535246 GCF_046742065.1 Oratosquilla oratoria | reverse complement strand
AAACCTTATTTCATTATTGATTTATTTAATAGATTTATTGGTTTTATTTTACTGAAAATATAATTCTGTGGAATTTTTAAGAATAGTCAAATTACTGCAAAAGACTTCACAAGTCCACAGATTGACTGGAGCACTCAGTAAGAATAATCGTCCTTGTAATCGTAATTGTTCTTTTGTAGTCCAGAGAGAAGAGTTACAAATACAGTACATTGGTGCACTGTGCAAGGACACAACAGGAATCAAAGAAACCAGAGAGGAAGTGAAAGGAAAACAAAGGAAGCAACACGAGTTTGGGACACTGGTGTTGTAGGACACAAGGACAATGTGCAGGATACACGGGTTAGGGAGGTAGGACGCAAGAGGAACGAGAAAGGGAGAGAGAGAGAGAGAGAGAGAGAGAGAGAGAGAGAGAGAGAGAGAGAGAGAGAGAGAGAGAGAGAGAGAGAGAGAGAGAGAGAGAGAGAGAGAGAGAGAGCAGAAGAAAGCTTTGGCTAGCCTACTTTATCGGATGTCGGAAAGCCTTTAAGATCTATCGGATTTGACTTGTCCCGGCACATTTACTCTACACGAATATGTGTTGCCCAAAGAACATTTATTTTTTTCACCAGCTTTGTATCAAAATATCGACAACTTGGCAATGGGGTCTGAAACATGAGGCGAAACTCATGACTTATGCTGGTATCGTATGTTTATTATGTAATTTACATATTTCAAGAAGCGGGAAAAAGACTAAAAAACAAAATAGATAAATGTTAAGTGTGATATGTATCCATATGCATTACATTTTCTTTAATGAAGTATTTCAGGGAAATGCATATGTTACTTAATGTTACCAACCCTTCCGAACCAATATGAACTCCACTGATCCTTTCCACTGCCGCAAACCTTTCCGAACAAATTTAGACACAGCTGCTAATTTTCTTGCCTGTCCACTTAGGGATACTTATCTATGTAGGACTACATACTAGAAAGGTTAATAGGGCTTATCTAAGTACAATGTATAATACTTGTGTATTACACATTTGTACATAGAACATGAAGCACACGCCTATGTACTACGGAAGGATCTCGATGGTTACATTATGTAGATAGCGGTGTTCATCTCCTATGCTCTTCGACACTCAGTATTGCATCAGCCTATGCTTAGTAAAGCACTTCATCAGGTGATGCTTAGGTAGTGAGGGTTCTTTCGAGATTGGAATGTCCTGTCAGCATGTTGTCATGAGGCTCATGACATGAATAGAAAGTACAGAACAAGAATACACATCACTTGGATAACAGACATGTCTGCTCAAACTCGAAGGAAGGAAATCCAAAATAGAAGGAAAAACCTTTTGAACTTCGTCTTCGTTTCTTGGACCGGCGACAAAGACGTCGAGGAAACGAACGGAAACTGACGCAAACTCAAACACCGTCTGCTTCAGTCAGATGACCAACGCCGAAGGCGAGTTTTTGAGGAAACGGAAGCAGAAGCTTCTGGCAAGCGTCGAACTCCGTTCGTCTTTCAAGAACGGAGCGAAAGAAATGAAGGACTCTTAGAGAACCGGTACCTCTTCAACGCGGTCGTTTTCCCAGGATTGGAGAAGCACCATCTCACTTGTATTTCAGAGATGGCGAGGCACTTTCCTATTTGCGTTCCAGGATTGTAGAGTCGTTTTGTCATTTGCATTCCAGGATTAGAGGCACTACCTTTGTTTTCCAAGATTAAAGACACTGCCTTTGTTTTCCAGTATTGGAGAAGCACTGTACTTTGTATTCCAGGGCTAGAAAGGCACTTTCCTATTTGTATTCCAGGATTGTAGTCGTTTTATAATTGTATTGCAGGATTAGAGTCACTACTTTAATTGTATTCCAGGATTAGGGACACTGCCTTATTTGTTTTCCAGAATTGGAGAGGCACTGTTCTTTGTCTTCCAGAATCGGAGAACCAATGTCTTTGACTTTCCAGAATTGAAGAACCACTGTACTTGGTCTTCCATGGTCGGAGAAGCAATCTACCATCCGCATTCCAGAACTGAAGAGACACTGAAATTTGTATTCCAAAATTAGAGACGTAGTCTGAAAATTATTCTCCAGAACTGGAAAGTAACCCTGACAATTACCTTCCAGGTCGCAAGAGGCATTCCAGTACAGATGTGTTCTATGACGTCAGAGGCACTCTTGTCACAGATGCTTGTCGGAACAGAATTAAAACAATTCAAAGACCAGGAAGTTATTCTAAAACAGATTTGATTTGGAAATGGGTAGAAATAACTTCGCCAACCGTGTAGTCACTAAATGGAATAAACTTCCTGCAGAGCCAGTGGAATGTAGAATGATTCGAAGTTTTAAGATTCATTTAAATAAACATTTAAACATTATGCTGTGATGTCTGCCAGTTGTTTGGTTTGCCTGTTTATTCATTTATTCTTATAACTATTCTAAGCATCCGACCTAGTTATGGACCAAAAGGTCTCCTGTTGGAATGAACTTCTCTTGTAATCTTTTGCATTTCTTATCCAGCGTAGATTTACTTCTGGGTTTATATTTACAAATAATATTCTGACAACTATTTTCCAGAACTTGAGAGTAACTCTGGCCTTCCGGGTCGGGAGAGATGTTGCAGCTGATGCATTCTGTGACGTCATAGGCACTATCACAGATGCTTGTCTTATCTATCTATATACCAAAGGTTTCTTTTTCCCTTGTAAGGGAGACACCCCAATCAAGGCACGTATCAGTTCAATATATGTATATATATAGCCCAGGTTCGAGTCCCTGGCCGTACCACGTTTCAATTTCTGCATGTTGGCCTCCTCGAGTCTCTCTCGATGTTGATGGCTTAAAATTAAAGTGTATTGTGGTTGATAAAAATGTATATCTGTTCACTGAGACCCATTCAGTGTTGTACATATATGTATACAGTATATATATGTGTATATATATATATATATATATATATATATATATTATAGCCTTATTCCAGGGATTATTCACAAACAACACCCGGGCTTCTATAACCGTTTGGCTGCAAGAGGGTCTCCCTCAGCTGATTAAAATTGCGCGGCGATTGCTTTAACTATCATAGTCGTAAAATGCTGTGAACGAGTTAATTTAATGGGGGTTTAATTTCCAAAATCTAGTTTATGGACAATAAACTAAACCAAATATTCTGTTTTTCGGTTAGTAAACCCGTATAACTTTTATGTTTGGTATATAAACCAGAATAAGTATTCAGTTTGTAGTCAAATGGCTTTTATTTCCAACAACATTTTTACCTTTTGTATAATTAGCTAGAAAAGCATCCTATGGTAAATAGAACAGTTTTTTTTTTATAAACCACTGTTTTATTTTAAACAAACAACGTAACAATAATAACTAGATAGTGAACTTCATAGCCCTTTTTTGGGGGGGCTAACACCAAATTATAATATAAAATGAAGGACAAATTCTCGATGGCTCTCGTCGAGTCTCACCAAAAGAATCTCATTCCGCAAGAAAACCCAAAATGTCGAAAATCCGAAGAAACCGCCGACCTCCAGAGGAAAGAAGAAAAGGAGAAGAAGAAGAAGAAGAAGAAGAAGAGGAGGAGGAGGAGGAGGAGGAGGAGGAGGAGGGGGGGGAGGGGTCTGAAACGGGCCCATTCAGTTCCCGAACTGGAGGCTTTGTTTGCATCTAACGATTTGGTCCCATCCAAACAACCTCATCCGAAGGAACCATTCGGTCTCGAAACCTCGAGACCACGGCTTTGACCACGGCCTCGACCACGGCCTCGACTACGGCCTCGACCAAACATCCTCGAGGACGACTCTCGCTCATTGCAACACAACAGAGGAACTTGAAGGAGGAAGAAAATCAGACACAGGACTCGAACCGACTCCAAATAAGGAGAAGAGGGAAGTCCAGGATTCTTCTCCTCCTTCTTCCTCTTCCTCCGTCCTCCTCTTCCTCCTCCTCCTCCTCCTCTTCTTCCTTCGCCTTCTCTTTCTCCCCCTCCTCCACCCCTCCTCTTTCTCCACCTCTTCCTCTTCCCCCTACTCCTCCTCCTCTTCTTCCTCCTCCTCCTCCTTCTCTTCCTCCTCCTCCTCCTCCTCCCTCTCCTCCTCCTGTAGATAGAAGTCTTGGAATTCCTTGCACCGCTGCTGCAGGACGGAAGAGTAAGGTGAAGGGCCTTAAAAAAGGAAATTAGATTTGGATTCGAATCGGAAAAAAAAGATCTCGAGTCGTTCACCCTCTGCTAAGGAAGAAGAGGAGCAACTTTGTCATAAAAAAGAAATGAGAGCTGGATCCGAATTAAACATAAAAATGAAATGCAGCGGCCGCCGGAGGGAGGGGAGGCGGTAAAAGTACTAGAAATGTAACTTTAGCGAAAATAGTTGTGATCAGAAAAACATATATATATATATATATATATATATATATATATATATATATATATATATATATATATATATATATACATATATATATATTATGACTTCCCCTTCGCGCACGCACACACACATAGTTGAAAAATAGATAAATGAATGAATAAAGTAAAATTATGAGTATTGTGCTTACGTGCTTATTCAAGTGACAAAAGTCTTTATTCAGCAGAATATCAACGGACACCGTCACATGATCATTACCGAGAAGATTTATTAAAACAGTGAGTGAAGCTGGATTGAGTGACCTGTTCATCTACCCTAGTGCATACGCCAGGAGCCATTCAGCTGCGACCAAGTCACCACCTTTGCCCTTTGTGTCCGGACTTCGGATATAAGGGACCGTGTCCGGAAACGACTCTTCTCGGTCGAGGGAACGACCCTGGGCTGAGTGGTCGTTAGAAAGGTCATTAAAGCAACGCAATGGCCAGGCTGGGCCAAGAATAATGATGATTGACTTTGACGTCACGGACTTCCTTGATGAGGGTCCCGAGTACGGCGACTTAGGGAAGGATTTTGGGGTTGGAGGGATGGAGACCAGGCTTGTGGGTGTCCTTCCTAGTCTTTGCGTCGTGCACGGGATTCGAACCCGGTTGTGGGTGACAGCTACACACAGTAATGCTGTACCACAAGAGCGGGAGCCCTCCCTTTCCTTGGGGTCTCATTAGAAAAAAAATGAAAAAAGTAAATAAATAAATAAATCAATCAATAAATAAAATAAAAAGTCACATTAAAAATGGGGCAAGTATTAGTTACCTTTAGGAAATCAATGGTTTTATTTTATTTTATTTTTTATTATTATTGTTATTAAAAATTTTTGTGATTCACCATTATCTTGGAAGCTTGCTGCCTGAGCGGGTTAGGGCGTCGGTACTTGCGGCGAAGGCCGATGGGATGGCTGTTCGAATCCTGCCACCGGCGGAGTTGAACCAAGGGAATTACTTATTAAATTCCACGCTACAAAGCCCTCTGTGAGGGGCGTCGTCCTAGCCTTCCGATAGGGGGGAGTTTGTGACGTTAAACCATATCACCATGGTCTTGGATCACGTATTGGACATGTGATCGACAACTATTGCCCTCGGAGCTCGTATATGCCCGATCTAGGGGTAATGCTGTGACTCTACATACACACATACACAACTTCTTGCCCACGGGAGATCGAGTACCAGCACGCATTGCAGCGATGCTGAAAACATTTCATCCCTGGGCGGGGAATGAACTCGGACTGCTGGATTAGCGGTTACAAACGGTACCATTGCACTGTCGAGCCGTGTATATGTGTGTGTGTGTGTGTGATTCACCATGGTCTTGGATCACGTGTTGGACTCGTGATCGACAACTATTTTCCTCCCGGAAGAAAGCTCAGAGTTCATATGACCGATCAATGGGTAATGCTGTGACCTTACACGCACCCCCCATGAGAGTTGGAGTAACGACTCGAAGCGCAGAGATACTGAAATTATTTCAGCCCTGGGCAGGATTCGAACCCGGACCGCCGTGGTGACAGTCGGTGACTCTACCAACCACGCCACTGAGTCGTGTGTGTGTGTGTGTGTGTGTGTGTGTGTGTGTGTGTGTGTGTGTGTGTGTGTGTGTAAGAGTGTTTCTCACGCACACTGTGCGTTATCCGATAAACATGCATAAAGCGACAGATCTGGAACGGCAGCAAAGACCTCAAATCTATGGACGCCAAATACGTTTACTAAATGTTGCAAGACGGGAACGAAATGACGGAAATATGAGCGTAAACTGAACGAAAGCCTTTGGAGCGACGGAAGAAAAACGACCGTAAAGAAGTGGAAATGATGTGGAATAAAAAGAATTTAGAACTAGAGGAAACTTAAGAAAAAAAAAAGACAGAAATGACATATAAACTGGAAGTCTATCTGATAAAGACAGTTTTGGAGACGGTAACTGTCTTCAGTGGGAGAGGAAAAAGAAGAAATAAAATTGGGGGAAATGTTTAGAGAGAAAAGCAGAAGGGAAGGTGGTGAGGAAAATCGGGATTGGTAGGAGGAAGAGAATTAAGACAAAGACAAAAGAAGAAAAAGAATATAAAGAAAAAAAATAAAATGGAGAAGATTTTTTTTACAGAGAAAAGCAGAAAAAAAGGAATGAAGAAAATCGGGTTTGGAAGAGAAGAAAAAAGACGAAGACAAAAGAAGAAAAAGAATATAAAAATGAAAAAAATGGGGAAGATTTTTTGCAGAGAAGAGCAGAAGAAAACAAAAGGAATGAAGAAAATCGGGTTTCGAAAAGAAAAACAAGACGAAGACAAAAGAAGAAAAAGAATATTGAAATAAAGAAGAAAAAATGGAGAAATTTTTTTAGAGAGAAAAGTAGAAAGAAAAGGAATGAAGAAAATCGGTTTTGGAAAAGAACAAGACGAAGACAAAAGAAGAAAAAGAAAATAAAAAACAAGGTAGAAAAGAAGAAATAAAAGGAGAACGATGTTAAATGTGAAAAAGGGGAGGAGGGAAGTTGTGGAGCCTACGCCAGGAGGCGCTGAGTAGCTGAGGTCTAAGCAGGTTACACTCACTGCTGGGAGTCGGATAGGAGAGCAGGATTCGAACCCATGACTAAGCGAATGCGAGACCAGCACGCTTTCTATTACGCCACCAGCTCACAGGAAGAGGATGAAGATAATTAAGATGAGTAAGAGGAAGAGAAGAAGACGATTACTAAAGGAGGAAATGGAGATCAAAAATAAAGAGGACAGAGAAGAAAAAATATTTGGAATAAAAGTAGTAAGAGGTGGAAGAGGATGAAAAAGGAAATTAACTTCATTGGTAATGAAAGGTTGGTGGGTATTGGTCTTAATTGGTAGGAAAATGATCGTATTTTGAAGGATAAAAAGAACCTAATTACGTGAAACACACACACACACACACACACACACACACACACACACACACACACACACACACACACACACACACACACACACACACACACACACACACACACACTCACTATTTTGATGGGTATGTTTTTTTATTGGTTAATTGTATAATGATAAAAGTGTTTAGACTTTCTTTCACAGGGTTTAGAGATGACAAGATATTTCATTTTCAACTTAAAACATCAAACTCTCTGTAAAAAATATTATGCATGAAACAATGGAAAGAGAATAGTGAAAAAGTCTGAGGAAAAGGAGACGAGAAAGTGAGATGGGGAAACACGAAAAAAGAAATATGTATATCGAAGAAAAAATGTAGGCTCCGGGCAGACTACTTGTGTCATGTGGAAAAGACACATGAGGACTTGAAAAAAAATGAAGAAGGAAAAGAAGAAGAAGGAGAAGAGGGAGAGGAAGAGGAAGAAGAAGGGGAGGGGGAGGAAGAGGTGGAGGAGGAAGAGGTGGAGGAGGAGGAAGAGGAGGAGTAGGAGAAGCATTAAAAAAGAAACGTGGTATAAAGAATGTAATGGCAGAAACACGCACGGACCGAGTGTGGGGATTAAAGAGAGTCGAGGGAGGTGAGATAGAGGAAGAGGAAGAACAAGAACGAGGAGGAGGAAGAAGAAGAAGAAGAAGTGAGGGACAAGAGGAAGAGGAAGATGTAAGAGGAGAAGGAAGAATCCCTGATGATGGTTAAGGTTGCGGCACATCATGTTGATGATGTTTCTTTGAGGAGAGAAAGAAGGAGGACGAAGAACAGGAAGACCATGAGGAAGAGGAGGAGGAGGGAAATAGACGAAGAGACTGAAGCCAAAGGAAAAATTTTGGGAAATGAAATATTAAAAAAACAAAAAGAATCTGGTGTGACACGAATAGAAAAGGCGAAAAAATGAGGAAGATACGGAAGATTAAAATGCAGGATGAGGGAGGGAGACCAGGGGGAAAGAAGGCTTCCGAGAAACAAAGATTCTGAGAGAATATTCCCATTCCATTAAAAAAAAAAAAAAAATAGAAAGAAAAAAGAAGTATTCTATATATATACATATATATATATTATATATATATATATATATATATATATATATATATATATATATATATATGTATCCACACACGACTAGTTTTCATATATATTGGACTCCCATACTCTGTGTTTGACCTCTTCCCTACATAGTTTTCATATATCGAGGTTATATATATATATATATATATATATATATATATATGTATATATATATATGTATATATATATATATATATATATATATATATGTATATATATATATGTATATATATATATATATATATATATATATATATATATATATACCTTCTACTTTGCTGTTAATTATTATTTTTCATATTTATTTCTTTATTTATTTCTTTATTTATTTTTAACCATACGGTTTCTCAAGAAAGAATGGGTTGAAGAACCTACCAGTTCGGACACTTGAGTTCATACAAGAACCTACGATAGGGACTTGTGTATGGGGAACTCTTGAGATTGGCATCGGAGAGGATGATCTCCCTACCACTCATCTCCAAAATTCGTCAGCTTTTACCTCCAAATGGAGGTGCAGCCCCAAGAGGATGGCACTCGATCTACGGGTAAAGATTTTTTTTTTTTTTTGTGATTGGAGGCTAATTTCCGCTTCAAAAAGGTAAATGAATAAACAAATAAATACATGAATAAATGAATAAATGAATAAATAAATAAAATGCTGTTAGTTTTTAATTTTCATCTAGCCTTCCTTTGTCATAACCTCCTTCAATCTCTCCCCAACCACGTTTACGAATCAACGTTTTAGGTACTTTATTCTCTCCTAAGGAAATAAACGCATGTTATAGGCGAGAGAATACAAATGCCCTTTGAAAACGTTAAGATAGAGAACATAAGAATGAAGGAGACTGCAAGAGACTATAGGGCCTACACTAGGCAGTTCCATGTCCATGACCACCTGTCATCCCCATCCATAAAGTTGTCTAACCTTTTCTTAAAACCACTGATAGTTTCAGCGCTCACTACATGGTTACTAAGTCTATTCCATTCGTTGACCACCCTATTAGTAAACCAATTCTTGCCTATTTCTTTCTTAAATCTAAATTTGTCCAATATACATTCCTTTCTGCTAGTTCTCCCCTGTGTCTTAATAAGATGACCTTGTTTGCGTCATCATTGTTTAAAGCCTTTGATCCACTTGAACACCTCTATTAGATCACCCCGCAACCTGCGCCTTTCCAGAGAGTGTAACTTAAGGTGCCTAAGCCTAGAGGTTGAGCATAGCATAGAAAGACACACAAGATTATAATAAATACGGAAAGACAAAAGATTTCCAAAAGACCCCTTTAAAATAAATAAATAAATAAATAAATAAATAAATAGAAATAAGAAATAACACACATAATAAGAAATTGAATTTTTTTTTTTGAAAAGATGGAAAGCAAGTGATGAAGAAAATTAATGTGGGAAGCGAGGTAATCACTGAACAAAACATAATACACATGTAAGAAATCATAAATTAATACCAAAAGAAATGTAATTATATAAAATAATAATAATAATAATAATAATAATAATAACAGGACATACTCAAGGACATAGGGACGTCTTTTCCCGAATTTGATAAAAATCTCTCTCTCTCTCTCTCTCTCTCTCTCTCTCTCTCTCTCTCTCTCTCTCTCTCTCTCTCTCTCTCTCTCTCTCTTTCTCTCTCTCTCTCTCAATAAAATCGCACGACGAGGTATAACAATGTAATGAAATGCAGTAAAGTATTTAACCCAGATGTGCTCAAGCTAACTCGCTATGAATTGGTTAACGTGTCTTTAGATAAGTTTATCCTTCTTGTCAGGGGAAGGGAGTTTTCTTCAGTCGAATAAAATCGTTTGGCGGCAGTAGAAGGTGGTAATTCGTTCAACATAATGATTTGATATCCGAGTGTATTCTATCTTATTTATTTTGATATTCGTTTTTTCCATAATGACTTGATATCTTTGTGCATTTTATCTTATTTTCTTTTCATTTGTTTATCTATTTACTATTATTACTATTATTTTATTATGTATTTATTCTATTACTATTATCATCATTAGTATTAATATTATTTTTATTATTATTATTATTATTATTGTTATCATTATTACTATTATTGTTATTATTATTATTATTATTATTATTATTATTATAATCATCATTATTATTATTATTTATTTATCTATTTTTATTTTTATTTATTCATTTGTTAATTTAATTATTATTTTTCATTTATATATCAATTTTTATTTTATTTTCTATATATTTTTTTTTTTAGATGAAAGACCTAATATCAGGGGGTAATTCTCTTCGTCCAGGGTTTTGTCTTGAGTTGAATAAATCATTCTGGTATTTATTAGAACATGCGAATAGTGTCTTATCATAGTCAAGAGCATAATTGAGAATTCTAGGTTATACCATTTATTCATATATATATATATATATATATATATATATATAGATATATATCTATAATGTATATTTATATATATATATAATGTACATATATATATATATATATATATATATATATATATATATGTATACATATATATATATATATGTACATATATATATATATATATATATATATGTATACATTGTATATTATATGTATATATACATATGTATATATATATATATATATATATATATATTATATATATATATATATATATATAACGAAAAAAAAAGGTTAAAGTGTCAAGTGTCTTATCTTAATCAAAAACCTTGGTAGGATTTTTTCATTTTTTTAATTTATTTTTCTCTTAATTTATTTATTTGTTTTCCTTAATAGGAAAAATTAAGATAAATATGTTTTTATCAAAATTGAAAATATTTTGAAAGCAAAATGTAAGGAAGTTTTTGCGGGTTGATTGATCCTCAACAAAAAACGGGAAGGACACAAAAGAAAACGGGGTGAAAAATCTTCGGTAGGAAAATGAAAAATCATATAGATGATAAGATTCGGATGATATTAGAAAAATATCAACATAAAAAGACGCATTCAATTAAAAAGATGTTTATAGTTGCTCACAGAAGGTAAATAAGAAATTTGGTAGATAACGTAATACGCAAGAATGAAAAGAATACGCAAAATTAAAAGTCTTGTTAAAAGTAATCTTTTGAAATTGAGGAAGATTATATACGGTAGAAAATGCAATATGTAGGAACAGATAAAGACTAATAAACAAGGATATGTACATAAGAAAATAAGCACACAAATAATGTACACAAAGCTCTAAGTACAAAGGTTAAGTACACAAGTAGATAAAGATTTGAACTGACGTATTTTGCAAAAAAAAAAAAAAAAAAAATACATTATGATAAATAAAACATCGAAAAAAAGATGTAAGCACATAGGCTAATAAGGTGAAAAAATCCCACTGTCGGAGAAAGTAAACGGACGAAGAATAGAATTAACTGTATATTACGACCACTACCTGTGGTTCTCCTCAGCAGATAGTTACATGGTGTACAAGTAAGAGTTATATACTCGATACGAAAGGAACATGAGAAGGTGGCTCAAGTAACTCTGCCTTGGTAACGATTGCTGTCTTCCAGGCCAACTACATTGGGTAAAAGTTTTTTTAATTGCTAATGTTGTTAAACAATCTGATGATCATTGTCCTTTTGATGTATTTTTTCATCTTACCAATGTGTCATGACGTAGTCCCCCTCTGATAGGTTAATATGTACACAAGTAGATAAGGATTTGAATTGACGTATTTTGGAAAAAGAAAAAAATATATAGTATGATAAAGAAGACATCGAAAAAAAAAGAAAAAAAATGTAGAACAAGAAAGAACACAAAACTGAACACACGATGAGAATAAATCATGAACAACAAGAACGAAAAATAAAAATCAACATTGAAAGATGTGAAAGAAAATAACAAAAGAAAGACGTGACTAAAGGAGGATCGTCAGGAGAGAACGAAAATAGACGATAAAAAGCTGGAATGGAACGAAAAAATACGAAACTAGAGAAGAAACTCAACAGAACGAAAACCAAAGAAAAGGAGGGACAGAGTGAATGAAAGGATATGAAAAAATAAAATAAAATAATTTGTTTCACGTAGAAGGAATATACATAGGCGGAAATAGAAAATTATTTTGAATGGGAGATTGCAATTTGAAAAATGAAAAAAATAAATTAATAAACACCACAAGAAGCTAAATGAAAATCAGAAGCGAGAAAGAAAGTTAATAGAAGCAATGACGAGAGGACCATTTAAGAAGTCTATAAGAAATTATGAAATAAGACGTCCAGAATAGAGCATGTGGGTAAAACGAATATATGGACATTGAAATGACAAATTACAGTAAAGATATTAACTTGAAGGTACTCTAGGTTAGAAAAAGTAATCAATTAATTTTAAAACAAATATATGGACATTGAAATGACAAATTACACTAAAGATATTAACTTGAAGGCACTCTAGATTAGAAAAAATAATCAATTAATTTCTCACAACACACAGAAATTACATTTGAGAGAGGAATAAGAGAGGGAAAGAGAGAAGGGATGACTGACCGGAATAGAAAGAGAGAGAGAGGGTGATTAACTGGAATAGAGAGAGATGAAAAGGTGTAGCGAGAGAGAGGATAACTAACTGGAATAAAGATGAAAAGGTGTAGGCGAGAGAGAGAGAGAGAGAGGATAACTAACTGGAATAAAGATGAAAATGTGTAGGCGAGAGAGAGAGAGAAAGAGAGGATAGCTTACTGGAATAGAAAGATGAAAAAGTGTAGGCAAGAGAGAGAGAGAGAGAGAGAGAGAGAGAGAGAGAGGGAGGGAGAGGATAACTAAAAGGAATAGAGAGAGGTGAAAATGTGTAGGCGAGATAGAGAGAGAGAGAGAGAGAGAGTCAGTCTGCAGAAAGAAAGATGCAGGGAAAGCAAAAGGAAAAAAAAAAATCGAAGAAAAGAGAAAAAGAAGAGAAAGAGCGGGAGAGCTGTAGTAACAGAAAAAGAGAAAGAGGGTGTGAAGAGAGGAGAGGAAGAAGAGGCAGTCTAGATAATAGATCAAGAGTTTTTCTATTCGGCGTCTATGCTTCTATCTCCGTTGAATGTATGCTTTAATGCTTGCTGTTATGCTACCTGACGTGCATACCTGAGTTCTTTTGTTGACGTTCATGTGTAGACAAACAAGAGTAATTGTACAGGCATCATACAGGTAGGCAGGCACAGGTACGCAATAGTGCAATGACACGCATTTAAACATACAGTGATACACAAGCACAGACGTACACACAAATAGAAATACACACACAACCCCCCACACATACACACATACACACACACACACACACACACACACACACACACACACACACACACACACACACACACACACACACACACACACACCTCGTGGCGCAGCGGTTAGAGTTCCCGACTGCCACTACGGCGTTCCGGGTTTGAATCCCGCCCAAGGCTGAAATAATTTCAGTATCGCTGCGCTACGAGTCGTTACTCCAAATCTCGTGAGCGGGGAATTGGGTGTGTGTGTGCGTGTAAGGTCACAGCATTACCCAGAGATCGGTCATATATGAGCACTGAGCTCTCTTTCAGGAGGATGATAGCTGTCGATCATAAGTCCAACACGTGATCCAAGATCATGGTGAATCACACACACACACACACACACACACACACACACACACACACACACACACACACACACACACACACACACACACACACACACACACACACACACACACACACACACACACACACACACACACACACACACACGTATGCTTGCGTTTGTTTTTGTGTCTTTGTACATTTTTTATGAATTCAAAAACAATCTGGGTTGACGGAAGGAATACTTAGTCGCTTAAGATGTAGCAAATGCTTCATGAGTTTAAGATAGAAATACGGCAAGACTGTTACCAAACCTAACATTAATCAGTCTCCGTTGGTACTAGGTAGAAATACGAGGAGATTGTCGTTGAACCTAGAAGACTGCTATGCTCTAGAAACGCTTGCTTAGGAAAGGCGCGGCCATGTTGGTTTTCCGGTACTCACCGCTGTTACGCCGCCTGCGTGAATCTCCTGCTGCCTGGTCCGGGGATGGTAGCGCCAGCGTCTGAAAGGAAGTAATAATAATAATGATAAATAATAATAATAATAATAATAATAATATAATAATAATAATTAATAATAATAATAATAATAATAATAATAATGATGATAATAATAATAATAATAATAATAATAATAATAATAATAATTATTATTATTATTATTATTATTATTATTATAATAATGATGATGATGATATGGTTTAACGTCAATCTCCCTCCTACCGGAAGGCCAGGACGGTGTCCCTCACAGAGGACTTTGTAGCGTGGAATTTAATGAACCATAATGCCCTCGGTTCAACTTCGCCGGTGGCAGGACTCGAACCGCCATCCCTTCGACCTTCGCCGCAAGAAACGACGCCATAATAATAATAGTAATAATGATGATAATAATAATAATAGTAATAATAATAAATAATAATAATAATAATAATAATAATAATAGTTAATAATGAGAATAATAGTGATAATAATAATAACAATAATAATAATTAATCATAAGTATGCACAAACTACAATATATATGTTCAGATATTCTGACAGGTTGACGTGAGAGGGAGCAGGAAACAAATAAGTCTTAGTCTGCGTTTATTCCTGACTAGTTTAACAGACAAGTATATTTGCGGAACTAGTCATGAATACACTCGGACTAAGACTCCTGTGTTTCCTCTTCTCATCCACGTCATTCAGTATATACGAGTACGTATATCGCAAGGCTCTTTCCTCTTTATGAGAGGGGATGGGAGAGTTAAAGCTTATACTCATTCTTATTCATCCTATACCCATCCAGTATCTATACCAATAATGATAATGATAATAATGATAAGGGTAATGAATAAAAAAAAAAGATTGAGAAAAATTCCACAAGCAAGATGTGTTCAACCTATATCAGTCGAGATGCCACATTCAAGAGGACATAATCTTTGAGTCGTTGCAGAAATGGAGCAAGTTCACATTTGAATGAAATCGTGCATTTGTATTTTATCATTATTATCATTATTATTCATTTATTTATAAACTTATTTATTTATTAATTTATTTATTTATGATTATTATTATTTTCAATTAATAAGAGGCTCACGGTAACTGCTTAACAATGGTGATTTTGCAAAACAGACGTCGTAGATAACCAGTTCCCTCGTATATCATCTTTAAAACCTATCGATACCATCTACGCCATCTACAGGTGCCGCCTCGAGGGGCTGGCACTCGGTGTCCAGATCGAGTCCAAGACCTCTATTGACTTAACAGTACTTCCCAGTTGTTCTCACCCCCCTCTCTCTCTCTATCTACCTCTCTCTGCCTCTCTCCCTCCCTTCCCCTCTCTATCTCCCTCCCTCCCCCTCTCTCTCTCTCTCTCTCTCTCTCTCTCTCTCTCTCTCTCTCTCTCTCTCTCTCTCTCTCTCTCTCTCTCTCTCTCTCTCTCTCTCTCTCTCTCTCCCCCTCTCTTTCTCTCTCTCTCTTACACTTGCTTCCACTAAAGATCTGGTAGCCTGGTGGATATCCCCCTTATCTATATATCTATATTTGCTCACCTCTTTTTTTTTTACAGAGGGTCCGATAGCTGGTTGCATGTCTTCTATCTATATCTATAGATCTATCTATCGCTTCCCTTCTCCCCTTTGTCCTCTTTGTTGGTGATATAGAACAGTCTTAACTTGGGGCACGAAACCTTAACCTTGAGGGTACAAGACATGATAGTCAGTGCAGTGGTACTGTACATTTACCATTAGAAAGCATAATGTGCGTTCATTGTGTCCTACTAATAGGTATTTTTAGTTTTTAATAAAAAAAAAGTATCTTTGTTCAGTAATTGAATATATCTTATCATTTCTCAGCAAGGTTTGTATCAGCCTTTTCGTATGTTTGCATTGTATTTATATTGTATGGAGGTATGAGAAAATTTTCTGACATAAACAAAGGGCACTGAAAAAGATTAGGAAGCACTACACTAGAACAACCTAGACTACAGACTTGTTCGCCTGTTCTAACTTGACCCTCGGTAACTTGAAACACCGGCCTTGAAGGATACTAGTCTCCTTCTTAAGATTTCTTTCGGTACTTGACCCCGGCCGGGTTTCCGGACCTTATTAAAACTTGTTCCTGGATTTGCATTCTGGCCGGGCGGACTTTCTTGCAATTCCCCCGGACGTCTGTCCGGTTTTTTTTTTTTTTTTTTTTTTTTTTTTTTTTTTTCACGGAGTCCCGGGAATACAATAATCAGGATTTTTTTTTTTAGGAATCCTGTGAATACAATAATCGAATCGAATTCTTGAAAAGAGATTAGTCATCCTGAACTAGTAGAGTTACGTCTAGTTCTAGAATATAGCAATTTATTTGCATACGCCATTGTTATAGGAAGAGAAAACCACGCTACTTCCAGCCTACTAGAAGAGAAAAAAATATATATATATAATGATGATAATAATAATGGTGATGATGGTAATAATGATAATAATAGTGATGATAATGATAATAATAATAATAATAATAGTAATAATAATGATAATTATGATAATAATAATGATGGTGACATATATAATAATAATAATGATGATGATATTAATAATATAATAATAATAATAATGATAATGATTAATAATGATAATGATAATGATGATAATTATATGAGACTTGGAGAAAATAAATTCCTTTGACTTGGTGCATGAGTAATGATGTCTGCAGTGTTATCCAATACCTTGAGTGAATGCTACGCACATACGCTTGAATTCACATGAAAAGAGGACACCCGCATCGACGTGCGAGCTCCGACAACTCCTCCCAGTTGGTCTCACTGATTACAGTTGGTATCCCTGATTGCAATCGTTTGAATACGCATCTCTGAGTAAGGCTCCTTTTACACGCATCGACTTTTCGCCGTGCGCCGTCCACGACACGACGTCGTGCTCTCAAATAACTATGGGTGTCTATGAACGTTTCAACACGAACCCGACCACGTGTGAAAGCGTCTATGGTTATTAACACGACGTCGTGTCGTGGACGGCGCACGGCGAAAAGTCGATACGTGTGAATTGAGCCTAATACCTTACGGAATACATATGTTAGATGAGTATTTATGAGATAAGACGTTAAGACAAGTCCTAAAAAGGAAATAGACAATAACTGGTTTACTAACATAGTAGTTCACGAATGGAATAGTCTTAATAACCATGTAGTGAGCACTGAAACTATCAGTTGTTTTAAGAAAAGACGAAATAACTTTATGGATGGGGATGTCAGGTGGTAAAGGACACGGAACTGCCTAGTCTAGGCCTTATGGTCTCTTGGTCCTCCATTCCTCTGTTCTTAACTTTGGGCGAAACCGGTTAGGAATATATTCGGAAATAGACCCGTGTCTTGTTCTTATTCTGAGCATTTAGAAATCTGCAGTTCTTGAAGTGGTTTGCGTTACAAACATTGAGGTATATAGGAATGCTGATATTGTATATGAACGCAGATATATAATAATAGTACGTTGCTTCCTCGTCTGAGAAATCACTGAGATTTCATTCTTTTCCTGTTTGTTCTTCAGAAGCTTCTTTGGTTCTTGTTTGGATGATCCGTTTCATGATTACATGCAGACATCATTGAGCACAGACACTATCGTACGGACAATATGAAAATAACAGATAAATAGTTAAATTAAATAAATAATGATAGATGAAACTTCATTACCAGCGCATACACAGGTATCAATATTTGTATTAAAAAAAAAAAAAAAAAAGGACGTGAGAAACCTCTGTCAGTTGCAGCAATCCGCCGAGTTATTTTAGGCCGACGTTGGGTTACCTCCCCACTTGACCAGGGCTGTCGGAAGCCAATACAGCACGCCCACTGCCAGGGAAATTGACGAGGTTCTATCCCAGTATCACGAAAACACAAATTTCACTTCTTTTTTTGGATTTCAAGGATATATATATATATATATATATATATATATATATATAGATATATATATGTATATATATATATATATATATATATCTTTTTTCTATGGAATAGTTAGGTTAGGTTATGAACTCTTGGACAACGTAAGTTTCTTGTTAAACATCCTTTCTTGCGTGATTCTGGAATTTTACCAATGATGAACGTGCGGTATTTTGTGGCAGTAAATCTAAAAATATTCTTGGGCAGAGAGCGAGCGTTCAGCCCACCGGCCATTTTCTCTTATGCAAGCTCGTCCTCCCAGAGCGCCGGTGACGTCATCAGAAGCCCGCTGGTTTCGCAATCGCCTAATTGTGTGTTCGAATCCCGTGCTCCTCTCCGATTCCTAGTAGTGACTGTTCCCTGTTACCCCAGCCGTTCAAGCACACATTGAGCAATGAAACATCAAGGCCTCAATGAAACATCAATGAAACATCAAGAAAGAGTTTTGTTCGTTAGGATCCTTTGGGCCTCCTTCAGTGAGTCGAAACGTCTGGTTCTGAATCAAACTTCCTTACTCAAGCCTCAGGTTCCATGTGCCACTTCATCTCCATATTAAGGGCAAAGGTGACGGCTTCGGCCGCAGATACTCAGCGCCTCTTGGCGTGGGCTCTTCATCATCACCTACGAGAAAGGTTGTCAACCAAGACGACTGACACTCTCAGAACTTCAAAGTCGTAACAGTCGGAGAGTTTCATAAGAACGTAAGAGACTGCAAGAGACCATAAGAAACCACTAGGGAGTTCCATGTCCCTTACCACCTTTCATCATCTGTTTATGAATTTACCTCATCTTTTCTTAAAACAACCAATTGTTGCCGCGTTCACTACATGCTTCCTAAGTCTATTCCATTCGTTAAGTACTCTATGAGTAAATCAGTTCTGAGCTTTTTCCTTCGTAAACCTAAATTTCTCCAATTCATTATCCATTTTTACGAGTCCTGACGTGATATCTTCATACGATAACCTTCCCTGCGTCACTCCTGAGTCCCTGGCCCATTGGAATGCCTCTGTTAGGTCGCCATGCACTCTTCGTCATTCCAGAGAGTGATGGGGGTGGCGGTGTACGAGCCGTCGTCGGAAGGTGAGGATCTGTGTATGAAAGATCCCAAGAGACTCACAGGCAGAAAGATAGCTCTCTTATTCCCTCCTCTCTCTCTCTCTTCTCTTCTCTCTCTCTCTCTCTCTCTCTCTCTCTCTCTCTCTCTCTCTCTCTCTCTCTCTCTTTCTCTCTCTCTTCCTCCTTCATCTTCATTCCGTTTATTGTATATCTTGGCCCCATTTCTCGTTCTATTCTCTGTCTTCTCATTGTCTCATGTCTTCTTTCTTTCCCTCCTTGTTTTCCTCATCTTCCTCTTACTTCTTTTTAATCTTCGTTATCTTTGTCTTTCTTTTCCTTCATCTGCAATTCCTTCTCTGTACATCTTTCCCCTTTTTCTTATTCTCTTCCTTCTCTGTCTTCTCATTGTTTCTTCTTCCATTCCTTTCGCTTCATTTTTTCTTTTTGTTCTATTTCTTCTCGTTGTCTTTTTCTCTTCTTTTTCTTCTTATTTTCTTATTTCTCTTCCTTTCCTCTTGTTTTCTTTTCAAGTCTCTTCCTTCTCTGTCTTCTTATTGTCTTATTTCCTCTCTTTTTCCTTCTTTTCTTAAGTCTCTTCCTTTTCTTTCGCTCCATTTTCTGTTTTTCGTCCTCTTCTCCGTTTTCTTATTTCACCTGTTCTCCTTTTTCGATCTCTCTCTTCCCTGTCTTCTCCTTGTCTTCTTTTCTCTTCTTTTCATTCGTGTTTTCTTCTTCCTCTTCTTTTCCTTTCGCCTCTTTTTCTTTTCTCTCTTCCTGCGTTCTCGCACAATTCCTGGTCTCGACATGATGCGAGACATTTGGCATGGAAATGTGATATTCCTCCCAGTTGACAAAGAGAAAACACTCCTTCTCCCTACCTTCCCCCTCCTCCCCTTCCACCCTTTCTCCCTATTCTCTCTTATCTCTCCCCTTCTCCCCCTTCAATTCTTTTTAAACAAATATACTTAAAATAGTGATTGAAATAAATAATCCCCACCAAAACAAGAGAATATATATATATACACACAAACATATATATATATATATATATATATATATATATATATATATTTGTGTGTGTGTGTGTGTGTGTGTGTGTGTGTGTGTGTGTGTGTGTGTGTGTGTTTGTGTGTGTGTGTGTAAAATATTGGTTTTGTAGTAACCTCTGATGGTAAGCTTATTGACAAATACCACCACTACACAACGTTCTGTAGGATTTTGTGTCTGAAATATCTGCGTATATTTACGTAAGTGTCAATGATACGAGTGTAGCTCTCTCTCTCTCTCTCTCTCTCTCTCTCTTTCCCTTTCTTTCTCTCTCTTTTGACTCGTTTGAATATTGAATATTTACTTTTTTGGTCGTGTTCTCCTTTGTTTTGTACACCGTGTTTCTGTAAACTATAGAACCTGGCCTGTGTAGTGTGAACAAACAACTGCATTTCATGTATTAATAGAAACATGCTTTTGTTTGAAGCTCTGAACTACGACCGTGTTGAATGTGTTCATTACATTTTTTGTTCCATTTCACTTATTTTTTATGTTATTTAGCTTTTTAAGGATGGCTAGTGAAAAAAGACGAGCTATTGAAGAATAATAGAGTTGACCTTAGAACAAGCACCAATTTGATAAGTAGATCATCTCATAGGATTGAGATAGATACGTCTGTTAGTGTTATTTAAGAAGGGAATAGGCAAGAACTAGTTTAACCATAGAGTAGTTAACGAAGGAAGTTGACTTAGTTACCATATAGTGAACGCTGAAACTATCGGTTGTTTTACGAAAAGATTAGACAACTTTATGGATGGGGATGACAGGTGGTAATGGACGTGGAACTGCCTAGTGTAGGCCTTATGGTCAAAGGATTACAAAGGCGGAGCATGCCGACAGGAGACCTTTTGATCCATATCTAGGTCGGATGCGAAAAAAAAATCATATTAATAATAAAACAATAAATAAAAACTATAATAATGTAAATAACTAATAAAATACATAAATAAATGCATAGGTATAGTTAAATAATAAACAAACAGGTAAATAGTAAATAATAATAAATTGACATATAACTAATAATAAATGAAAATCAGACAGACAAATGATAACAAAACAAAAACAAATAATATAAGATAAATTATAATCAAATAATATAAGATAAATTATAATCATTACAGCATCTTACTTAGGTATTTATCTAACTGATTCTTAAAGCTTCGAACTGAACTACATTGCACTACCTGTGCAGGAAGTTTATTCCATTCATTTACTACACGGTTGGCAAAGTTGTTTCTACCTACTTCTAAATTGAATCTATTTCCGGATAGTTTGAGACCATTGTTTCTTGTCTGATTCTCATTCAATGTGAAAATTTTGTCACTTTTGATGTTGTCAATTCCCTTTAAAATCTTAAAGACCTGTATCAAGTCACCTCTGAGTCTACGCTTTTTTAGGGAAAACAGATTCATGTGTTTTAGTCGATTTTCGTATGATTTATTTTTGATATTTGGAATCAGTTTTGTGGCTCGCCGTTGTACTTTTTCCAGTCTGTCAATGTCTTTAATGAGATTCGGTGACCATACAGAAACAGCATATTCCAAATGTGGACGAACTAACGATTTATATAGCTTGTTAATGAGTGATGGACTTTTGAAATCAAAAGATCGCGCAATCAGTCCCAGAATCTCATTTGCTTTCTCAGAGGCTGAAATATACTGTTTGGATGATTTGAGGTCGTTACTGATAATTACGCCGAGATCTTTTTCACTATCCACTTTTGTTAACGAATTTCCAAGTCACTTGTAATCGTACCTACTGTTATTTTTACCTATGTGCATTACCTTGCATTTACTTGTGTTAAATTTCATTAGCCACTTTTCAGACCATTGCTGTAATTTATCCAAATCTACTTGAATATCTAATTGGTTTGAGTGATCATTTGCCACTCCGCACAGTTTTGTATCATCAGCAAATTTGGAAACAGTAGATTTTAGTCCATGGTCTATATCATTTATATATACTATGAATAGAAGTGGCCCAAGAACGGAACCCTGAGGAACTCCACTTGCAACACTTTTCCATCCAGAAGTGTTTCCATTTAAAACAACTCTCTGTTTTCGACCATTCAACCAATTACTAGTCCAACCTAATAGGCTACCACTTATTCCATGCAAAGCTAATTTAGTAAGTAGTGTTTGATGGAAGTGTTAAATCAGATACTATTTCTATATTGAAATTAAAGACAAAACTTGGATATTCAATAATAATCAGCACATTGCTATATACATATATATATATATATATATATATATATATATATACATACATTATATATATATATGTATATATATATAATATATATATATATGATATATATGATATATGAAACGTGGTACAGCCAAGGACTCGAACACGTGCTGGCCCTGGTTCGAGTCCTTGGCCGTACCATGTTTCATTTTCTGGATGATGGTCTCCGCGAGTCGTTCGATGTTGATGGCTTAGAATTAAAGTGTATCGTGGTTGATATATATATATATATATATATATGTATATATATGTGTATGTGTGCATATGCGGACACACACACAACACACATGCACACACACACACACACACACATAAATATATATATATATATATATAGAAAAACCACTAGGAAAATAATAGAAATGAGACCGAGCGCTTTCGTCTATTCAGACACTTTCAAGGTACAAGTACAGAAAAAGAGACAAGTATATATAATCAGAGGTTAGCGCACATCTCTCCCCGTGCTCTATGGGCTCAGAGTCCCGAGAGTTTGGTTAACAATTTTTTTTTAATAATAAATTCATCCAATTTGTACAGTCCATGACTTAAATTTAAATTATTAACAAATGTATCCTTGATCAGACTGGATTCTATGATATTTCTATTCAAATAAGAATTACTCCTAACAATTACTTTAGCTTCATCCCAATTAATACAATGGCTAAAATCCCTAAGATGGACAAATAACGCGTTGGACGTTTGACCACTTCTAACGCTATACTTGTGTTGCTTTAATCTAACATTTAATTCCTTTCCAGTCTGACCAATATAGCATTTGTTGCAATCTTTGCATGGAATTTTATATACACAGCCTTCCTTATTTGCAGGGGAATTTTTAATTAAAAGACTTTTGACTGTATTGGAGTTCCTAAAAATGACTTGAATGTTGAAATTCTTAAGAATATGCGGTAATTTAATGAAGTTATCATGATAAGGAAGAAAGGGGAGATTTTTAGAATTAAATGTTACTTAAGCTTTATCATCAAAATAAGACTTCCTAGCCATTTTTTGAGACTTTTCGATGAGATAATTGGGATACTTTAATTTTGTAGCTATGTCATTTATTCTTGAGAATTCATCATCCAAAACTTCCGGACTACAAATACGATGAGCTCGAAGGTACATTGACGATAACACAGATGCCTTAGTCCTGTAATGATGAGAAGAGTAAAAATGAATACCCATGGCCAGCAAAATGTTAAATATCTAAACCACCCTTTGTGGACATTTCGCCCCCGGACGTTTGGGCCAGCATTCTCATCCATTCCCAGTGTTCAATCCCCCCCCCCTTCTCCTCCTCCTCCTCCTCTTCCTTCCCCCCATTTTCTCTCCCCGTTCCCTCCTTTCCCCTTATTTAATCTCAAGCATTTGTATCTCAACTTGTACTTGAAAAAGCTGTAATAAGCGAAACGTCGTACAAATAAAGGCTCCGTCCTCATATGGTGTTTAACTCGTCACAAGAAAGAGCATTGGTGGGTTTCCTATAGACATGAAATTTGAAAGACCTTTCATTTCTGTATATCAATACATCAAGGAAAGGTAATTGTTTATTATGTTCTATTTCCATAGTAAGATTGATAGAAGGGACTAGGGCGTTAAACTGTGAAAAGAAAATGGACGGATCAGCATTAACAGGCCAAATGCACAGAATATCATCAATGTACCTAAACCAGGTAACATTTTGGTGGAGATATTGGGTAACAACTTTGTTTCAAAATTCCTCTGCAAATAAGGAAGGCTGTGTATATAAAATTCCATGCAAAGATTGCAACAAATGATATATTGGTCAGACTGGAAAGGAATTAAATGTTAGATTAAAGTAACACAAGTATAGCGTTAGAAGTGGTCAAACGTCCAACGCGTTATTTGTCCATCTTAGGGATTTTAGCCATTGTATTAATTGGGATGAAGCTAAAGTAATTGTTAGGAGTAATTCTTATTTGAATAGAAATATCATAGAATCCAGTCTGATCAAGGATACATTTGTTAATAATTTAAATTTAAGTCATGGACTGTACAAATTGGATGAATTTATTATTAATTTTTTTTTTAACCAAACTCTCGGGACTGAGCCCATAGGGCACGGGGAGAGATCTACCCTACCCTCTGAGTATATATACTTGTCTCTTTTTCTGCACTTGTACCTCGAAAATGTCTGAAAAGACGAAAGCGCTCGGTCTCATTTCTATTATTTTCCAAGTGGTTTTTCTGCATACTAGAATCTCGCGTTCAAGTGATTTCTTCTGCAAATATATATATATATATATATATATATATATATATATACTGTATATATGTATGTGCGTGTGCATATGCGTACACACACACAACACACTCACACTTTCACACACACACACACACACACACACACACACACACACACACACATATATGTATAATATATATATATATATGTATAATATATATATATATATATATATATATATATAATAATAGTGCTGAAGATTTTCACAGACTTAGAAAACCACGGTGAGCTTGTAATTATGATAACAATTATAACGACAATGATAATGATGTTATGACAATAAAATTGAAGTAAATTCTTGCTACGCTCCCGGTCAAATGGATGTCGTCTGATCCTAAACAAAGCAGATGCATTTGGTGTCTGCCTGGGAGATTCACGTGAGAAGGTTGAGGGGAACGAAGCAATTGATTGATTGAAAAGTGGGAGTTTGAGTAAGCACTATGGGAGTCTTGTTAGGGAGTTGGGTGAGGAAAAATAAGATCGCTTGATTTTTCAATGGTAAGAATTTAAAAGTGCTTCTTCATTCTGTTTGTAAATAACCTTTCGAATTTTTTTTTAACACTCATCCCGTTTTCTTTGCCGTCCGCGGTGATTATTGAGTTTCCGTTTTTTGTTGCCAACTTAATCTAATTACGCTACATCTATTCGGAAAACTTTGGTTGGGAAAAATGTTGAGGAAAAAATTTCCTTTCGCCCTTCTAAACGAACTATCCATCAACACAGCTTCGACTACTACCATCACCACCGCCACCACAATCTACATCAATCCTAATACCACCACTACCACTACCACCACTACCACCACCACCACTACCACCACAATCTTCACCAACATAATCACTACCACCACCACAATCTTCATTAACACCACAATCTTCGCCAATACCAACACAATCACATTCACCATCACAATATTTACCAACACAACCACTACCACCACCACCACCATCATCACCACCACCACTACAGTCTTCATCAACATCACAATCATCGCCAACAACACCACAATCACTACCACCACCACAGTCTTGACCACCACCAACATAACCACTACTATCACCATCACCATCTTCACTATTTCCAATTCCAACACAATCCACAACGACACTCACCACTATACATCCCCAGTACTTTCAACCACCGTGTGTGTGTGTGTGTGTGTGTGTGTGTGTGTGTGTGCGTGTGTGTGTATGCATGTGTGTTTGTGTGCACGAGTGCATGGCAGTACTTGAGAGTGCATGATAGTGTGAAAGCGAGATACCCTGGATGCAGAAAGTAATTGAGTACGTTGTTGTTGTGAGTCGAGGAGTGAGTGCCCGGGATGTTAGGATAGCCGTGAAAGGGGGAAGTATATCAAACGAATAAACTTTTTCAGTAAAGAGATTTACTTTATATAGGTATTGTGTGATTCACCACGGTCTTGGATCACGTGTTGAACTCGTGATCGACAGCTATTTCTCTCCTGGAAGAGAGCTCAGAGCGTGCGTGTGTTTGTGTGTGTGTGTGTGTAGGATCGGAAACGGGACTCAGTGGGTCTCGGGCAATCCCGCGCCTTTCGTTAGCTAGAACGAAATATATAAAGTGCGTCACAATTTTTGAAAGGATAAAGTGATAGACAGCTGTAGATAAATTTACGAGTTGAGAATATCTAATGAAGAAAACGAATGTAGACGATAACGTATCTTATAATAACCAATAAACACTGTTACGTTTCTTTTGGTTGAACAAAATCGCCTGGCGGCATCTAGAAAAAAATATGAAGTCATTTTTCCCTCGCAGATGAAAATAAGCCCCGCCCACCACCCACGTTCTGATCACTGATTGGGCGAGCCGTATCTTCAACACGATTGGGTCAGTCTGAGAGCACGCACAGTGGCGTTCGGCCAATCAGCGACTAGGGCGTGGGTGGTGGGCGGGTCTAGATGTCAGTCACAGCCATTGAACGTTAAGCAGCACGGCCATGAGTGATTATCACTTCCCGGGCTGTCCAAATACAAAGGATTACAAAGGAAGAGCTTGCCGACAAGAGACCTTTTGGTCCATAACTCCATAGGAAACTAATATTTTGTTTTTGGTTCTAGACGCTTTGTGGTCAACGATTTTGATTTGGCTCCGAGGAGTATTTATATAATTTTTTCAGTAAGGTATTGGGTGATTATTTCCACAGAAAATTCCATTTTGGAAATTGACAAAGTTTAGAAGTCTTCAATATTAGGAACGAAAAATTAATAAAAAAAAATCGAAGCTTCTGGATACCAAAAGCACCTTGTCATTTATTCTTAAAAGAATAATAATGATGATAATAATAATAGATAGATAGATCAATAATGGTAATAACAAGAACAATAGCAATAATAATAATAATAATAATAATAATAATAATAATAATAATAATAATAATAATAATAATAATAATAATAATAATAATAATAATAATAATAATAATAATAACAACAGCAACAACAACAACAATAATCGTTTCAAAACAGGATATATCTGAACTCGATTACCAAAGGACCGCATCATCTGTACTTTTAGAATAAATTTATCGCACTCTAACACTTTCATCATTCATCGAACCAGTAATACACATTCTAAACTTACCCATACCATGTGTAGATCTCTACGAGGTACACCTTCTGTGTACAAACACGCACAAACGTTCCTTCAAACGCGCAAATATATGTTCGTGTTTTTGCTATTTTCACGTCAGACTGGTTGCATTGCATGTAAGCATATTTCCTTCGGCACGCAGGTGCGGACGTAAGCCGGGTACAAGGGAAAAGAATTCTGGCACTATTTTCACATTGGAGTGCCACAAGAACCTCCGGTAGCCGTGGCTCGTGGCACTGTCGAGCTATAGCCGAAGGCCCTACCTTCCCCTCTCTTTCCCTCACTTCCCCTCTCTTTCCCTCACTTTCCCTCTCTTTCCCTCTCTTCTCTTTCCCCATTCTCCCCTTCCTTCGTTGCCTTCCCTTTCCTTTCCCTCCCCTTCCCTTCCCCTCCCTTCCCCTCTCTTCCCCTCCCCCTATCTTCCCTTCTCTTCCCCTCTCCCTATCTTCCCCTCTCCCTATCTTCCCCTCTCTTTCCCTCCCTTCCCCTCCCCTCCCTTCCCTCTCTCTATCCCCCTCCATCTCAGCCTCTCTCTCCAACCATCCCTCCCTCTCTCGCTTCCAACTTCTGTCTGAGCTCCAGTCTCCGTTCGATTTTCCAACTTCCACCATTTCTTCCTTGTTCCTCATTTACTCTCTTTCCCTCCCTCTCTCCCTCCAGTCCTCCCTCATTTTCAGCTTCTGGTTGTGTTACATTCCTCTTTGTTCTCTTTTCTCCCTCTTTTACTTACACCATTCCGTCTCTCTTTCTTCTCTCTTCCTCTCCCTTTCCTCCTTTCCTTTCGTCCCTTCCCACCCCCCCTTTTCTCTTTTGTTTCCTCTTCCTTCCCAACATTCTTCGATCACTTCCTCTCTTCCTTCCCATCTCGCTTCTTCATACTTTCTCTCCTTCCCTCCTTCCCTCTACATCCTCTTCTCTACCTTCATTCCTCTATCCCATCCTCCGTTTCTTCCCTTCCATTTTCCTCCCTCCTTTCATTACGACCTTTCCTAATTCTTTACTCTTTCTCTCCCTTCTTTTCCCTCCTTCTATTTTCCATCCCTACCTCCCTTGTAAGAGGGAATAAGACCTTGGTATATGGATAGATAGATGTTTCTTCTTCTTCCTTTCTTATTTCTTTCCTCTTCCACTTTTCCTCCTTTCATTTTCTTTCTTCTTTTCCTCTCCCTTCTTTTTCCTCCTTCCATTTTCCATACCTACCTCCCTTGTAAGAGGAAATAAGTCTTTGGTATATGGATACATAGATGTTTCTTCTTCTTCCTTTCTTATTTCTTTCCTCTTCCACTTTTCCTCCTGTCATTTTCTTTCTTCTTTTCCTCTCCCTTCTTTTTCCTCCTTCCATTTTCCATACCTACCTCCCTTGTAAGAGGGAATAAGACCTTGGTATATGGATACATAGATGTTTTTCTTCTTCCTTTCTCATTTATTTCCTCTTCCACTTTTCCTCTTTTTATTATCTTTCTTCTTTTCCTCTCCCTTCTCTCTCCCGTCCTCCTTCGGTCCTTCCTTCCATGCTTTTTTTCTTCTTCGCATTCTCTCCCTCCCCCGGCACGCCACCTCTCCCCGTTGCTGCCACCTTGAAGCAGTAGGAAGACGCGCACATGGAAAAGGTTTTTTTTCTGTTTGCTGCGAAATGGCCAGGTTCCTTCTCCTTCTCATCTTCCTCCTCCTTGTCTTCCTTCTCTTCCTCCTCCTCCTCTCCCTCCTCCTCCTCTCCCTCCTCCTCGTCCTCCTCCTCCTCCTCCTTTTCCTCCTCCTCCTCCTCTCCCTCCTCCTTCCTCCTCCTCCTCTTACTCCTCTCCTTCCTCCTCCTCCTCCTCTCCCTCCTCCTCCCTCCTCCTCCTCCTCCTCCTCCTCCTCCTCCTCCTCCTCCTCCTCCTACTCCTCCTACTCCTCCTCTTCCTCCTCTTCCTCCTCCTCTTTCGCCGCACGATGAGCCCCAAGAGGGCGTACTTCGAGAATCGTGGGTTGAGGATCCCTGTGTCGCCATACGTTGTGTATGTGTGAAAGATGATACGTCCTGTGATGTCATGTACGTGTGAGGGATGTACTGACATATCCCGTGACCTAACATGGGTGCGAGGGATGTATTTTCTCGTTATATGGATGTTGTACAAAGATGAGGCAATTGAATGGAAAAGATGGTAGGGAAAGACGGGTTGGACCTGGAACCCTTTTATTACTGACGATTCCATTACAGGTCCGAAGAAGACTTGTAGTCGAAGCATCGGGAATATAGTATTCCTGATCCAACCCGTGTTTTCCTACCATCCTTTTACGTGTAGGTGATCATAAGTATGTGAAGAGTGCGTTCTGTTATGTTACTTAGAAGTGTGGAGGGTGACAAGACCTGTGACCTGATATAGTGTATAAGAGATATACTCGTATTCTGTGACCTTACATTGATGTGTAGAGGATGATTTCGATGCGAAGGATGTGATCTGTGACTTGACATGGTGAGTGTGTGTGTGTGTGTGTGTGTGTGTGTGTGTGTATTCACTTGGTCTTTGGATCACGTGTTGGACTCGTGATCGACAGCTATTTCCCTCCTGGAAGAGAGCTCAGAGCTCGTAGGTCCGATCTATGGGTAATGCTATGACCTTACACACACACACACACACACCCAACTCCCCGCCCACGAGAGTCAGAGTAACGACCCGAAGCGCAGCTGTACCGAAATAATTTCGGCCCTGGGCAGGATTCGAACCAAGCACTACGCGCACCACCATGCTAGTAGTTCATCGCTCTACCAACTGCGCCACCGTGTGTGTGTGTGTGTGTGTGTGTGTGTGTGTGTGTGTGTGTGTGTGTGTGTGTGTGTGTGGATATGTCCTTTGACATCTTGGGAACCTGTGATGTCACATGAGGTCAGAAGACATGAGGTCAGATGGCACGGAGTAAGGTCAAGCCAGTTCAATATGACGTCACATTAACCCATTCATTGGCGAATGAGTCCCGCACAATTGATTAAAATCGCCTGCCGGCAGTTGGGTGAGGATTGCACGTAATGAAAAAGGTTATGTAATGTAATTAACCAGCGGTTCTATCCGCGTGTGGGTTTGTTTTTTTGCGTAAGGCCCTGTTCACACTGGGGGGTTTCAGCCGCTGCGGATCAATTACAATGTAAGTCAATGGAAGCGTTCGCACACAACCGCGCAGTTTTTCCTTGACTGCGGTAACGCCGCTATTTCCGCGCGGCTCAAACCGCTAGTGTGAACAGGGCCTAATAGTGATGGGGATAAGGATAAATTCGGGGGGGGGGGCGGTTAAGTCTATAGCGGTGTCACGGAAATTATTTTTTTTTTCTGAATTTCTTTTCGTTGTCGTCAAGCGATTTTATTTAGAAGACGGAAGTTGGAGAGAAGTGACCTGGTACAACGCCAGAGCCACGGAAGTGGAGCCACCGAAGTGAATAAAACCACCCGACGGCAGCCGAAATAGAATGGAAAAGGAACACCCAGTACGGAAGAAAAAAAAATGGCGCTGTGAAATGTAGCTGACCGGCGCTTGTCATTGAGGACAGTCTCACCCTGATTTCGACAGAAAGGGAAGAGAGACAGGAGGAATAGACGGATGGGGAGAAGACTAGGAGAGGGAGAGAGATGGAAAAGGAGGGAATAGAAAGAAAATGAAAGAACGAAATAGAAAAAAAAAGAAACAGAAGAGAATAAGGGAACAAGGATAAGACCAAAAGAAGAGAATATAAAAAACGGACGAGGGAAAAGAAAAAGGGAAGCGTCGTAGAAAACGGGGACGCGGTATAGAAAACGGTATGTGGAGGGTCGCCGGCGCCTTTTCAAAGGCGAATGACTCAATATTCATTTTTCTTTGAATTTATTGGTTCGCAATGTCTTTTTATATCAGCGCAGAGCTGGCCGACAGATCTGGCCTAAAAACAGACTGGCAGGAAATATATCCAGATGAGAAGAATTAGTCGGATGCTGTAAATTTATTCATGAGTTATAGAACCTGTGTGTGTGTGTGTGTGTGCGTGTATGTGTTTGTGTGGGTGTGGGTGTGTGTGCTTGTTTGGCTGTGTGAATTTTTAAGTTTAGCTTAGGGATATTTTTATATTTTGGAGTTATGTAATTATTACATTTGATTATAAGATTCAGGGAGACTACAAGAGACCATAAGGCCTACACTAGGCAGTTCCGTGTCCATTATCACCTGTCATCCCCATCCGTAAGGCTGTCTAACCGTTTCTCAAAACAACTGATAGTTTCAGCGCTCACTACATGGTTATTAGGTCTATTCCATTCGTTGACCACCCTAATACAGCAGTAAATCAGTTCTTGCTTATTTCCTTCTTAAATCTAAAATTTTCCAATTTAAATCCATTTCTAGGAGTCCTGCCCTGTTGTCTTAATATAATGACCTTATTTGCTTCATCCTTGTTAAAGCCTTTGATCTACTTGAAGACCTCTATTAGATCACCCCGAACTCTGTGTCTTTCCTGAGTGTAAGTTAAGGTACCTAAGTCTTTCCTTGTAAGGTAAATTTTTGAGCCCATGTATCATTTTTGTCATTCTCCGCTGTACTGATTCTAGTGAATTTATATCAATTCTATAGGACGGAGACCAAAACTGTACCGCGTAGTCAAGGATGGGTCTAATTAACGCCAGATAGAGTTTGATAATTACCTCTCCATTTTTAATCGTAACCGTCCTAGCAGTGAAACCTAATTCTCTGTTAGCTCTATTCCTGGCGCTAATGCACTATTTCCTGGATTTAAGGTCAGTACTCACTAGAGCTCCCAAGTCTCTCTCGCACTCAATTTTCTCTAAAAAGAAAAGTGTTATCTAAGCTATATATGTTTTCGGGGTTGTGTAGCCCTACCTTTAACACGCTACGCTTTGAAATATTGAAGTTCATTTGCCGTTTCACCGACCATGTGAACAATTCGTTAAGATCA
>NC_134804.1:34492746-34497746 GCF_046742065.1 Oratosquilla oratoria | reverse complement strand
GCATAGATCGAAAAAGTGCTACAAATTCCTTTCTTACTTTTTTGTAAACTTGAAATTATGTGGAAAAGTGTGTTTTGGTAAAAAAAAAAGATTAATTTTGGGATTTGTTCCTATGTCGCGCAAACACATATACATATATATATATATATATATATATATATATATATAAATATATATATGTATATATCTATATATATTTATATATATATATATATATATATATATATATATATCTTTTTCTTTTTTTGAATTTGAAAGATATATTTTTTCAATGGAATGTTTGCGTTAGGTTGGGTTAGGTAGTTAGGAGTTATTGGACAACGTAAGTTTCTGTTAAGATCTGGTCCCACATTCTACATTTTCGTCAAATGTGAATTTGAAAATCTGGAAGACAACTTGTCTTACAGTATTCTATTGAATGAAAAAATTATTGACAATTTACATTAAAAGGATGTAGACAGTATAATGTTCTTCACACTCAATCACAGTTATTTACGTTTTACACAGTATATTGTTGCTCAAAGAGCATTAGAATCGTGGTGCAATTTTTTTATAGCGTTTAAGAATACTCTTTACTACATCATTATTCAATATCCAACATACCTGTTCCTTAACAGACAGTATTATTCTAGAATCCCTTAAGTCTACAATTCAACAATGTGTCTAATATTCGTATTCTAGGTTTAACTTCTCTTAGTTTGTCATTCGGCTTCTCAATATATGACGCTAAAGTGATTTGACATTTGGAAATTCGAAAAAATAAAATCTCGTAACCGAAGTCGTTTTTACTCAAACGAACTCGCTTTAGATTCACCATTCACTACCTTTGTCTTGGATCACGTGTGGGACTCGTGGTCGACAGTTATCAACCTCCCGGAAGAGAGCTCAGAGCTCGTATATGACCGATCTATGGGTAATACTGTGACCTTACACGCACACACACACACACCCAACTCCCCGCCCACGAGAGTTGGAGTAACGACTTGCAGCGTAGCGATACTGAAATTATTTCAGCCCTGGGCGGGATTCGAACTCGGACCGCCGTAGTGGCTGGCGAGAACTCTAACCACTGCGCCACGAGGTGTGGCGTGATTATGGAAATTTATCTTGTTGCACTTAGCTGAATAAAAACGCCAGGAACTCGTCTTTTCGACTTTTCGCTGTGCGCCGTCCACGACACGACGTCGTGTTCTCAAATAACTATGGGTTTTTATAGACGCTTTCACACGTTCATAAATACCCATGGTTATTTGAGAACACGACGTCGTGTCGTGTACGGCGCACGGCGAAACGTCGATACGTGCGAAACGAACCATCCCGGTATTGTTAGCCGATGTCGACCGTCACCAAATCCAAGGACAGTAATCGAGAAAGAAAAAAAAAAGTTAGAAAAGGAAAGAATGAAAAAAAAGAAAGAAAAAAATCTTGCCAATTCCTTCGTTTAGGAAAACGACGAAAAAGTTCGTCAAACAAGATCGGTTTCACGAAGGAAGAAGAAGAATGAGAAAAAAAAAGTGGAGTTCAATCAAGGAATCAAACGAAGGTACAACGCGCAGTCGGACACGAGCTCTTCACAGATGGATGTCACTTGCGATGCCGACACTGTGCGCTCTCTTTCTCTCTCTCTTTCTCTCTCTCTCTCTCTCTTCTCTCTCTCTCTCTCTCTCTCTCTCTCTGTCTGTCTGTCTGTCTCTCTACCCCCATCACTCTGTCTGTCTCTCTACCCCCCCCACTCTCTCTCTCTCTCTCTCTCTCTCTCTCTCTCTCTCTCTCTCTCTCTCTCTCTCTCTCTCTCTCTCTCTCTCTCTCTCTCTCTCTCTCTCTCTCCTTTCTCTCTGTCTCTCTACCCCCTTCTCTCTACCCCCTTCTCTCTGTCTCTCTACCTTCTCTCTCTCTCTCTCTCTCTCTCTCTCTCTCTCTCTCTCTCTCTCTCTCTCTCTCTCTCTCTCTCTCTCTCTCTCTCTCTCTCTCTCTCTCTCTCTCTCTCTCTCTCTCTCTCTCTCTCTCTCTCTCTCTCTCTCTCTCTCTCTCTCTTTCTCGTCTTTCTTCCTTTAACAGTCATTGAAGTTGATGGTTTGAGCCTCTGCAGGAGAGAGCTGTGGTTTTAGAAAAAAATGAAGATGATAAGATAGTACTTAAGTATACACTATCCACCAAAACTTGTATTGTTTCATATTGTAGACTTCTACTTCAGTGGTTGGTAAATTATGTATAGAAAAATACATAAAACATCTTAAATTGCTAAAGACTCGTAGACATAATAAGTCTGTAGCCCGTAGAACTACAAGGTGTCACCCAGTGTGATATGTATAAATGGAGACAGCTGTGCAGTATATATTCTCAAGATATATACACAGAACTTTCCATACTAGTATGTATTCCAATGTCATATGGCCACGCGCAAACACACACACACACACACACACACACACACACACACACACACACACACACACACACACACACACACACACACACACACACGGCAAATAATGAGCTCTGAGCTCACTGCCGTAGGGTGGTGTCTGGCTGTCTCGACAGAGACTGCAGCAGATCCGAGGTGAATACACACACAATGCCTAGCACTTCCTGCGCATTATATACTCATGTTAGACTAGTTTTAAAATGTATACAAATTGTATATTGGCACTGTATTTCTGTATCGCTTTTAACTCATTAAATAGATTGTTATTATTACACACACACAAACACACACACACACACACACACACACACACACACACACACACACACACACACACACACACACACACACACACACGACTTGTGGCGCGGTTGGTAGAGATCCCGGCTGCCACTACGGATGTCCGGGTTCGAATCCCTTTGAGGACTGAATTAATTTTACTGTCGCTGCGCTGCGAGTCGTTACTTCAGCTCTCGTAGGCTGGGAATTAGTTGTTTGTGTGTGCGTGTAAGGTCACATCATTACCCATAGATCGGTCATATATATGAACTCTGAACTCTCTTCTGGGATGGAAATAGTAGTCGATCACGAGTCCAACACGTGGTCCAAGACCATGGTGAATCACACACACATGGTCTTGGTCATGGCGTGTGTCCATAATGAATGCAGAAATGGTAAACGTGTGTGTGAGATGCTTGTCTAGACGATTTCTATGGCAACCATACACGGTGTCTCGGTAACTAGGAGCATACAACCTAGACGTACAACCATTTCTAGCGTTCATAACACCTTTCACATCTTATAACAGTCATGCACCATGTCTCGGTAATTAAGGTGATGATGCAATGTTGTTTCACGGTAACTAAGACACGTCCTAAACTGTTGTAGAAATGGACATTCGAATCTAGCGTCCACAACATCTTTCAGAATTGTTTTACAATTATTTCATCACAGATCGTAGGAGATAAATTTTACATCAACTATCCGTGTCACCCACCACTTCCTAGTAACTAGAATCTAGACATCTAAATTAACAGCATAATAAACTACGGTTAAAACGTATTCTAGCTAGCGTCGTATCGCATCTCATTGTGTGTATGTGTGTATGTATGTGTATATATGTGTGTAGATGTGTATGTATGTATCATACTAACATGTAACAAAAGAAAAAAAAAATCTTAAAGGGAGAGCAACTCCCCATAAGCCTTGCTTCTCGCTCTCCCTTTTCAACTACTAATTTTGTAAAAATTTTGTATATATGTATGTCTAAATTGTATTTTATATTGTTGAATAAACCTTAACTAACTAACTAACTAAGCTATAATTTCCCGTGTTTATCTAATACTTAGTAACTAATGCATGACATTTTTCATACTGAATATACGAAACTATATTAATTCTCTGTGTAACGTACACGCTTAATACGTTTGTAAGCTTTTGTAAAGTTTGTTCCATCCATTTCTTGAGGTTTTATAAGTAAAATTATTTTAAATACAATTGGTACTTATCACGTATATGTTCTACCAGTTGGTATGACGTGTATGATCTCAATCTTATGTGTGGTATTCAAACTTCTATCGGCACAAACACGCATCATATGATGTTTTATCGGATTCGATCCTTTTATATAAATAGAATGAGGTCGTAGCACAATTTACACGACATTTATGGTCTGCCATTTGGCAATCATGAAGACAATCAAGCATTAAGATGGAATCCAAATCTCTATCAGTACAGAAACACGTCATATAAAGCTATATATGATTCGATCCTTTTATATAAATAGAATGAGATCCTAATACAATTAACACTACATTTATGTTCTGCCATTGGGCAAACACGAAGACAATCAAGCCTTAAGATGGTATCCAAATACCTATCAGTAAAAAACAAAACAAAAAAAAAATAAAACCGCGTCATAAAGCTATATATGATTAGATCCTTTTATATGAATAGAATGAGATCGTAACACAATTCACACTACATTTATGTCTTCCCATTTGGCGAGCACGAAGACAATCAAGCCTTAAGATGGTGTTTAAATCTCTATCAGTACAAAAAACGCGTCATATGAAGTTATATGTGATTTGATCCTTTTATATAAATAGAATAAGATCCTAACACAATTCACACTACATTTATGTTCTCCCATTTGTCAAGCCATTTGTCAAGCCTTAAGATAGTATCCAAATCTCTATCAGAAAAAAAAAAAAAAAAAAAAAAAAAAAAAAAAACCACCGTCATATGAAGCTATATGGGTTTCGATCCTATCAAATAGGTGGACAGAAGCGAGGGGAAGAATGGGGATATGTAGACTGATTTAAGCTCAGAGTACAACGTTTCCAGGTCCACTTCTCGACCGGCAGCCAAGTCCGTTCTCAGCTATTTAAACACTTTTTGCCTCTTCCAATTCATTTTTGGCGGTCGCCCCTCTCCTGGCTTCCCATTCTCATCACCTCGATTTTATTGAAATCCACTCACGGCTTCCCTCGACTTGCATAATGCCCAAAATGTTGATACCAGCCTCTGCCGGTCCTCTGAAATTTCGTCAATACAGGGTCGTCTGTGTGTGTGT
>NC_134804.1:34470246-34487746 GCF_046742065.1 Oratosquilla oratoria | reverse complement strand
ATCAGATCACTTTCGCAAAATCTTTACTTTCACAAGCCACACGCGGACACCACTTGCACCAAAGGGGGTTTTGGGGAGAGGGGAATTAACACAATGACAGGTGTAAAATAGCAAAACACCACAGGTGTAAAATAGCAAAACACCTTTGGAATACAACACCGAACACCTATCTCCGGTGGTGACATCTGGTCCGGTAGACCTGCAATGTATCTATGTTTCCGTTGTCGACATAAGCTCTACTGACCTTCCCACCTCCCTCCCTCCCTCCCTCCATCTCCTCCATCTCTCCCTCCTCCATCCTCCCTCCACTTTCCCTGCATCCGCAACACCGGTTCAATGAATGTGGGTTCTGTACTACCATTAAAAAAAAAAAAAAAAAAAAAAAAAAAATTGCATTAACTATGACTACGTCATCGGATCTCAGAAGATCATGGGGCAGTTTTATTTGTCCGGTGTCAACTAGAATACATACATCTCTCTCCCCCACTCCTTCCTATCTCTGTCCTCTTTAATATGATATCTCTGAATCGATCTGGCTCTTTTAGACTTTCATTGTGTCTGTCTTTCTGACCTCATGTATTGAGAATGTTCGTGTGCATTATATATAAAACACGCACACACACACACACACACACACACACACACACACACACACACACACACACACACACACACACACACACACACACACACACACACACACACGTTCTCAATTTACTCTCCATCCTTCTTTCAATGCCACTCCCTCCATCAATCTAAATTTATTTGCCTTTATCTAAATCCCTTTTTCCCTTGAGCTCTTTGTACATTCCCCTTCCAGGCAAGACGGTCATAACAAACACTCCTGAATGAGGATGGATGTTACGCGGTTCCCCTGTAGGTGCAAGTGTCACACTATCGTTCCCGTTCTCACGCATAATGAGGGCATGAACACTGATGTGTTATGAAATATGTTCAAGCAGATATGAACACTTGCATACACGAAAAACTGGATATGTGTTGGAATAAACGCAGGTACACGTACACACACACATACACACACGGTTAGCTGGTGTAGTGGTTAGTCTCTTGGCCTCTCCCACCGTTCAATTTTTGAAAAATCCACCGGCAAGCCGTTTCTGCCCCCCTTAAGCAAATAAACTGGACGTGTATGATCATAATTGCCCATAAATCCGCCTAATTTTGAGCTCCGAGCTCTCACCCGGAAGGATAATAGCTGCCGGTCACGAGTTCAGCACGTGATTCAAGACCCTGATAAATCACACACAAGGACACACGCGCATACACACACACGGGCACACACACACACACACACACACACACACACACACACACACACACACACACACACACACACACACACACACACACACACACACACACACACACACACACACACACACACACACAGAGCCGTGCCGGGCAAATAGCATCCAGCATCACTTCATCTCGTGGTCGTCATTCATCACGTAGCTCTTGTCATCACCACGTACCACGTATCAAGTGCCAGCAGCGGCGACGTCAGGCCACGTACCGGCGTTGAGCGATTCCGTCAATACTCGTAGGCGAAGAGCGGTTGGATGTCCTGGCTGGCTGCCTGGCTGGCTGGCTGGCTGGCGGAGGCGGAGGAGGAGAACGAGAACGGTCTCCGATGGCTGGCGACGGCGACGACGACGAACTGTAGAACGACGGAACGATGGCTCCCGGTAGCGCGGCAAGGGAGTGACGACGACCGACGTAAGGCGGTGACGAAGGCGACGACGAAGAAGGTGATTTGGGGGCGGGGGGTGGGGAAAGGGGAGATAGATGCTGATGCTGCCGGGTGCAGCTACTGGGGGGAGATGGGTTTACGCGTGCGACGCCAATCCTGAGCAGGACTGGAGGCTTCCGTGCCTCAACGGACACTGGAGCTCTGGCGGGAAGGGAAGGGAAGCAGGAGGAGGAGGAGGAGCGGTGGCTGGCAGGCTGGGTGGTGGGAGGGGAGAGTCTGCGGGAGGAGGAGGAGGAGGAGGAGGAGGAGGAGGAGGAGGAGGAGGAGGAGGAGGAGGAGGAGGAGGAAAAGGAGATGGAGGAGGAGGAGGAGGAGGGAAGGAAAAGGAGATACAGGAGGGGGAAGAAGAGAAGTGGAGGAAAGTGATGGAGACAGAGAGGAGATGGGCCAGGAGGATGCGGAGGCTGAGGAGGAAGAGGGCGGGATTAAGGAAGAGGAAGATGAGGCATGATTGTTTTGAGGAAGAGGAGGATGAGGTGCCAGAGGATTGGAAAGAGGAGGGAAAGTTAGAGATAACTTTAGAGGAAGAAAAAGGTAATTGTTGTGAATAAGTATGGAAGGTGATTAATAATGTTAATGAAGATAGTTTTGGCAATAATGGTAGTGATGGTGATTATGATGATGACGTAAGTCATGTTGGTGATGGAGGTGTGAATGCGGATGGTGATAGTTATAATGATGGTGATAGTGATTTGATGGTGAAAGTGAGAAGCAGATGTGTTGCATAGATGGAGTGAGATTGTGATGGTGATAGTGATGTTATGGTGAAAGTCCAAAACACGACGTCAACTTAAGGGAAGGAAGATGAGAGTAATAGTATTTGTTGTATCTCTTTAATGGAGAAAGTGGAAATAGGTGGAATTGTTGATGCTGACAGTAATGGTGGAAGTGGTGGGAAAGGTGTGATGGTGATATTGGTAGTGGCCGTGGTGATATGCTCACAATGGTGATTCTGAGGCTGATGATAATGACTATCACAGTGATAGCATTTGTGATGAGGTTGTTCTTCAGTGTGACAAAAGAGATGAGACTGGCGGTAGCACAGTGTTATTTGCAGAGGCGGTAGTTGCAGTCGTAAGCAATTTAATTCATGGATGTGAAGGCATAGTGAAAATTAATTTTCATCTGTTTTTAGTTCGCAAAAGCTTCCCTCGGTTGAATAAAACCGTTTGCTGACAATAATGGTGATAGTGATAATGGAGTGATATTAATGATAATGATAATGGAGTGATAGTAATGATAATGATAAGTAGTAAGTAGTGATAATGGTATTAAATAATGAAAGTAAATAAAGGTGGTAATAATGACCATGACAATAATGGTGATAGTTATAATGGAGTGATAGTAATGATAACGATAAGTAGTAAGTAGTGATAATGGTATTAAATAATGAAAGTAAATAATGGTAGTAATGATGATAAAGGTGATAATAATGATCCTGACAATAATGGTGATAGTTATAATGGAGTGATAGCAATGATAGTGATAAGTAGTAATGATAATGATATTAAATAATGAAAATAAATAAATGTGGTAATAATGACCATGGCAATAATGGTGATAGTTATAATGGTAGTGATAATAAGTAGTAAGTAATGATAATGATATAAAATAATGAAAGTAAATAATGGTAGTAATAATGATAAAAATGGTAATGATCCTGACAGTAATGGTAATACTTATAATGGAATGAGAGTAATGGTAGTGATAATAAGTAGTAAATAATGAAAATGATATTGAATAATGAAAGTAATTAATGGTAGTAATAATGATAAAGGTGGAAATAATGAAAATGACAATAATGGTGATACTTATAATGGAGTGATAGTAATGGTAGTGGTAATAAGTAGTAAGTAATGATAATGATATTAAATAATAGTAATAATGATAAAGGTGGTGATATTGATAATGGCATTGATAGTAATGATAATGATGCCAATTAGAATAATGCCCATTATGATAATATAATGACAGTGATGAGAAGACACGATAGTGATAAAGATAAGTGATGATAAATGTCGATGATAATGATAATAATGGCAAATAATGAAGATGATGATGTAACGATGCCAATGCTGTTTATGATGTCGATGATAATTACAATGGAAAATATTAACAAAATATTGACCACAAGAATATAGTAACAGTAATACAATTAATAATGATAATGAGAACGATGACTAATATAATAATTATTATAATAATTTTACAAATAACGATATTGTAATATAAACTGTAATAACGTAAGACAAGAGGGAAGAAGATTTAGACAGGCCGCCCGTTGTTGAGTATGACGGCTAATTCTGTATTACAAAGCCTCCTAAGATTTTTTTTTTCTTTCTATTTTTATGGTCTTTCTTCCTCTTGAAGTCTGGCCATAACTTCTCTGTAGGTGGCCATTCTTGATGCTAACGAGGAGAGAGCATTGGTAAGTTTCCAGAAATCCAAAATTTCGGCGCTCCAGGTCCTTTTTCTTCTTCGAGAATTACCTTTGTGGGTCCAAAATAGGTAAATGTTTGAGGAAGGTTAGGAGTCTACTTCAGGAGACGCTGAATTCCTGCGGCCGAAGCCGTCACCTTTGCCCTGTTGTGCACTTGGACATAAAAATAAAGGAGACTGAAAGAGATCACAAGGCCTACACTGAACAGGCAGGTTACAATCCTGCTGGGAATCGGAGAGGCGTGCAGGACTCGAACCCAAGGATATTGTATTATAAAAGAGGAATGAATATCCGAATAGGCCACGGTCACAGAGGAGGAGAGGTCACAAGTACGCTCAGGTTGGGGAAGGTCATAGATGGAAGAATGGGTCAGTTAGAAGAAGCAACTGCTGCACGCAGACTAATAGAGGCAACTGTTGTGCTCAGACTTAGACAGCCTACTGTGCTGTTCCAGGAAAATGAAAACTATTGTTCCACGCCGATTAGGAGAAGTCACAGTATCATTGATTGTGTACCGCCTCATTCTTGAAGCTTGTAAGTCTTCGGTCTGGGTATTCTCTGCAGGTTTTAGTTCCTTGGTAAGTATGGCTTCGGGTATGGAGAGCTTTCGAGCGTCGTGATGGGTTGAGAGTATTTAGGCTTAGGAAGGAAATAGGCAAGAAGTAGTTTACCAACAAAGTAGTGAATGAATGGAATAGGCTTAGTAAACATGTAGTTAGCGCTGTAATAATTGGTTATTTTAAGAGAAGATTAGATAACGAAGAAATTAATAAACAAGCAAACCAAACAATTGGCAGGCATTACAGCTTATTGGTTAGGTGCTTATTCAAATGAATCTTTAAACTTTGAACCGTACTACACTGCACTGCCTGTTCAGGAAGTTTCTATTCATTGACTACATGGTTGTCGAAGTTGTTTCTACCCATTTCCAAATTAAATGCACGTCCTGACAGCTTGAGATTGGCATTTCGCGTCTGACTCGTGTTTATTGAGAAAGTTTCATCAGTTTTGATATTGTCAATTCCCTTTGAAATTTTGAAGACCTCTATCAAGTCACCCCTGAGTCTACGTTTTTTTTGTTTTGTTTTTTATTATTATTATTTTTTTTTTAAGGGAAAATATATTCATATGTTTTAGGCGACTCGTACGTTATTTCATTCCATTCCACACCAGGGATTATGTTCCCCTGACAATCCTTTTTATTAACACGTACGCTAACACCACTTACTAACACCAACACTAACACGAATACCACGTGGGCGATTACCAATACAACCAACAAGCTTGCATATACCGTAGTATCGCCATTACTATCACCACCGTTATCAATATAACTATCAGCATCATGATCATTATCACCATAACCATTTCTATCAATGTCACTATCACCTTCAGTATCGCAATTACCATTACCATCGTCACCATCCCTGTCACCATAGTCATCACTATCACCACAACCTTAAGCATCACTATCTCCAAACTCGTCACCATAGTAACTGTCACTGTCATCATCATCATCATCATCATCATCATCTTCATTGTCATCATCATCATCATCATCATCATCATCATCATCATCATCATCATCATCATCATCATCATCATCATCATCATCATCATCATCATCATCACTATCTTCATTACAGCGTGCATCATTCCCTCTATTATTTTCACCATCATGTTGATGCTAGCGACAGTCATAACACGTCCGTGATGATGAGGTTGCAGATGGTGATGGTGATAGTGATGGAGGTGTTGGGGAAGGTGGGGGGGAGCGGGGGGGTTGCTTGGGTCTGGAAAACTGCGTTGGGGAGGGAGTTGGGAGCCAGGAATCAATGAAGAGGTGGGGAGGAGGAGGAGGAGGAGGAGCAGGAAGAGGAGAAGGTGGAGAAAGAGGGGGTGGAGAGGGAGGGGGTGAAGGAAGAGTAGGAAGGAAGAAAGGAAGAAGAAAGAGGAATAGGAGGAGGAGGAGGGGTGGAAAAGGGGAGGCTGGAGGAAGAGGAAGAAGAGAAGGTGGAGAGGGAGAGAGAGGGAAGAACAGGAAGGAAGGAGAAAGAGGAATAAGGAGGTAAAAAGGAGATGGAGTAGAGGTGGAAAAGGAGGGATTGTAGGTAGAGGAAAAGGAAGGGGTGGAACGGAAGGGAATGGAGAAGGGAAAGAAGAAAATAAGAGGAGAAAGAGAAGAAAAGTGTAAGCAGGAGAATATGTAAGAGGGTAAGAAGTAGGAGGTGGATAAAAAGGAAGAGGTAGAAAAGGAAGAGGTAGAACAGGAAAGGAAGATGGAGTAGAGAAGCTGAAAGTTGGGGGGAGAGTTAACGTGGGAGTGATGACTTTAGAGTGGGGGAACGGTGGAAAAGGAGGATGAGTGATTACTTAGGGAGTTGGGAGGGATTGTGGAGTTAGGGAAGCTGGAGAATTAGGGGATACGGGTGTGAATTGGGGGATGAAAAGTCAAAAGTAGGGATGAGATAGGGAGACGTTCTTGGGGGATGTGGGATGGGGGATGGGGGGATGTGGGATGGGTGGGTTGGAGTGGGATTGTGGGATTGTGGTCTTTGGTTTAATAGCGTGATATGGAGAGGAAAAGTGGTATGAAATGTTGCGGAAGCTGAGTTAAGAAAATATAGGAACTTGGAGGGATGGTATGGGGAAAGTGGGAGTGGATAAAGGGGGTGAATAGGACTGAGGTGGATTTAGGAATTTTGGGATTCTAGATTGGAGCAGAAAGACGCGTCTTTGAAATGGGGAAGAAAGAGGGTGGGAGGAAATAAAGAAAGAGGAGATATATATATAGAAAGAGAGTGAAAGGAAGGAAGGAAGGAAGAGAAGAAAAAATAAGTACAAGAAGAAAGGAAAGGGGGGGGAGTCTTGGAGAGGAGAAGTGGATAGGAAGAGAGATGCGAGATGTTCAGTTGGTGAAGGAATTTTTTTTTTTTTTTTTTTTTTTTTTTTTTTTTTTTTTTTTTTTTTTTTTTTTTTTTTTTTTTTTTTTTTTTTTTTTTTTTACTTCTAAATGAAAATATATTCCAGAATGGAAACTTGTATTTAGGAACAGACACTAATCTCAACAGAGGGAAGGAGTAGTTAAGGGCACAAGGGAGACTTCACGAGAGGTGACACCTATTTAGGAAAGAGCAATTATTCGTTAAAGAGAAGCCCTCTGATAGGAAGTGGACTACAGTCAATACTTTAAGGACTCAGTGACACCCATACGGATTAGAGGCACGCAGCCTTGGGAAATGCAAGGGAACAAAAGTAACGATAAGGTAAATTTTAGGAAGGAAAAAGCGTGTATAGGGAAGGAAAGGGATATTTTAGTAAAGAATGGATCATTATAGGAGATAAATGAGCTTTTTTGAAATAGAAATGTTATTTGGGAAAGGAAGAGATTGATTGTAGGGAAGTAAAAGATTAGAAAAAGGAAAATGACAGATTATGAAATTCAAGAAACAAAAAGGAATGGAAATTGATATTTATGGAGAAGAAAGGGGAAGGGAAAAGGAAAAGGAAAGAAAAAAAAGGGAAGAACTAAGACGAGAGGTAGGAAAGGGTAGTGGATGTGAGTGGAATGGGTGGAAGTACATAGCTCTGACTTGGCTACCTCCCTAATAAGGGGGAAAATTTCTTGGTACATAGATAGATAGAAAAGAGAAAAGGTATATTAGTAACAAGTATATTAGTAACAGGAGCGTTCTTGAAAAAGAAATAAAAGATATTTAGGAATGAAAATTTTTATTTTAGGGGAAGGGAAGAGTATATTAGGAAGAAAAGAGAAGATACACGGGTATATGCAATAGTGAATTAATATTTGCATTAGGTAACATCTATCTAGGAAAGTACAGTTATTCGTAGTTATTGGTAGAAAATGAACTATAGTCGATACTTTTAAGGACTCAGTGGTACCCCTGAGGACCAGATCTACGCAACTTTCTGTTATGATAAGATACTTTTTTTTTCCAATCCCAGATTAATGGTGTGATAATTTCTTGAGGTCTGAGATTGTTCATAAGGATAGAAACGCTGGTAAGCAGTGGTCCTTATGGACTGCTGTTATCTCTCCGTTATCATCTGTATGATCTCACATTTTAGTTACGATAAGAATAGAAACGCTGGATATTGTGGATGAAATATAATTGGGATAGAAAAATCGTATTTAATTACTTATTTATTTTATTTATTTATTATCATTTTTATTTTTTTTATTTTTGGGGAGTTATAAAAGAGAATTGCACTTCTTGCTATGGTGTCGTAATTGTATGTTTTGTTTTATTCACGAGATGATTTTTTCATTCTAAGACTGTCACCGTAATAAATGGATTAAAAATACCCCAAATTAACTTTTTTTGCTACGGCGACGAACTCTACATATTTGATTCTGGCAGACGCAAAGAGATCCGTTTCAACTCAGGGGAATATCACCGCAGCAAAGGGACTCGGGAAAGAAAATGGGAAGAGGTTTGGGGTAAGAAATCGAAGCTGAGGTGGTAAAAGAGTATTTTTTGGGGGAAAATTCCCTGGATTCTTTAGGGGAAAGAAGACGACTTGGGAGGGGAAGAGAAGGATTGGATTGGGAAGGGAATGGATTTGGAGGGATTTAACTGGGAAGGAAGGAGTAGGATTAAAGGAAATAGAGTGGTGGGGAAGGTGGGAGGAAAAGTGGGAGGAAAACTGGGAGTGTTTGTGTACGGGAGGAAAAAGAGAAATGGGGAGGGTAGGCATTTAGGGAAATTTGGGAATCATTTAGGGGGATTTTGGGACATTTTGTAGGTTTATGGGGGGCGTCTAGGGAAATTTTATCAGTATTTGGAAGAGATATAAGGTGGGTATTTATGGGAATTTTGGGTACGTACAGCTGACCTTTGGGAGTATTTAGAGGTAGTTGGGGGTATTAAGGAACATTCATGAGCTTTAAAGGAGTTTAAGGTAATTTTTTTTTTTTTTTTTTAATTTGAGGTATCTTTTAGGGAGTGATATTTAGGAAGAGTAGGGGTATTTAGAGCGTATTTTGGGGGTATTTTTGGAAAATTAGGATATCTTTTAGAGGGGGGCATTTCGGAAGGGTGGGGGTATTTCGAGCATATTTTGGGGTATTTGAAAGAAAATAGGAGAAAGGATCTTGATGTGGGGTATTCATTTCAGAGTATCTGATTTGCTACGTAGGGTTTCCCTTGGCTGAATAAAATCGTCTGGCGACAGCCAGTATAGATACAAGAGTAAATCGAAGCGAAAAAGTTAAGAAAGAAATGTGCTTTTGGTCGAAAATTGGAGAGGTTTAGTTGTCTTTTTTTTATGTTTTAAACGTATAAGTGTATAGAAATGAATGTTTTTGGCTACCTCCCATATAAGGGGGAAAAGCCTGTGGTATATGTATGTAAAGACATTTTGACAACTATTTGGATTTAATTTTTTTCTCAGATTATTTTTTTATTCTTCGGGATTTTAGTGTTTTGGTTTTTGGTTATATTAGGGATTTTGATCTTTCGGGATTTGAAATTCGGGATCATGACTTTGGGAATTATGACTATCGGGATTATGACTTTCGGGATTATGATCGGCATCTGGTTGTACATACACAGGGACCTTTGGGAGTATTTAATAAATCACGAGGGAGTAGGCTGGGAGTGGTGTAGGTGGGAGAGGGGAGGGAGAGTTGGGATGGGAGTGAGTGTAATGTGGAGTTGGGAGTCTTAGAACGAAAGAATTGAATTGTAAGAAAAATTGGGAGTAGGAGAGAGTTTGAAACGTAACTGGATATGGGAGTTAGGGGAGTGAGAGTGGGAGGGGGAGAAGATGAGAGAGATCGGGAAGGAAATGTGATTACCTGTGTTAGGGAGTTAGTGAGCGATACGGGAAGTGGGAGTGTACGGGGGAGTGAAGGGAGTAGGGAGTGAGGGGAGTTGAAGGGGAAGAAAATTGATGTGTAAGACATGTGAGGGAAAGAGAGAAGAGAGAAAGAGAGAGGGAAGGAGAGAAGCTAAAGGAGAAAAAAGAGGAAGAGTTAAAAAGAGCAGTGATCAAAGGCATAAGGTGAATGGAAGAGAGGAGAAAAGAGAGGATGATGAAGAGAAATAGAGATAGAGTGAGTGAAAAAAGAAGATATACCACGAGGGATAGAGGCATTGGAGAGAGATAGAACTAGAGAGAGAGAAAGAGAGAAAAGAGAAAGCGATTGAGCGATAGACAGAAAAGAAATAAAAAAGAAGAGATGAGATAAAGAGAGAGAGGAAGAGAAAGAATGAGAGAGAGAGAGAGAGAGAGAGAGAGAGAGAGAGAGAGAGAGAGAGAGAGAGAGAGCAAGAAAGGACGGCTATCGCCAAAGAAAAAGACAAACAAAGCCGAACTTTGAGTGACAGAGAATTTAGGAAGTAAAGAAGATTAGAGTGGGGGAGTCCCGGGAGTGGGAGTTGAGGGCGTGGGAGGCATAAAGGAGCAGCAGGTAAGCAGGAGGAGTGGGAGGAGGGGAGGGGGAGTTGGCCCCAAGGGCTCGGATGCAGCAGCGGAGTGAATGGAAAGTCCGCAGCATCGGTGGAGGGAGAGGAGGAGGGGGGAGGTTTGGGGGCGGAGTTAGGGAAGCGGGGGGGGGGAGATGTGTGTGTGTGTGTGTGTGTGTGTGTGTGTGTGTGTGTGTGTGTGTGTGTGTGTGTGTGTGTGCAGAAGCATCCCGGATGGTGGGCGGGATGAGACGGAGAGGGATCCATGTGTCATGAGGAGAGGCTGGTGCGTGGGCGGGATGAGAAGGATCCAAGTGCCATTAGGAGAGGCTACTGCGTGGGCAGGATGAGAGGGAGAAGGATCCAAGTGCCATGAGGAGAGGCTGGTGCGTGGGTGGGATGAGAGGGATCCAAGTGCCATGAGGAGAGGCTGCTGCGTGGACAGGATGAGAGGTAGAGGGATCCAAGTGCCAAACAGAAAGGTTAGTGCGTGGGTAGAATGAGAGGGAGAGGGATCCAAATGCCATGAGGAGAGCTGATTCGTGGGCGGGATGAGAGGGAGAGGGATCCTGTTGCCATGAGGAGAAGGTAATGCGTGGGCGGGATGAAAGGGAGAGGGATCCAAGTGCCATGGGGAGAATCTGGTGCGTGGACAAGATGAGAGGGAGAGGGATCCAAGTGCCATGAGGAGAGTTAATGCGTGGGCGGGAAGAGAGGGAGAGGGATCCAAGTGACACGAGGAGAAGCTGGTGCGTGGGCTCGCGCGTGTGGCGCCCTTCCTTGAGCTCGGAGTGTCTTGCGCTGGTGCCAAGATCAGGAACGGGACCTGGCCGTAGTTGTGAATAAGCAGGAACCTCGTCGCAAGGACGAGGGCCTTGGCTTGTGAAAGGAGAGGGCACATGCAGGCATGCGCGGAAGTGTGTGTGTGTGTGTGTGTGTGTGTGTGTGTGTTTACCTAGTTGCACTATACGGGAAGGGGAGCTTAGTGACCCGTCTTTGTATCTTGCAACATCTAGTTTGTTCTTAAATTCTTGTTTCGTCCAATTTGTTCCAGACATCCACCACTCTCTGTGGGAAACCTTTTTTCAGATCTCTTCTACAAATGTCCTTTTTAAGTTTCTTTTCATGTCCCCTTTTCTTTTATCCCACTTTAATAAGTCTTCTCTATCAAGGATTTCCATGCCTTTCATGATTCTGTAAATGGCCAATAGATCTCCTCATTCTCTTCTTTGTTCCAGGGTTGGTAGTTCCAGTTTAGACAATCTTTGTTTGTATGTCAATTTTGAAAGTGTTGGGGCCATCTTTGTCATTGCTCTTTGGATTCTTTCTAATTTCCTTATATATATATATATATATATATATATATATTTTTTGTGCTGGGTGTCCATAGTGTCGCAGTGTATTTTAATCTTGGTCTTATCAGTGTGACTAATATTTTTATACCATTACTTCATCCAAATGATTGAAAGCCACCTTTATTGCAATATCTTAGTAAATTGTAGGTTTCCCCGACTATTTTGTTTATCTACTTTTCTGGGGACATGACTTTGGTAATTATTCATAGGTCCTTTTCGGAACTAAAGTTATTTATTCTTTTGTACCAATTTTATATAGTCCTGATTTTTTTTCTTAATTTTTAATTTTCCCAAACTCTATTATACTACATTTCTGTTGAAGTTCACTTCCCACTTTTGGCTCCATTCCCAGACTTGTCCATGTCTCTCTGTAGCAATTCAGTCTTTTTCTGTACTTACTTTCTTTAGTAGTTTTGCGTCGCCTGCAAAGAAGTTCATATAACATTCTACACCCTCATCCCTCATTCATGTCATTTATATATATAGCAAACATTATCGGAGCCAATACTGAACCCTGTGGGACTCCACTTACCATTTCTTCCCAGGTCGATTTATTATCTCTAAGTACCACTCTCATTTTCCTCCCATGCAAGAAATCTTCCTTCCGTTTTAATAATTTTCCATGCACACCTCCTGTTGTTTCTAGTTTTCTTAATAATTTTTTGTGTGGTACTTTATCAAACGCCTTTTGTGTGTGTGTGTATATGTGTGTGTACACGCGTATGCGCGATTGGGTGAACTTACACTTCAAGTTCATTATCTTCAGGTGATATTAACCAAAGTAATAGTAACACTTCTTTTCCTGGTAAAAAAAGAATATTAGAATTTAAGATGTATCAAAAGCTAATTGTAACTTCCCCAGTATCCACCCACCTACCCACCCACTCACTGTAGCAGATTCTCACCGTCTACGGCAGTTTCCCAACTTTCTTTAGGCGATCCCCAATATCATCCTCATGATATGACCGCGACCCCAGTAATCTGTTTGTATGTGATATATATAACTTGTTGTTGACTGTAGAAAGTAGGGGACAAGTATGATGAATATATGTGTAAGAAAGGTAAGGTAAAGTTATATAAGACAAAGTTAACATCATCATGGTTACTGTATGGAATGCATATCATTTTGCAAAAAAAAAAAAAAAAAAAAAAAAAAAAATATATATATATATATATATATATATATAACATACAAGATGTCTTGGCGCCCTCAGGAACAACGTTTGGTGACCCCAGGGTTGGGAAACAATAGTCTACGGCACGGATTCTCAATTTTTCCTCCATCATTAGGACCATCGGGTTGATATGTTTCTCCATTTATCCCCTATCATAAAAAAACAGTCATCATAAAGGGACAAAAAACAAGGCCATAAAAAACATATTATACAGGTGCACAAAAATAGCAATAAACATTCATATCACAAATGAAAAACTCGTTTCTAAAAAAGAAATAATAATAATGTAGTACATTTTCATTTACCCATTGTCATGTAATATTTTACCCACCAAGGGGGTAAATTTACCCATGGTTGAGAATCACTGGTCTGCGGTGACCTTAAAAGTCTCTCTTCAGACTCCAAAACCGGATCTGAGACGCGCATGGCGAACGTGGATTGCTATCGCCCATCACCCGCAGTCACCTGGGAGGACGACGAGTGGTCGGCTGCGAGGACGGTTGACTGCCCCAGCGGGAGTCAGGGCTGAGATGGTTCAGATGTCGTTTGGGGGCTGAGCAGGTCGTTCTCAGGGTCCATGAGAATGGGTGTCGACAAATGTCCCTCCTCTTTGAGGAAAAGAGAAGTGGTTGTGTGTGGCGAACCAGAAGAACCCTGAGGTCTGGGAAGGGGGAAGCTGTGAATAGAATGAAGGATGAATAGTAAAGTAAAAGAGAATACTGGACATGTATTAAGGTAGAGGAGCATAGCCTATGCAGATGCGAAGTTTATGTTGTATGAACTTCAATTTGAATTCTTTACCTGTTTGATCAATTTGTATTTTTGCCACGCTGCTTACGCGAGGTACTTTAAACGCAACCTCCATTTTCACAAGGAGAATTTTTAACGAGGTCATTAACGGGTTGAGTTCTTTAGTATGCACGCATTTGCATATTTACAGATATATACATGGGTATGAATGTTTTTGAATATATACACTATATACACGTGTATACATATGAGGTCGAAGGGTATTTTGGTATATTTATACAGTGTGTATCTGTATATGTATATAATTGTGTATGTATACTTAACTATATAACTGTCATCACAGCCCACCTTAATCCTCTTTCCTATGTTTCTATTCCGTATTTCAACTTTAATCCAGGAGTCCTTTTCTTAAGTTGGTCACCTTCTGTTCTCCTCACACCTCCCCTCCCCCCCACCTCATCTTCTTCCTGGTTCGCCACATACATCCACTCTTCTTTTCCTCGAGGAGGAAGGACATTTGTCGACACGCCTTCTGAGGGACCTTGAGACGACCTACCCACCCTCCAAACGACATCTGAGTCACCTCAGGCTCGACTCCCTCTGGAGCAGTCAACCGCGTTGGCAGCCGACCACTAGCCGTCCTCTCAGGTGACTTCGGGTGATCGGCAGCCCACGAACACCCTGTGGGTCTCAGATCAGGTTTCGAAGTCTTAAGAGAGACTTGTAGGGGAATCTTGAGGTCACGACAGGTTGTAGGGTGAGGCGGAGTGTCTCGTCTCACCTGCTACAGCGAGTGGATGGGTGTGGGTGGATGTAGGTGGGAATTATGGTCAGCTTTTGATATTTTCTAGATACTATTTTTTCCAGGAAAGAGTTTCTGTTGCTTTGGTTGATATAAACCTGAAGAAAGTGACGTTTAAGTGTATGTTAATTCAGTCGCGCGCGCACACATACATACACGCACGCAAGCACGCACACCTTCAGGATATATATTAATTAAAATGTGTTATGATCATTGCAGAAAGAGACACAGGAAGGGGCGTAACTTCCTTTATAGTTCATTTATGTACATACGATTAGGCAAACTTATGCATACACACACACGCACACACACACACACACACACACACACACACACACACACACACACACACACACACACACACACACACACGCGCGCGCGCATGCACCCATACACATTTACATGTAGGGATGAATTAATTACGAGATTGAATATGAAAAAAATAGACAAAGAAAAACGTTGGTCAAGACTTACAGAGGAGTGCGAGACAGAACAGAAGAAAGGAAGAGGGAGATAGAGAAAGAAAGAAGATGGAAGGTAGAAAGAGAGGAATAAAGGAAGGCTGAGAGACGATAACAAAAGAGTCAAGGAAAAGAAGAGAAAATGAGAGGAAAAGGAAAGAAAAAGAGGCATAGAGAGCGGGCTGAAGAAATTCGGTTTACCTTCGCAGACTCCCCCTATCAGGAGGCAAGGACGGTGCCCCTCACAGAGAACTTTGTAGCGTGGAATTTAATTAACCATACCCTTGGTCCAACTCGCTGGCGGCATGGTTCGAACTGCCCTCACCTCGACCTCCGCCGCATGTAGCGACGCTCTAAGTCACTTGGCCAGCGAACATCCAGCGAGCGTCTCGGAATTTGAAGAATGAAAAGAAAATGGGGAATGGATGGGGAGGGGGGATGTATGAGGATAAAGCTGAGGAAGAGAGGAAGGATAGTTAGCCTTAAGAATAAGAAAAAGGAATAAAAATTATTCAGAAAATGCAGAGGGGGAATTTAGGAGAAAAAAAAATAGAAAAAAAATAGTGAATGATATTAACAAGATAAAATGGTTAAAGAAGGTGAACCTAAGCTTTGGAAAAAAAGGATGAACTGGGAAATATGACAGAAATAGATAAATAAAATGAGAAAAGGAAGAGAAGGGACGAAAGTCAGATGACGAAAGATGAAATTATATGTAAAAACAAATTACAAGATGATATAACACAGAAAGCAGGATTGAGAGAATAGACAGGGAGAGTGGAATGATAGAGAAGGGGCACCTAGGAAAAACATTAAGATGAATATGGAATGAAAGAATAACAAAACAAAAATAATAATAAAAGGACAACGTACAAATCAGGAAATCCTGAGGAGAAAATGAGAAGCACCAAATTAAATTCGAAAGAAAAAAATGAAAAGAAAAGGTAAATGGAGGTAAAATTACAGAGTTTAAACAATAGACCAAAAGAATAAAAGAATGAGGATTAGAGAAATTGTGTAGAAATCTAAACTAACGAGAGAAAAAACCTGACAAGTTTGAGAAGAAAAATGGAGGGACGCGAGATAAGAAGAGGAAAGTGAACGAAAGGGAGAAAGAGAGGAAGAAGTGGAGAGGAAGTAGAGAAAAAAGAAGATTAGAGAAGATGCTAAGAACGATAGTGAAGAGGGAGAAAAGGGAGAGATAGGGAATGGGAAGATGTAAACTCCCAAAGGAAGTCGAATGAAAAGTAGGAGGGTGTAGAAAGGATTTTTGCTTTTGAAGGAAGATTAGTATCATTATGATTATTCAATGTGTTGGTCATTCTGTGTGTCTTTTTTTTTTTTTTTTTTTTTTTTTTTTTTTAGGAGTGTTTTATTTTGTGGGTTTCTTGAAGGAGCACTTCCAGTCCCAGTACTAATTTGTAGTTTGATGACATTCTTAAGTCGGTGTAGCTCTGTGTTTCAACTGTTTCCAGGCACTACTGTATGAGTGATATACGTACCTTAGGGCTATGAATAAATTAGATTTTATTCAATGTTTTTTCAGTAATTGTAGGAGTAGCAGCCACCGACTACCTGCTCTTCTTAAGTGAAGAAAAAAAAAAGAAAAAAAAAGAGGAAAAAATTTAGTACGGTGGGAGATCTTGGGTCCGGAGATCAGGTATCGGCCTTTGTGGGCCGCACCTATTGGAGGAAGTGGGGCTGGTGATGACCACTTCGTAGTCGTAGGTCTTGATGTTTCGCCGCTGTAGATGTCCTTCGGGTATACAGGTATCCATTGCCGCAGGAAAACAAATATAAACAATGAAGAAGAAGAAAAAACGGAGAGGGAAGGCAGAACAGAAGGAGGAAGGACAGAAAGAAGAGAAGCGGTGGGGAAGAGAGAGGGAAATACCTGAACGAAGAAGAGGAAGAGGAAACGAGAGGAAAGGTAGATGGTGGAGTCTGGAAGTGACTTCAGAAAAGGCGAAGGTGGCTTGGTTAGTTAAAGTGGCTGGGGGAGGGAGGGAGGGAGGGATCAGGAGTTGGAGATTGTTGGAGGAAATGGATGTTGGGGAAACTTTGCGGAAGGTAGAGAGCCAGATGTTTGGGATACAGTTCGCGGGAATGAAGGATTCTGTAACAGAGGAGGAGGAGGAGGAAGAGGCTGTAGGAGGAGGAAGAGTAAACATAGTAGGTGGAAGAGGAGGAGGAGGAAGAGGAGGAGGGAGAAGAGTAGACGTAGTAGGAAAACAGAGAAGGAATTTGAGGATGTTAAAGAATCACGGGGAAGAGGAGGAGGAAGAAGAGAATGAGGAGGAACACGAGGAAGAGTA
>NC_134804.1:34462746-34465246 GCF_046742065.1 Oratosquilla oratoria | reverse complement strand
TCTCTCTCTCTCTCTCTCTCTCTCTCTCTCTCTCTCTCTCTCTCTCTCTCTCTCTCTCTCTCTCTCTCTCTCTCACACACACACACACACACACACACACACACACACACACACACACACACACAGTCTTCATGTAAATATATAACCATACAATATATAAATAAATTCGTAATTGTTGTTTCAGTGGTTTGCGTTTCTCTGATGGGATTGCTAATGCTCAGCAGAGGGAAATGAGAAGAATACACAGTATATGAAATTTGCATTGCTTCAATTATGGTTGACGTCACGGCGATTAAGGTGTTTCGTCAAGCGACGTAAACAATTACTCAAGAAGTCTTCCAGTTTATCTAGTCTTTGCTTCAAGTCGCCTCCAGGGAGCTTTGTGTCTGTAAAGGCATTTTTCCTGTGTTACCATCTAATAGTGACGCTCTTATTGCTGTTCGTGATCTATGTTCCACCAGGCGATTTCAGTCAGCAAAGAGAAACTTTGATGTCAGAAGGTTTCGTTACAAAAATGCAGTAAATATAATCACCATGAAAAGGAAAACAAAGGGTTTAGGAATGGGTGCATGCCTTTGTTGGCAACCTCCCATATAAGGGGGTAACAGCCTTTTGGTACGTATTTTTTTTTTATTAATTAATTCATTCATTTATCTTTTTATAAACATGCGATGCTGTAAACACAGACGAGGCCATAGTTCAGACATCCGTTCAAAGTTTGACAGACTTGATCTCGGCTTACGCCACAAAGGAGGCCGCCTGTGACGTCATCGGTGACGATCCAGTAAGCAAGGTGTGTGCGTGTGTGTGTGTGTGTGTGTGTGTGTGTGTGTGTGTGTGTGTGTGCGTGTGTGTGTGTGTGTGTTTGTGTAGCTAGCAGGCATTCTATAAAAGAAAATTACTCCATATTCTCACAGAAACCTTCAACCAAACTGATAGACCTTGAAATGTTCACAGACGTGTGGTGGTGAGTGGGTGTATTAACTATACATTGATACGCGGACCGGGACGAGGGATAATGCTTGGGGTTTTCAAGAAGCGACATCATATGCGGAAAGTTTGGTAGGACGGATTATAGAACAGTTGTTAACTTTGTTGCGGAACGCGGGAGATGGGGGTATCTCTCAGCCGAATAAAATCGTTTAGCGAGAGGCAAAATAAACGACTGAAGTAAGACGTGGAGAGTTTAGCTCGGTTGTTGTAGGTGATTAAAAAATGGAGCCAAATGAGAGACGAGTCCACGGCTGTAAATCTACGGGCAGTTTACTTACAAATTCACATAATTAAGTTATTGTATTCTGGCTGATGTAGAATGATTTGTTTTAGTTTTAGGGAATTTTCACGAAGTTAGAACGAAGAGGCACTTTGTCGAATAGTTTGGGATTGTGTTCGAATACGTGTATTCACATAATGTTAATAAAATCGTATGACGACAAATGACATGGAGAGGTGACATTAGGCGGCACTTGCTATTGTGTAAGCCACTCCTTTGACTCTGTATACACAGATAGCCAGGGTACGTGGCAATCATCAGTAGCCATTGGAGATTAAAGTTAATATTTTCCTCTGAAGAAAAGGATTATAGTGCCTCGATTACCATTGGTTTGATGTTATGTACGATAAACCAGTAAGTTGTTTGGTTGATTTTATGTTCTGTTGGTTAAGATAGTAACCAGATTAAGAAAATAACTTGTCAGTAAGCTAAATTTAGTTAAATGAAAAGCATATATGTCATGACATATATTTTATTGCTGCATAAGTTATTTGAAAGAGATTACGTTATCTCAGACCAGTTTTGTGTGTGTGTGTGTGTGTGTGTGTGTGTGTGTGTGTGTGTGTGTGTGTGTGTGTGTGTGTCGTGACATGCGCATGTGTATACGTGTGTATTTCGTCTGTGATTTTTGCACATTTGCCAGCTTGCTTTTGCAAACTTGCATATATGGATTCACAAAGCAAGAATGGAAAATGAGATTAAGAAATATCTGAAACGTGTTACTGTTGATGAGAGAAGACAAAAGGGAAAGAAAGAGAATGGAAGGGAATAAAATAGGAAAGAAAAGGAGAAAAGAGAAGAAAAGAGACAAGAAGGGAATAAGGTACAAGGAAATGGACGAGAAAGGGCGATAAGTAAATAGAAAAGAAGGGAACAGAGAATATAGAGAACAGAGGAAATTAACAAAAAAAAAAAAAATGTGTGAGGAAGAGAGGCCAGCACTGGCTTTGGAAAGGTTAAATGACAAAGATTAAAGAAGAATAAAGGAAAAAAAAAATGAGAAGCAAATGAAGATGAATGCAAGAAACGACAAATGAATGTAAATGAAGACATAAGGCAGAAAGAACACGGAAGGACACTCGCAAGGAGAAAAAACAAAAACAAAACATAAAAACACATAAAACGAAATCCAAAACTAAATGAAGAAATAAGAAGAAATAAAATCAAATGAAACAATTTTGAATGAATGGATATATTTAAGAAAAAAAAAAAAAAGCTCGAAACTCG
>NC_134804.1:34450246-34452746 GCF_046742065.1 Oratosquilla oratoria | reverse complement strand
TGTCCTCATGTCCCTCAACTTCTACCTCTTCCTCCTCCTCCTATTCCTCCTCCTCCTCCTCCTCCTTTTCCTCTCCCTCGTTTTCCTCATGTTCCTCAACTTCTACCTCCTCTTTCTCATCCTCCTCTTCCTCCTCCTCCTCTTCCTCTTTTTCTTGTTCTTCGTTGTCTCATGTTCCTCAACTTCTACCTCTTCCTCATCCTCCTCATCCTCATCCTCTTCCACCTCTTTTTCCTGTTTCTCATTGTCCTCATGTTCCTCAACTTCTACCTCTTCCTCATCCTCCTCTTCCTCATCCTCTTCCTCCTTTTCCTGTTCCTCGTTTTCCTCATGTTCCTCAACTTCTACCTCCTCTTACTCCTCCTCCTCTTCCTTCTCCTCCTCTTCCTTCTCCTCCTCTTCCTTTTTTTTCCTGTTCCTCGTTGTCCTCATGTTCCTCAACTTCTACCTCCTCTTCCCCCTCCTCTTCCTCCTCCTCCTCCTCCTCTTCCTCTTTTTTCCTGTTCCTCGTTGTCCTCATGTTCCTCAACTTCTACCTCCTCTTTCTCATCCTCTTCCTCTTTTTTCTGTTCCTCTTTGTCCTCGTGTTCCTCAACTTCTACCTCCTCTTCTTCATCCTCCTCTTCTTCCTCTTCCTCTTCCTTCTTTTTCTGTTCCTTATTGTCCGCATGTTCCTCATCCTCCTCTTCTTCCTCTTCCTCCTCTTCAGGCTTCCTTTAAGGCATTGAATGAATATATCTGATGTTGCTGAAGCAAGGGAAGACTGCCTGGCTGCAACTGGTGGTTAGGGAAATGAGTGACAATTGCATCGACTCTTGTAAATTAGCGCCATTATTGCATTTTCGCGGTGCAAGAGGGAAGGAATTTAGCGGCGCAGGTGCTACTGACTTCAGCCGGACATCAAACCCGGACCCACGAGTTGCCATAGACCCAGAAATACATCTCTCCTTGCTGAGTAGACGAGTTAGGTCCATGTGAGGGAGTTTTAGTGTGAATTTTAATTTTGTTAACAAAGTTGTGGATATTCTGCAACAACGGTAGAGGTGGGTCAGTTTCCAGTGTCCTTTGTAGTGTGTTTCTGCATCCCTTTACTACTGTGAGAGTTAATGGAATAAACTTCCTGCAGAGGCAGTGCAGTGTAGTTCGGTTCGAAGCTATAAGATTCGTTTAGATAAACACCTAAGCAAGATGCTGTAATGACTGCCATTTATTTTATATTATTTGTTTATTTGTTTGTTATTGTTTGTCTGTTTGTTTGTTATTTAACTATACCTATGCATTTATTTATTGTATTTATTATTATTCATATTATAATTTTTATTAATCTATTCATCATTATTATTATTTTTTCGCATCCGACCTAGTTATTGACCAAAAGGTCTCCTGTCGGCATGCTCCGCCTTTGTAAGCCTTTGAGTCCTACGATGATTAATAGAATCTAACCCGTTTGTGAAGGTACCTTTTGTTCGGTGCGATTATTGTCCAACGATGATCGTTCATGACTCAACGATGATCGTCAAACGATTATCTAGAGCACTAATTCTTTGTATTTGAATGGGGTTCTTTTGCTTCGAGCGGCTGGCGCTAGGGCTCCTAAAAACAAAGAATTAGTGCCCTAGACAATCGTTGGACGATCATCGTTGAGTATGAACGATCATCGTTGGACGATAATGGTGCCGAGGAAAAGGTGCCTTTAAACTGGCCCACTTTCCCCCCCATCTAAGTGTGTGTGTGGGGGGGGGGTAGCCTAGTCAAAACCTACATACATCCTTCACGAATCTCATACCCATCCAGTACATCCATTTGTTGTCTCTCACATCGTAACTCCTCTTGGATGAAGGGTCATCCCTTTCCCCCGTCACACTGCTCGCGTCAGAGGCAATGTAGCAAGGCAAAGGATTATAACGTATAATGTTTGAATACTAATCTTCTTGTCAAGTGCCATGTACTTACCAAGGACATCGTAACTTTGGGAATCGCATTTGTGCGTGTACGTGTGCATGTGTATTCACGCTCACGTGTGTGTGTGTGTGTACACGCATGTACGTTTATGTGCGTTTGAATGTGTATGTGTTTATGATCCACCACCACGGTTTTGGAACACGTGTTGGACTCATGACCGACAGCTATTTCCACTCCCGGAAGAGAGCTCAGATCTCATATATGACCGATCTATGCTTAATGCTGTGACCTTACGCGCACACACACACACACAACTCCCCAGCCACGAGAGTTGGAGTAACGACTCGCAGCGCAGCGATACTAAAATTATTTCAGCCCTAAGCGGGATTCGAACCCGGACCGTTTTAGTGGCAGCCGGGAACTCTACCACGGCGCCATCGAGTCGTGTGTGTGTGTGTGTGTGTGTGTGTGTGTGTGTGTGTGTGTGTGTGTGGCACGGAATCATGTGTGTTTGTATATTTACTTACCAAATATAAAACGTTTCAGGCAAAAGAGGGTATATACCATCCCTACGAAGAGGAAAACAAACCATAAATGT
>NC_134804.1:34442746-34447746 GCF_046742065.1 Oratosquilla oratoria | reverse complement strand
CAAAATCTAAGAAGCAAAATTACAAGAGGAATTGGGTCTGTGTGGGGATTTGTATGGTAAGAACACAAATTCCCCCAATAAAGTTTCTATCAAAATTCAGAGGAAGGAAATAGGCAAGGAGATAAATGAACGAGACGGTAGGACACTGTAGAAAAGTCATGATCTATTAAGTAAAGGAAGAACCATAGGTAAGGAACTACGGTGGTATTCTTTAAAAAAAAAAAAAAAAAAAAAAAAATCCTTTCCAAGGATTTATTTAAGATTTATATAAGGAATTTTTTTTTATAAGGAAATAATTTTTTTTTCAGAATACCACCGTAAGAATCTTTCGGTGGTATTCTTAAAAAAATCTTTCCCTTCCAAGGATTCACATAAGATTCATATAAGGAAAGATTTTTTTTTAAATATCACCGTTACGATTCTGTAAGTAAAGAGAAAAGCTATATGGGAAACCAAACAAACAAACGATAAGGGAAATGACTTGTTAGATAAGGTGTGGCATTAGATAAGGGAGAAGGGGTGGTGGTGGGTAAGTCATTCGTAGGTAAGGAAAGGCAGAAGACAGGGATGCTGGGGCCGCTGGCAAGCATCAAGGGAATTAGGAGATCAAATAAAGAAACAGAAATTGGGCCTGGAGGAGGAGGACGAGAAAATTGTTTAATTCTTCTTCTTCTTCTTCTTCTTCTTCTTCTTCTTCTTCTTCTTCTTCTTCTTCTTCTTCTTCTTCTTCTTCTTCTTCTTCTTCTTCTTCTTCTTCTTCTTCTTCTTCTTCTTTGTCTTCTTCCTTGTCTTCTTCTTCTTCCTCTTCTTCTTCTTCTTTGTCTTCGTTTTCTTCGTCTTCTTCATTGTCTTCGTCCTATTCGTATTCTTCTTCTTTTTCCTCCTATTCCTATTCTTCTATTTGTTTTTCTTCTTCATCGTCGTATGCTTCGTCTTCGTCTTCTTTTCTTTTTCTTCTTCTTCTTCGTCGTCTTCTTTTTCTTCTTCTTCTTCAGAGGTGACAGGACAGAGATTCGGGGTGTATTATCTAGTTTGATTTAGACTAGATTACGATGAATCTCTAAAATACACTATTCCTTACTGGGTACCTAACCCAAACCTATATCTGACTTCTACAAATATATATTTCGTTAGTAAACATTCATTACATTCCTATGTACAGTAATACATATTATAATCGAATTATCTTTAAAAAATATATATATATCAAATACTAGCGCAACAGATACGACGAAAGATACATTTGCAAGGTTATGGTAACGTGTGTCATGTTTAAATGTCCTTATGAAAATCGACTAAAACGTATGAATCTATTTTCCCTAAAAAATGGCGTAGATTCAGGGGTGATATGATACAGGTCTTTAAGATTCTAAAGGGAATTGGCATCAAAAGTGACGAAATTTTCACACTGAAGGCTAATCAGACAAAAAATAATGATCTCAAACTGTCAGGAAGTAGATTTAATTTGGAAGTGGGTAGAAACAACTTCGCCAACCGTGCAATGTAGTTGTTCGAATTTTTAAGATTCAGTTAGATAAACACCTAAGCAAATTTTTGTAATGCCTGCCATTTATATTATTTTTTATTCATTTATCATTATTTATCATCATTTATCTGTTATTTATTATCTATTTATTAATGTAAGTTATCATTATATGTTTATTTATTATAATTTATTATCTATATATGTTATTTATCATGATTTATTTATCTTATTTGATCTTTTTCGCATCCTACCTAGTTATGGACCAAAAGGTCGGCATGCTCTTCCTTTGTAATCCTTTGAATGTCATTTCTAGCCTGTGCACGAACCTTTCATCTGATGCTTGTAGGAAGGCTGGGGCAAGTGGCGTTCACCAGTGCTTATGGGCTGGTTTGAACCCAAAAACCCATATAAATGATGTAAACCTGTTAGTGTATAAAAAGTAATATAATTTACTTGAGTAATATAATTTACTTGAGTAATAGGAAAGACTAACATGTACGTGGTGTTTTGAAACTGTATGTATGTGCGAGAGAGAGAGAGAGAGAGAGAGAGAGAGAGAGAGAGAGAGAGAGAGAGAGAGAGAGAGAGAGAAGGGGGAATGGGAGAGAGCGAATATGAGTCTGTTTGTGTACAAGTGCATTGGGAGAGAGAAAATGAGAGAGGGAGCGTGTGTGTGTGTGTGTGTGTGTGTGTGTGTATGTGTGTGTGTGTGTGTGTGTGTGTGTGTGTGTGTGTGTGTGTGTGTGTGTGTGTGTGTGTGTGTGTGTGAGAGAGAGAGAGAGAGAGAGAGAGAGAGAGAGAATGTGTGTGTGTGAGAGAGAAAGAGAGAGAGAGAGAGAGAGAGAGAGAGAGATAGAAAGAGAGAGATAGAAAGAGAGAGGGAGGGAGGGAGAAAGTGAGAGAGGAAGAACGTATGTATGTGTCCAATTGTGCGTGTGTGTGTATTTTAGTGTCCATGCATATGTAGACATGTATTTCAATATGTGTACATGTATTTATTGGCCAGTAGATTCATGGCCACCTAGTGAAGTTATCTTTTTTCCTTTTGTGAGCATTAGCATCAGGAACGAATTTGTTTTCCAACCGAACTCGCTGTAATGGAACGATAAAACAGAGTGAACTTAATGAAATGAAACTAAAAGAAGACAAAGAGTAAATGAAATAAAGAGGAATTGAAGTGAATTGGAATGGGAATAAGATACGTAATGTGAAGGAAGGATAATGAGTGAAAGGAAGACGAGAGAAAGGGAGGAAAAGGGAAGGGAGAGAAAGGGAAAGGAAGATCAGGAGAGGAAATGAAGAAAGGAAGAAGACATAGAAGGGAAGGGAAGGGAAAGGAAGAGAAATGAAGATCGGAACAGGAATGGAAGGAAAGATGAAGACGTGGAATGGAAAGGGAGAGAAATAGGGATGGAAGGGAAGACCAGAACAAGAAAGTTAGAAAAGATAAAGACGTGGAAAGGAAGGGAAAGGAACGAATGGATTTAAAGACATGGGAAGGAAAAGTAAAATGAAAACGGGAAAGGAATGAAAAATAAACGAAGTGAAAGTAAAAGGAATGGAAGTGAAGGGCAGGGAGAGGAGGAGAAGGGAAGACCAGGGTAGGAAAGGAAGAAAAAAAACGTAAGGGAATGGAAAGAAATTAACTCAAAGGGATGGGAAGAATTGAGCAGGAAAGGAATGAAAATTGATGAAGGTTAATGGAATGGAAGGGAATGGAAAGGAAGTGAAGGGGCTTCATTATGGAAGATCGACATCAAAAGACGTTGTAGCAAGCTGAGGCACAGGGAGAGGGCGAGGGAAAATTGGTTGACTGCGAAGCTTCACGGAGTATTGTGACCGAGTTCAAAGAAACGTATTAGTGTTTCATTAAGAGGCAATACGGCACAAACGAATGATACAGAGCATATATAAATGTGTGTGTGTGTGCGTGTGTGTGTTTGTATATATACACATATATACATAGATATATGCACACATATATATATACTACATACATGCATACATAAACACACTCATACATTCATACATACATGCATATACCGTACGTACATACATACATAAATAAACATTCATACATGCATATATATATATATATATACATACATACATACATACATACATACACACATACACAATCGTACATACATACCTGTAAAGGATGGCAAAATAATTTTTGTCTATTTAGACATTTTCAATTTGCTGCTACGAGTAATACAGTTTATTTAATGATACAGTCATTCAGCTTATATTTCCATGCCTAATTCAGATTTTGGTCAAAGGGTTGTTTAATGTTACAAGACTTGATTTTTATCTTTTGGAGCATAATTGGAAATCAGTTTTCCTGATGTCTCGGTCACAGGTAGCGTCATCGGAAGCATACTTGTCTCGCATTGGCTTTATTGTGCGTTCGAATCCTGCACTCCTCATCTATTCCCATCAGTGACTGTTAATGACCTAGCCCAACAGTCCCCAAAGCACATCATAAGGTTAAGGTGACGGCTTCGGCCGCAGTTACTCCTCAGCGCCTCCTGGCGTAGGCTCCTCATCCTCAGTGCAAAACTCATCTGATGCTGGATGTATACGTAAATGTGCGGTTCACCATGGTCTTAGATCACGTGTTGGCCTCGTGATTGACAGCTAATACCCTTCTGGACGAGACCTCAAAGCGCATACATATTCACCACGGTCTTGAATCACATGGAGGACTCGTGATCGACAGCTGTTACCCTCCCGGATGAGAGCTCGGCGTCCTTATATGACCTGATCTATGGTTAATGCTCTGACCTTAGACACTCAACTCCTTGCTCACTAGAGTTGAATATGTACATATGTGTAATCAAATCAGCTGGCGGCATCCAGACTTAAATATGTTTTGGTACGATTATTGTTCAACGATGATCGTTCATGTCTCAGTGATGTTCATCAAACGATTGTCTAGATCAGCGTTTTTCAATTTTTTTTTTACTGCGACCCACAGCAAGAACCACAGTTTACATCGCGACCCATAATACTTAGGTGTAATAAGATATATATATATATATATATATATATATATATATATATATATATATATATATATATATATATATAGAGAGAGAGAGAGAGAGAGAGAGAGAGAGAGAGAGAGAGAGAGAAAAGGAAATGAACGGGAAAGGGAGAGGGAAAGAGAGAAAGAATTAAGAGAGATATATCAGGAAACGTTCATTTTTCCTCATCATCTCTTCCTCCTCCTCCTCCGCCTTGCTCTCACTTGCGTTTTTTTCTTTCCTTTCTTTTTTGTCGCGACGCATTTTCTTTTTCAAGCGACCCACTGAAGGGTCGGGACCCACAGTTTGAAAAACGCTGATCTAGACAACTAATTCTTTGTTCTTGAATGGGGATGTTTTGCCTCGAGCTGCAAAGTACGAGACTGGTCATTTTAACCCAACCTACAACCAACCCGCTTACCCTAAATAGGATGCAAGGTAGTAGGATGCGTGTCACCCGCCATTGGCTGTGTTAGTGATGATAA
>NC_134804.1:34365246-34437746 GCF_046742065.1 Oratosquilla oratoria | reverse complement strand
GGTAGGTTGGATGTAAAGAAGGAGGTTGAAAGAGGGAGAAGGAGCGAGACAAGGAGACAAAAAGGAGGGAGTGGAGAGGGAGGCAGAAGGAGGCGTGAAAGTTTAGGGAGTAATATAAAATGTGTTGGAGTGAGGGCGGGTGGGGGGGAGAAAGGGAGGGAAGGAGGAGGAGGAGGAGGAGGAGGAGGAGGAGGAGTCTTGGAGGGATGTGGGCGGGAGAGGTGTGATGGCCATGCTTCACGGTTGTCAGGGGCCACTTGGGAAGAAGAGAGGCCCCCTCCCCCTCCCCCTCCCCCTCCCCCCCTTGAGGGAGAAGGCCCCTTCCTTGCCTCACCCACCCCTCGGGGGAGGGACAAGGGAAGGGAGGGGTAGTGTGCAAGGGGTCTTCTATATGGAAAAGACGAAGACCCCGGGAGGGCTGTTGGGGGGCCAAAGGAGGTGCACAGGGTGAGAAGGAAGTGGAGAAGGAGGAGGAGAAAGGAAAGGAGGAGGAGGGTGAGAAAGTGAAAGAAGAGGAGGAGGAGGAGGAGGAGGAGAAGGAGGAGAAAGCAAAGAAAGTGGGTGAGAGGGTGAGAAGGAAGTGGAGGAGGAGGAGAAGAAGAAGAAGAAGAAGAAGAAAGGAAAGGAGGGAGAGGTGAGGAAGTGAAGGAAGAGGAGGAGGAGAAAGCAAAGGAGGTGTGTGAGAAAATGAAGGAAGAGGAAAGAGGGGGAGATGGAAATGAAAGAGGAAGAGGAGGAGAAAGAAAAGGAGGAGGAGGAGGAAGAGAAAGTGTTTGAAGAGGAGGAGGAGGAAGAGAAAGCAAAGAAGGTGGGTGAGAAAGTGAAGGAAGAGGAAAGAGGGGAAGAAGAAAAAGAAAGAGGAAGAGGAGGAGAAAGCAAAGGAGGAAGAGGGTGAGAAAGTGAAGGAAGAAGAGGAGTAGGAGGAGAAAGCAAAGAAGGTGGGTGAGAAGGTGAAGGAAGAGGAAAGAGGTGAGAAGGAAAAGAAAGAGGAAGAGGTGAAGGAAGTAAGAAGGAAGAGAAAGAGGAGGAGGAGGAGGAATATTCTGAGAGGAGAGAAGAATATAATTTTGGAGTCCAAGGTTCATTGTTACTCCAAGAATTTATGGCACAAAAAGAGAAGAAAAGGAGAATAAAACGAAGAGGAAGAGAATAGAAAAGAGGGAAAAAGAGGAGGTTGAGGAGAGAGAGGAGAGGAGAGGAAAACAAAACTAATAGGAGCGAAATATAAAATAGAAAAAAGAAGAGAAGGAGTGTGAGGAGAGGAAGAAGAGCGAGGAGAAAATGAGCAGGAAAACATCAAAGTAAAATAGAATATAACTAAAGTGATGATGAGGAGGAGGAGGAAGGGGAAGGGAATAGGTAGGTCTTAGGAAAGGGAATTAACTTAGATCAAGTGTTACAAGGATAGGGGGTCCTAGGGCCAGGAATTAGGGATCACTCCTAACTAATTATGGGATAAAGAACTGGGAATTAGGAGTGGTTGGGTGGAGTTAGGGGTGGTGGAAGAGTGGGGAAGTTCGTGGACTGTTTTGATCACAGGAGATGGTTTCTACACAGGTACCAGTGACTGCACAATACCCAGGCTATTACTTACCTCACCATTTCACTTCCACAAAATGGGAAGTGAAAAACCCCTGGTAGGACAAGTCTTTTTTTTTTTTTTTTTTTTTTAAAGGCCGATGTATGGGTCGCCTCCCTGCCTAGCCAGGGTTGTCAGAACCCAACGCAAGAACCCTGGAGCGGGTCCCGGGAATCGAACTCACGATCACGTGCTCATGAGTTCGAGACGGTATCCAGATAAATAAAAAAATCGTCTACGTTAATTTGATAAAGTAAATAAAATGAAACTCGTAAAAATAATGAATAAATAAGATGTTTGCCCTACGTATTTATTTGTTTATTTTTGTTATTTTCTTAGCTTCTCGCTTCAAAAAAACAAATGAATGAATAAATAAATAAATAAATAAGATAAATCTGCGCAATGGTATTTTGTGTTTTCTTCTGCGCCGAATATCTCGTCAGGCTCTAGCTTTGCACAATATTTTCCCTGAGGTCATTTGGATGAGCAACTTAGCAAAATACTGTAATGTCCTTCTCCTCCTCTCCCTTCTCTCTCCATCCTCCTCCTCGTCCTCCTCCTACTCCTCTTCGTCCTCCTCCATCTCTACTTCCTCCTCCTCCTCTTCCTCTTCTTCATCCAACCTCGTTATGACCCGAAAAGTCTTCTGTCGACCCATTGTAACTCATCGCAAGTCTGCTTCAGCGCTATTCATTTCAGGGCTTGTTCCTGAAGCCGGCCACATATTTTTGGACGCCCGAAGACTCAGCATCAGGGATCTTCGGGGTGTCTTCCCTCGCTCTTAAGTTCCTCGTGAGGGTCAGCGAGAGAAACTTCATGAACATAAAAACATAAGAATAAAGGAGACTGCAAGAGACCATAAGGCCTACACTAGGCAGAAGAAATTTGGCAAAGAACATTTTGAGATCGTTGGTCATTTTGTTGTGGCTCTTTCACTGATTCTTGAGGCACTCCTCCGCTAAGATCAGGGATCTTCGGGGTGTCTTCCCTCGCTCCTAAGTTCCTCGTGAGGGTCAGCAAGAAAAACTTCCATGAATGCGGAGAACTTTGGGGAAGAACATTTCAAGTTTGTTGATAATTTCGTTGTGACTCTTTCACTGATCCTTGAGGCACTCCTCCGCTAAGATTCAGCATCAAGGATCTTCGGGGTGTCTTCCCTCGCTCCTAAGTTCCTCGTGAGGGTCAGCAAGAAAAACTTCCATGAATGCGGAGAACTTTGGCGAAGAACATTTCAAGTTCGTTGATAATTTCGTTGTGACTCTTTCACTGATCCTTGAGGCACTCCTCCGCTAAGATTCAGCATCAAGGATCTTCGGGGTGTCTTCCCTCGCTCCTAAGTTCCTCGTGAGGGTCAGCAAGAAAAACTTCCATGAATGCGTAGAACTTTGGCGAAGAACATTTCAAGTTCGTTGATCATTTCGTTGTGACTCTTTCACTGATCCTTGAGGCACTCCTCCGCTAAGATTTAGCATCAGGGATCTTCGGGGTGTCTTCCCTCGCTATTAAGTTCCATGTGAGGGTCAGCGAGAGAAACTTCATGAATACGAAGAACTTTGGCAAAGAACATTTTGAGATCGTTGATCTTTTCGCTGTGGCTCTTTCACTGATCCTTGAGGCACTCCTCCGCTAAGAAGACTCACCATCAGGGATCTTCGGGGTGTCTTCCCTCGCTCTTAAGTTCCTCGTGAAGGTTCAGCGAGAGAAACTTCACGAATGCGAAGAACTTTGGCGATAAACATTTTGAGTTCGTTGATCATTTATTTGGGGCTCTTTCACTGATCTTTGGTGCACTCCTCCGCTAAGGAAACGGTCCAGCCCACCTCGACTAAATCAACCCCAATTAACTCCCTTACAGAGTGATACTAAAGACCTGGTCACACGTTCAAGATTCTCGTCAAATGTTGTGAATTTGAGAATCTGGAAGACGACTTTTGCTTACAGTATTCTAGACTCTCCTAAGTCTACAATTCAACAATGTATCTAATATTCGTATAAGTTTAACCTCTTTTAGTTCATCATTCAGCTTATCAATATATGACGCAAAGGGGATTTGACATTTGGAGATTCGAAAAATTAAAGATTGTAACCTAAGTCGTTTGTACTCAAACGAACTCAGTCGCGTTGCTACCACCTGGCCGTTCTAATCCTTCCAGTAGTAGACGTACTTGTAAAATCCATATTTGGCAAGACTAATTCCTTCCCTACCTGGTGGCACTGTACATGTCTCCAGGCGATTTTATTCACTTATGTAGCCTACCCATCAGCAGCGAAAGGGTAGTTAAGGAAATAGGCGAAAACTGGTTTACCAACAAAGTGGTTAACGAAGGGAATTCTTATTAACAATGCAGTGAGCACTGAAAGTTTTGGTTGTTTTAAGAAAATATTAGATAACTTTATGGATAGGGATGACAGATGGTAAGGGAACTGCTTAGTGTAGGCCATATGGTCTCTTGCACTCTCTTCTGAGTTTATTTAGTTTTTTACGGGGTGGTACTCTTCCTTGATACTGTCGAAGCCGTCAGACGATTTAATTCGTTTTCGTGGCTCGCCGCAGGAGGCAAAGGAGAGAGAGAGAGAGAGAGAGATAGAGAGAGCGAGCGCTTGGCACCTCCTCCTCAGGGGGCCAAAGTTGATACAACGGTGTTATTGTATAAATTAATCTGGCTCTTTTTCCCATACGGTTAAGCAAGTTCTAATTGTGTGCGTGTGTGTATGTGTATGTGCGTTTGTGTGGCATGGGTGTAGTGTGTGTACGTGTGTGGTTTATGTGTTCGAGGGTTTCTGAGTGTGTGTGTGTGTGGGGGGGCTTGTATATGTGTGTGTGTGTGTATTCATCTGTGTATATATATGTGTGTGTGTGTGTGTGTGTGTGTGTGTGTGTGTGTGTGTGTGTGTGTGTGTGTGTGTGTGTGTGTGTGTGTGTGTGTGTGTGTGTGGTAACTATAGCAAGTGCAGGGGAAGTGTCTTGCTAGTAGTAGTTGTAATATTTTAGTATTAGTTGTACTTTATATGGCAGCAGTATTAATACCAGAATTGTAAACAGTTGTAGCATTTGTAATGATAGCGATACCATTACTAGTACTTTTAACAGTTGTAATAATGACTTTCACATACGAACAAGTTAAGTCATACCAGGAGCTTTATTAATGGGGGACTAGGTTTTCTAGGCAGCTGTGATTAAATTATAATTCGAGCATAATCCTGGTTAATTTTATGATGTGTGTCGATTGTACCCTAAATTAAAATTACGAGTTTGAAACTGAACAGTAATATTTCGTCCCTATTTAAGCAAATCTGTTGTTGGTTAAAATTATCATATAACATAAGGTTAGTTAAAGGGAGATTAAAGTAACTTGCAAAATGGATTAAATGAAGTTTCAGATATTCAGTTGACTTGTTTCAACTTAAAGACTTCGGTTCTGCATTTCTTAAAAGAGAAATAAGAAAAATGAAAATTAAGTATTTTCATGTTTGATAGTGCAGCTGCTCTTGCTGTTGCTGATAATGGTACAGCTGCTCTTGATGCTACTGGTGGTGCAGCTCCCTTTGTTGTTGCTGATAATGGTACAGCTGCTCTTGATGCTGCTGCTGGTGCAGCTGCTCTTGATGCTGCTGGTGGTGCAGCTGCTCTTAATGCTGCTGGTGTGCAGCTGTTCTTGATGCCGGTGGTTGTGTAGCTGCTCTTGATGCTGATGGTGTTGCAGCTGGTCTTGATGCTGCAGTTCGTGCAGCTGCTCTTGGTGCTGCTGCTGGTGCAGCTGCTCTTGATACTGTTGCTGGTTGTGCAGCTGCTCTTGATACTGCTGGTGTTGCAGCTGCTCTTGATGCTGGTAGTGTTACAGCTACTCTTGATGCTGCTGGTGGTGCATCTGCTCTTGATACTACTGGTGGTGCAGCTGCTCTTGATGCTGGTGGTGGTAAAGCTGTTCTTGATGCTGCAGGTGATGCAGCTGCTCTTGATACTGTTGGTGTTGCAGCTGCTCTTGATATTGCTGGTGGTAAAGCTGTTCCTGATGCTGCAGGTGATGCAGCTGCTCTTGATATTACTGGTGGTGTTGCAGCTGCTCTTGATATTGCTGGTGGTGCAGCTGCTCTTGATACTTGTAGTGCAGTTGCTCTTGATGTTGGTGGTGGTGCAGCTGCTCTTGATGCTGGTGGTGACTGTGTGCAGCTGCTCTTGATGCTGCTTGTGGTGCAGTTGCTCTTGTAGGTGTTAATGGTGCAGCTGCTTTTGTAGATGTTGATGACACAGTTACTCCTCCTGCTGCTGATAATGGTGCAGCTGCTTTTGCTACTGCTGATAACGGTGCAGCTGCTTTTGCTGCTGTTGATAATGGTGCAGCTGCTCTTGTTACTGCTGGTAATGTTGCAGCAGCACTTGTTACTGCTGGAAATGGTGGAGCTGCTCCTCTTGCTCCTGGTAATGGTGCAGCTGCTCTTCTTGCTGCTGGTAATGGTGCAGCTGGTCTTGTTGCTGATGCACCTACTGTATTTGCTGGTGCTTCTGCCGCCGCTACTGCTGCTACAGCTGCTACTATTACCGCTGTTGGTCTTATTCTGTTTCTTCTGCAGCTGTTGTTTCTGCTGTTGACGGCGGTTTTTTTTTCTGGCTTTGAATCTGCTGTGCCTACAGCTGACACTACTGCTGTTGCCTAATCTGTGTTTCCTAAAACTCGATTAACTTCTAAACGGCAGGTTGGAAGGGTTTGGAAAGGGCGCCAGTTAGCCCGTATAGCCTCGCATCGTCTCCCAAAAATTTAAGAATGGTCGCCGCTGCCGGGACTCTTGAACAGCGATGTGTAACTTAAGTAGTCTGGTTAGGGAAAGTTAGAAAAAGTTAGGTAAGGTTAGGTAAGATTAGACTAGGTTACTTTTGTGTGGTAATTTTCTGTAAGGTAGATTTTTTTTTTTTTTTTTTTTTTTTTAGTCCTCAGAAGCGCCTGATGGAGGTAACATTGTATTATGGGATTTTATTCAGAAGTGTGGTCCCGGGTTGTCCCATGCTTATGATAGGGACCGCACTTCTAAACTAAATACATTTTGACCATTATTAATTAGCACAATTGAGGCTTCATAATAAAACGAACTAAAACTCAAATTTCAGAAAACACCCCCCCCCACAAAAAAATGACCAATAAAAGAAATGTAACACCGATAAGGGGAGGGGGAAGGAGGGTGAAGTTGCCACGGAAATGAATTAAATAGTTTGTCGGTGCCTAAACTGAAGGAAAAAAGCGCCACACAGCGTGGGAAGGACTCTTGCATGCAAATGTCGAAATGTGTATAATTCCCGAAACCTGAAATTATCGAGTTGCAAAGGGAAGGTTTTGGGAGGAAGAAAGGGGAGACGAATGGGGGAACTCTGAGGGAAAGAGAAACGGAGAGAGGGAGAGAAGAAAAAGAGCAAATGAGATGGGGGCGAGGAGAGTTGAGAGGTATTCTCTTGTACCTTCTCTTCCACCTCCTCTTCCACCTCCTCCTCTTGCACCTCTAGCTCCTCTTCCTTCAGTTTCTCTTCTTCCAGGCATCCTTCTTCCAAGTAATCTAGACCTCCCCACCTCTTCCAGTTCTATTTCCCAGCTCTCCTTTCACCCCTTCCGTCCCTCTCCAGCTCCTCCCTAAGTTTCCCCTCCTCCCAAGCTCCTCCCTAAATTCCCCATTCCCCCTAGCTCCTCCCGAAGTTCCTCCCTTCCCCAGTGCATCCCAAAGTTCCCCCCTTCCCCCTAGCTCTTCCCGAAGTCCCCCCTCCCCAGCTCATCCCAAAGTTCCCCCTTCCCTCTAGCTCCTCCCGAAGTTCCCCCCTCCTCCAGCTCCTCTTGATGTTTCCCCTTCCACCTTGCTCCTCTTGAAGTTCTCCCTCCCCAAACTTCTCCCAAAGTTCCCATCTTCCCCAGGTCCTCCCAGAGTTCCCCCTTCCCCCAGCTCCTCCCAACGTTTCCCCTCCGCCCAACTCTTCCAAAAGTTCCCACCTCCCCCAGTTCCTCCAAAAGTTCCCACTTCTACAAGCTCTTCCAGAAGTCCCCCTCCACCAGCTCCTCCAAAAGTTCCGCCTCCTCCCAAGCTCCTCGAGCTTCTTTGGCTCCACCCTTAGCTCCTTTAGCTGCTGCAGCTCCCCACCTCTCCCAGCTCCCCGCCTCCTCTTCCAGTTCACCCCACCTCCTCTTCCAGTTCACCTCACGTTCTCTTCCAGTTCACCCCACCTCCTCTTCCAGTTCACCCCACCTCCTCTTCCAGTTCACCCCACCTCCTCCTCCAGTTCACCCCACCTCCTCTTCCAGTTCACCCCACCTCTTCAAGTTCACCCCACCTCTTCAAGTTCACCCCACCTCTTCCAGTTCACCCCACCTCTTCTAGTTCACTCCCACCTCTTCCAGTTCACCCCATCTACTCTTCCAGTTCACCCCATCTACTCTTCCAGTTCACCCCACCTCTTCCAGTTCACCCAACCTCTTCCAGTTCACCCCACCTCTTCCAGTTCACCCCACCTCTTCCAGTTCACCCCACCTCTTCTAGTTCACTCCATCTCCTCTTCCAGTTCACTCCCACCTCTTCTAGTTCACTCCCACCTCTTCCAGTTTACCCCATCTCCTCTTCCAGTTCACCCCACCTCTTCTAGTTCACTCCCACCTCTTCCAGTTCACCCCATCTCCTCTTCCAGTTCACCCCACCTCTTCCAGTTTACCCCACCTCCTCCAGTTCATCCCATCTCTTCCAGGTCACCCAACCTCTTCCAGTTCACCCAACCTCTTCCAGTTCACTCCCATCTCTTCCAGTTCATCCCACCTCTACCAGTTCACCCCACCTCTTCCAGTTCACCCCACCTCTTCCAGGTCACCCAACCTCTTCCAGTTCACCCAACCTCTTCCAGTTCACTCCCATCTCTTCCAGTTCATCCCACCTCTACCAGTTCACCCCACCTCTTCCAGTTCACCCCCCTCTTCCAGTTCATCCCATCTCCTCTCTTCAAGTTCACCCCCATCCCTTCCAGGTCACTTCACCTTCTCTTTCAGTTCACCTTTTTCCAACCCACCCATTCTTCTCTCCGATGTACTCTTGTTTTTCCTTTCCAGTTCCCCTCTCCTCTTCCAGTTCCCCCCTCCTTTTACTGCTCTTGTTCTCCTTAGTCATCCTTTAGTTACTCCTGTTCCTTTTCCTCCCTATTCTTATTCCTCCTACTATTACTCCTCCTATGTTCCTATCTGTTTCCTCTTCTTTGTAATCCTCCTTTATTTTCTCATCGTATAAGTCAGTGACAGAAACAAGTACTATCCCAGAACAGGGACCCATTACATGGGTTTATTGTCAAAGAATTCTTCGAAGGTCCAAGGATCGTTGCCGCCGGCTCTTGGGCTGCGGGTTTCCAGTCACTGAAGCTCTCGGCAACATTCGTCATCAGCGCTGGAAGACGGCGGGATAACACCATCGGTTATTCAGAGCAGATCTTCAAGAAAATTTCAATTTAAGAAAACGAAAGTTTGGATTGGCGGAGAGACGGTGGGATTTACAGATTTTTTTTTTTTTTTTTTTTCAAACTGCAGAAGCTTCAGCTAGGAAGACCTAAGGACGCAAAGTGGATCGCCTCTTTAAAAAAAAAAACATCCTCATCCCCCTCCACCCCCAGCATCCTCTGCGTTTATACGAGGTAGGTGATCTCTTCCTCGGCATTTGGAGGACGAGGCCGGATTAGAGGATTGCCTGGAAGTCTGTTTTTAGCTGGATTGTGAGAGTTCCCATCGGAGGCGACCGATTTCCGATACTGCGGAATCGGAGACATTTTCAAATCAAAACGCAAGGGGAGGAGGGGAAGGGGGGGAGGGGAGAGGAGGGGAGGGAGGGAGAGGTAGTGGTAATTCCTTGCCCTCTTCTCTCTCTCTCTCTCTCTCTCTCTCTCTCTCTCTCTCTCTCTCTCTCTCTCTCTCTCTCTCTCTCTCTCTCTCTCTCTCTCTCTCTCTCTCTCTCTCTCTCTCTCTCCCTCCCTCTACTCTCTCTCGCCCATCTCTCCATCACCACTCACCTTCCACCCCCTCCACTTCTTCCCCCCTCCACCTTTTTCTGGCTCCACCTCCTCCCCCTCCACCGCTCTACCCCTCCACCTCCTCCCCTTCCACCTCTCTCCCCCTCCATTTTCCTCCCCCTCCCCCACCTCTCTCTCCCTCCATCATGCTTCCCTTCCACCTCTCTCCCCTCCACCCTCCTCCTTCTCCACCTCCCTTCCCCCTCCACCTTCCGCCACATCTCCCCTTCCACCTCTCCTCCACATCTCCTTCTCCACCTCTCTCCCATTCTACTATACTCCCTCTCCACCTCTCTCCTCCACCTTCCTTCCCCTCCCCATCTCTTCCCCTCCACCTTACCTCCCTCCTCTACCGACCTCCCCCTCTTCCTCTTCCCCTTCCCCTTCCACTTACCTCTTCCACTCCCTCCACCTTTATCCTCCTCCACCTCCACCATGCCCCCTCCACCTTCTTCCTAAATACCTCTCAATCCCTCAACCTCTATTCTCCTCTTCCCCTCCACCTCTCTCCTCCTCCCCCTCCCTCGACCTCTCTCCTCCTCCCCCTCCCTCGACCTCTCTCCTCCTCCCCCTCCTTCCACCTCTCCTTCTCACCCTCCCTCCACCTCTCTCCTCCTCCCCCTCCCTCCACCTCTTTTCTCCTCCTCCCCCTCCCTCCACCTCTTTTCTCCTCCCCTTCCCTCCACCTCTCTCCTCCTCCCCCTTCCTTCACTCCTCCTCCCCCTCCACCCCCTCCCCCTCCACCTTCCTACCCCTCCACCTTCATCGCAGTCACCCTTTCCGGGGAGGAGTTCAGCGCCCCACCCCCTCCCTGTCTCCCTGTCCCTCCCACCACCCTCCCCTCTTCCCATCGCCCCTCCCTCCCTCTCCCTCCCATCGCCCCTCCCTCCCATCGCCCCTCCCTCCCTCGCACCCTCCTTGTCCCCTCGCCCACCTCCTCTCCACCTCCACGCCTTCTGGACTACCAGAGGCGTTCCAGTATTAGGAAAATTGTTTTTCTACACCGTCCTTGTTGGTCAACAGGGGCACATAAAAGAGGACCAGGGGGCGGGGGGGGGGGAGACGAGGGGGGGAAGGGGGATATGTCCACCCCTCTCCCTTTGCCCTCCCCCCTCCCCCCTCCCCCATGCTGTTCCATGGACCAGTCCCACTCCATTTATCTTTGGCTCAATGCCTCCCCCATGCAAGATCTCACTCTACCTGATCAACCCATTTGTTTCTCTACTTGGCCCCCTCCTCCCAAATCCCCCCTCCTCCCAACTCACTCTCCTCCCAAATTCCCCCCTCCTCCCCATTCCCCCCTCCGACATGACACCCCCCCACCCCACCCCACCCAACACTCCCTTTCCAGGCCACTGCCTTCATTTGTTTCCAGTTTCAATCCTTTTAACCTACCAGTTCCTTTATCTCTCGCCTCCCTCCTTCACCCTCATTCCCTCTCTCTCACTCCCTCTCCATCTCTCTCCCTCCTCTCCCTCCCCGACTCTCCCTTTATCTCGCTCTCTCCCTGTCTGTCTGTCTCTCTATCTCTCTTTTTCCTTCCCACTTTTTCATTTGATTTTCTTCCCTTCCATTTCCTCCCCAACTTCCCCCTCCCCTTGCTCTTCCTCTTTCCCCTCCCACTGCCCCCATTCCTTCTTCCCTCTCCGTCTTTACCCCCCTCCGTCTTTCCCCCCTCCTTCTTCCCCCCTTCCGTCTTTTCCCCTTCCTTCTTCCCCCATCCGTCTCCCCCATCCATCATTCACCCTATATGTCTTCCTTATCCACTCAACCACCTACCACATTTCCCCCACCTATATCCTCTCCCCCACCTACCCCCTTTCCCCACTTATCCCCCTTCTTCCACTTATCCCCTCTCCTCCACTTATCCCATTCCCCCCCTCACCTCCCCCCTCTTCCAACATCCTTTCCTCCACCTACCTCCCTTCCCCCCACTTCCTACCTTTCCCCCACCTTTTACCTCCTTTTCCCCACTTCCTACCTCCTTTCCCTCATCTACCCCACATTCTACTTCCCTCCCCACTTCCACTGCCTTTCCCTCTTCCCCCACTTCCCCTTATTCCTCCACTCCCCCCTCTTCCTGTCTCTCCCAACTGCCTCCCCATCTTCCCCCACTTCACCCTGTTCCCCCTTCTTGACCCTCCCCCCTCCCCCCTTCCTCACCTTCAACCCCTTATCCTCTTCACCCCTTCCACGTCCCACTCCCTCCCTTGTTCACCCTCTTTGCGTTAGACGGCAGTTATAGTGAACAGAGAAACAAACATAGTTGCCAAAGGTTTTACGTGTCTGTGGAGAACGAAGGAGTGACCGTAGCATTGTCCTTATAGGACAAAGGGTCGAAACTCGAAAGAAAGTTCCAATTACCTCTGGAGTAAACGTATGATGTAGTGACATTTTTGTGTGTTAGAGAGAGAAGAGAAAGATTTAGAGAGAGAGAAAAAAAAAGAAAAGAAAATGGTTTGGAAACTATTTCATGTTGGAATTTGTCGTCGTCGTCGTCGTCGTTGTCGTAGTTTTCGTCACGGCGCCAAAAGAATTGTCGTTTTCGTCGTGGCGCCAAAAGATTTGTCGTTTTCGTCGTGGCGTCAAAAGAGCTTTAAGGATTTGTTTAACAAAGCGTGATGTAATGGCGTTTTTTTGTCTTGCCCTCTTGAGGAAGGAATTCCTCCCCCTCTTCCCCCTCTCCTTTATCCCTGTACTCCTTCACCTCTTCCCCTCCTCCTTCCCCCCACCTCTCGCCCCCCACCTTCCTTTCACCTCCCCCTTCCTTTAGCCTCCACTTCCTCCTTCCCTTCTTACCCCTTTCCTTCATAGTTTCTTACCCCCCTCCCACCATTTTGTCCATTCCCTTCCTCCTTTCCCCCTTCCTCCTTTTCGCCCCCCCTTCCTCCTTTCCTTCTCGCCCTTTCACTTTTCCTCCTCCCCCTCTCACCCCCTTCTCTCAACCTCCCCACCCACCCACTCGCTCCCTGTCTGGATCCCCCCCCTCTTTTCGCCTCTCTCCCCTCGCCTCATCCTCTCCTCTTTTATACCCACCCTCAGTCACCCCCAATCTTTCACACCTTGTTAACCTCCCAAATTGATGATAAATTTACACTACGGTCAAGGTCTGAAGTTTTGATCCGCGTCGTGGTCTATGTAACTTTATATTTTTTCCCTCAGTTATACTGGTCTGAAGTTGAAGGGAATGAACAGAAGTTTCTTCAGGTTTTGTAAAATATATTGGTTGTTTTAAGTACTTTTATCCATGACTTTGCATCACCTTTTTCCGAAACGACCCTATGTTTACAATGTTCGTCACAAACTCGCCAATATCCGTTTAGTTCATCAGGCCACACTGAGGTTTTTGGGTGTGGCAAGGAAGGGTCATCTTTGTTGACTTGGTGGTCAAGTCTCCCGTCCTCGGGTCGTGCTCAGCATCCAGCCGTCCCCAGCCTAGACCTTGTTGTTCCCGAAGACCTTTTAAAGGTCTCAAGAGGGCCTGGAAGTCTCTTGGCCCTGAAGATATGGGACCCTGAGGAGGACCAGGTCCCGAAGAGTGTATGCGTTCATTGCATAGTGATAACCTCGCTCCTGACCCGGAAGTCTCGTGTAACCCTTCTTCCGCCCTCCTTTTGGGGTCGTGGCCCCTTGTTTGAACACATCTGCGTCAACCATTCAGTATTGTTTTGGTCCTTTCGAGTCCGTATTCTGTTGGAAGGAAGTCGAAGCCAAGGCCAGTGTCTTGCCAAACGGACAATTTTAGTAATTGGTAAGCGCCAGTCTTGCTTCCAAACCAAGTTTCAACCAATTGAACGCGGCAACAGAATTAATAGAGTCTGATCCCACTCAGGAGTGACTTTAAGTAATCCGAGGAGAACTCTCCGGGCGTGGTGGGGTCCCGACCTATTGGTACCTCCTTCAAGTGTCCGTCCCCAAGGGATCATCAAGTCGTTTTCCTTGAAGGAACGGGAAGTCGTAAAATCGGTCACCTTATCGACGTGGTCGAGGATTCCAAGAGGTCACGATGGAAGACCAATAATTGAACGCGTTTTTATAAGCCACCAAAAGGTGCTAAACCCAAAGTCAGTGGTTTTAAGTCAGGGGCCCAGGGGCTACCTAAGGGACCCAACGGCGAAGGGGAGATAGGGCGCAGGGCACCCCCTACTACCCCCCTCCCCCACCAAGGGTCCATAAAAGTTCCTAAGGAAGCCCATATAAAAAAAGTATTCAAAACAAACTCCAGGAGCTTACGCAACAATATCGAACTTTACCATTTCCCACCCATTCCCTCGCCCTCTTTCACCTAACCCCATCTCCACCTTTCACCTACCCCACCCCGCCTTTCACCTAACTCCCTTCCCTCACCTCACCTTTCACTCAACTCCCCTCCTCCGCTTCTCATCTAAAACCCCTCCCCACCTTTCACCTAACTCCCTTCCCTCACCTTTCACCCAACTCCCCTCCCCACCTTTCACCTAACTCCCCTCCCCCACCTTTCACCTAACTCCCCTCCCCCGGTTCTCACCTAACTCCCCTCCCTCACTTCTCACCTGACTCCCCTCCCCCACTTTTCACCTAACTCCCTTCCCTCACCTTTCACCCAACTCCCCTCCCCCGCTTCTCACCTAACTCCCCTCCCCCACCTTTCACCTAACTCCCTTCCCTTACCTTTCACCCAACTCCCCTCCCCACCTTTCACCTAATTCCCCTCCCCCACCTTTCACCTAAATCCCCTCCCCCGGTTCTCACCTAACTCCCCTCCCCCACTTCTCACCTAACTCCCTCCCCCACCTTTCACCTAACTCCCTTCCCTTACCTTTCACCCAACTCCCCTCCCCACCTTTCACCTAATTCCCCTCCCCCACCTTTCACCTAAATCCCCTCCCCCGGTTCTCACCTAACTCCCCTCCCCCACTTCTCACCTAACTCCCCTCCCCCACTTTTCACTTAATTCCCTTCCTTCACCTTTCACCCAACTCCCCTCCCCCGCTTCTCACCTAACTCCCCTCCCCCACCTTTCACCTATCTCCCCTCCCTCACCTTTCACCCAACTCCCCTCCCCACCTTTCACCTAACTCCCCTCCCCCACCTTTCACCTAACTCCCCTCCCCCGGTTCTCACCTAACTCCCCTCCCCCACTTCTCACCTAACCCCCCTCCCCACTTTTCACCAAACTCCCTTCACTCACCTTTCCCCCAACCCCCCTTCCCCGCTTCTCACCTGACTCCCCTCCCCCACCTTTCACCTAACTCCCTTCCCTCACCTTTCACCCAACTCCCCTTCCCCGCTTCTCACCTAACTCCCCTCCCCCACTTCTCACCTAACTCCCCTCCCCCACTTCTCACCTAACTCCCAGCCTTTCTCATTCCCCATTTACTTCCACAACCTCCACCACCAACTCCACCCCTTCCTCCACCTGCCACGTCTTCCTTTGACGGTATTGTAAGTGTTTTGAATGTACTTCGTTATAATCCTGGACTTGACCCTTGAGGGTGAGCTACGGGAAACTTGGGTGTGAAGGCCCACTTGAGACCTGAGACCTCCCAACAACAGGGCACTTCAGTAGCTCGCTTGGGGCTGTTGGCCATCGGGGTCAACAAGGGATGTGGAGGTCCGGAGGTCACTTGTGTCCACTTTCCTTTTGCTCCACTTCTCCTCAATGTATACATGTGTGTATATGTACATATGTATACATTGTGCATCTGTGTATATAGGGACGTGTGTGTAGTTGGTATATACAGTGTGTATGCAAGAATTTGTTAATAACTTCCCCATACATACACTTGCCCTTTCCTCTTGTGATTGATACTGTTCAAAGCCTGAGACTCTTGTGGTTCTTCTGAAGAGCACCTCCGCCTCGGTCTTTTCCGAAGGGAGGCGTTGGTGTCTCCGCCTTCAGAACTTCGTATCTCTCCCATCGACGGCAGAGAGACACGTTCACCCTCCTCACCCCCCCCACCCCCCATACTGCGTTCCTCGCCTACAGGAGCGATAGTACCTGCGGCGTATTCGATGTCGCTGACGCAGTGATTGATACGAAGTGAGGGGCCCTATCTACCTGCGTTCCTATGTGAGGGGTTGTTCCTTGACGTGTTGCTTGTTTGTTTTTGTGTGGATGGCTGTGTGTGTGTGTGTGTGTGTGTGTGTGTGTGTGTGTGTGTGTGTGTGTGTGTGTGTGTATTTATTTACCTAGTTGTATTATACAGGAAGGGGAGCTATACTCGTAGTGACCCGTCTTTGTATTTCACAATATCTAGTTTATTCTTAAATTCTTGTATGGTGTTTGCATACACTATTGTTTCGTCCAGTTTGTTCCAAACATCCACCACTCTGTGTGGAAAACTATTTTTTTCAGATCTCTTCTATAACTATCCTTTTTGAGTTTCTTTTCATGTCCCATTGTGTGTGTTTGTGTGTGTGTGTGTGTGTATGTGTCACAATGTGCCTATCCTGACACCACAAACGCCAAACAAATTTATTCAATTCAGTGAAACTTTGGTTAAAAAATTCATTTCAATATAAGGTTGTACCCTATGCTGAATAAATTCGCCTATCGTTAGCCAAAGCTAAACCTATAAAGGTACCATTACACGGAAGCGATTGATGAAGATAGAAATGTCTCAATTACGATATCGTCACTTATACTGGATAAAACTGTCTGAAATTCGCCTTAAAATCTCAAACGAATCATCTTAGTAAATAGGTTGAGACGGGCGACCTCTTAAACGCAAAGTCCTCACTTCGGCTGAATAAAATATCTTGCGATATTCAGAACATCTGTAAAGTGTGTTATTATAGGGAACGGGTTTCTGAGATCCGGATATAACCCTCGAAGTGAGTCTCAAGGGGTGGAGGAGCTAATGAACTCGAGTACACAAGACAAAGTTTCTAGACGTCGCGAACGGTCGATGCTCAAGACTTCGATGAGAACTCCGCCGGTCGAGAACCTTTGCCGCAGAATCTTATATCAAATGTGCCATAAATCGAGGTGCGTAATAATGTAGAAATCAAAGACAAATAGGACTCTGACATTCAAGAGTTCTTTATAGATTTTTTTCCGTTAATGACTGACTGACCCTAATGGCTCGTTCATATTTGAGGTCAATTTTTTTTTTTTTTCAGACGAACGCCAGTGTGATTTTTAATGGAAGAAAAGGCTGAGAAGTGAATAGCGCTCTGGAGGAAGGGAAGTTTTGGGAGGTGGCAAAGAGGAAGACACAAGAAAGTAAACGGGGCAGAGGTGGGAGGTGGGAAAGAGAGGGGTTGGGGGCAGGGTCGGAGATTCTCAAAATTAGTTTTCCCTTGGCCCGAAACTTTACTACACTAAATTCTTGGAAGACCTGGCGCGAAGACGCGCAACACGAAGCAAGGCAAGAGAGTCAGAAATATTTTGGGCACGCGCGTGCGCCCACACACGTGTCTGTGTTTTGCTACAGCCACTTTTAACACGTTAACAAATGAACCTTGGCAGTGGAATAACAGTTCAATTCAGCATTGATGGTATATTCATTCTAAGACTTCGCCAAACATAAATATTAAGATAGCCCATCTCCGGAAACAGCAATACATAGATGACTTGCATTGCTTTCGTATACCTAAACTCTTCGACGGGGACTTTGTATAATCTCCAAAGTGAGATCCGAATAGACATTAATAGAATAGATGATATATCAGAAACAATCCAGCAGTTCTCCATATATTTGAGATAAGTGGCGTAAGGGAAACAGGTTGAAATCTTTACATATCTTGGAAGTGTGGTCGCAGAAAGCCTCAACACGTTTGCAGAAGTCCCCTTACGAATAAACCGTGGTTCAGTATCTTTTGGACTTCACATATCAGGGATTTTGAAAACTTAAGAATTCAGGCAAAGGTGGTGAGGAGCCTACGCCAGGAGGCGCTGAGTAGCTACGACCGAGGCCGTCACCTTTGCCCCATGATGCGCTTCGACTGTTGGGACAGGTAATACTCACTGCTGGGAATAGGAGAGGAGTGCGGGATTCGAACCCTGAACTAAGCGAATACGAGACCAGTGCACTACCGATAACGCCACAAGGGCATTGAGGTAAAGAACTCAGTATGTACAGCTTTTTCTACCGACGGACCTTGCCGCATCCTTGACCGTTTACCGACAACACATAACTTGATAAAGTCCTGAAATTCTTTAGCGGGCAAAGTCGACCAGTAAATAAGCCTTGCTGAAGTATGTCCGAACCTCCTCCTCCTCGGCGGGTTATGCACGGTCAGCATAAATATGCCGCAGAAGAAATGCAACATACTAAAGTATCTTCAAAGCAATGCCTCGTATAGAAAGCAGTTGTGATCGCTGCATCGGAGGAACCAGTCATCCCGAAGTTGGGAATACAGGAACGTAGACAGCGAATTTTGACAAATAAATAGATAATTAATTCTCACAGCAGTCTTCTTACCTAAGATGCAGACTGTATGTCAAGTCTGTAGGTTTAGGAGTGGCTTACAGAGCCATTGACTGTGTCATCAAAGACAAAGACAAATATACCATTAATTGTTGCAGACGTCGTCCTTTGCAGCAAGACTGCTAGTGTGTGTGTGTGTGTGTGTGTGTGTGTGTGTTTGCGATTCACCTTGGTCTTGGATCACGTGTTGGATTCGTGATCGACAGTTATTGCCTTCCCCGATGAGAGCTCAGACTTGGTATTTGGTCCCATCCTTGCCCACCAGAGTTTGAGTACCAGGACTGACTCGTTTCGCAAGATTGGTGGTCGAGAGCGATACCACTGTACCGCCGAGCTGTGTGTGTGTGTGTGTGTGTGTGTGTGTGTGTGTGTGATTCACCATCGTCTTGGATCATATGTTGGACTTGTGATCGACAGCTATTTCCCTCACGGAAGAAAGCTCAGAGCTCATATATGACCTATCTATGGGTAATGCGGTGGTCCTACACGCACACATACTCCAACTCCCCGCCCACTAGAGTTGGAGTAACGACTCGCAGCGCAGCGATGCTGAAACTATTCCAGCCTTGGGCAGGATTCGAACCCAGACCGCTGTAGTGGTGGCCGGGAACTCCACCAACTGCGCCACGAGTGTGCACGTGTGTGTGTGTGTGTGTGTGTGTGTGTGTGTGTGTGTGTGTGTGTGTGTGTGTGTGTGTGTGTGTGTGTGTGTGTGTTTGTAATAGGGAGAGCTTCTTGGCATCATATCTTAGTGTGGGTGAAATGTCTTTCTTCCATTGAATCGGATCCCAATTGTACAAGAAATATGAATGGATTTTCAATAGTTATTTGGACGTCCAAAGGTCGGCCGGCCAGCCAGCCAGCTTATCTGGACCTTCAGCTCAGGGTGAAAGGTTGCTGAGCATTTGTGACATCATTGTTCATGAAATGACGTCTTAAAACCTGACGTCATAAATCTATCCCAGGAGATCCGATGGAACCAGATGACCGTAGAGCTTCCGAAGGGCGATATGGAATGGGGTCAATTGATTTATGGGGTTCCCATGACCATTTCCCTGCGAAGTGGCTTATTGGCTAACCCATTACATAGAAGTTATGGTTACAGATCGGGTAAGGTTTGGCTGTTGTGTACCAAATGTATTTGTGGACATGTTTCCAGATTTTTTTTTTTTTTTTTTTTTTTTTTGGGTGGGGGTGGGGGGTGGGGGGTCGCGATCAATGGCAGATAATTTTTCTCAGATAAAACTGAGTGGAAGGGTGGTGAGTTAAACACCAGGAACCGTCGGTGTTTACCTCACCACCCTTCCGCTCGTTCTGTCTTACGCACTTCATCAGATAAAACTATTTTATTCCGTAGCCGATATAATCAACGCCTGTATCACTGGAGCAATAGAAGTGAAGTCATAAAGATTGTGAAGAAATTAAAGGAGATCGGGAGAATGAGATAGTTAAAGTGATCAGTATTCATTTAATTGGAAAAGAATCTAATTATAAAAAAGGCTGCATAATGCTGGTGTATCAAAAGTTCCTTATATATTGAGTACACACGACTTGAGCTGTTAGTACCCTATACATGTATATGTGTATGTGTACAACACTGAATGGGTCCCAGTGAACTGTACTACATTTCAATTTCTGCATGTATGCCTCCTCGAGTTTCTTGATGTTGATGGTTTAGAATTAAAGTGAATTTTGGTTGATAAATGTATGTATATGTGTATATATGAGTACACACACACACACACACACACATACACACACACACACACACTTTCAACGAACGGACGGCTTGACGAACGCTCTGAAGAAAAGTGCAGATTGAGGATACCAACGCAAAGAGAAGTGCCTTTTTGTATTTGCATGGGGCAATTGCTCGTGAGGTAGTGGGAAAGTAAGGAAAGAGGAGAGGGGGAGGGATTACTGGGGAAATGGAAGATAATGAGGATGTGGAGGACTTGGCCCAGGCAGACGGGCGGAAGGTCAACATGAAACGACCACCGGATGACGAAATGGCAAATAAAAATGTAAAGATTAGAAGTATAGAGAGGAGAAATACAGTAGAAAGTGACGAGAATATGTTCCAGGGATTTAAAGAGGGTGGGGGGGACACAACCCCCCCCAGACTGATAAGACTAGAGGAGAGAGTTGATAAGGTGATCGAGGACTTGGAGCGTAAGTTAGGTAATGTAGGCTCCATTCTCCAAAGAATTGAAAGATTGGAACAACTAGAGAAGGCTAACAGAAACTTAACTGAAGAAGTAGAGGACCTAAAAAGACAGTTAGGAAATGTAAAGGAGGAGAATGAGAAATTGAAGAAGAATAGTAATGAAAACAGTGAGAAAATAGCTACAGAAGCTAAAAATTGGAGAATAACTCAAGAAGGGAATAAGGTTTCATTCACTGACATAGTCAAACAGCAATTGAAAGAACATAATGAAGACTCAGTTATTAAAGTGATGAGACAGAAGGAGAATATAGTAAGAGAATTAGCTGACAAAAAGAAATGTATAATTATATTAGGAATGGAAGAGAAACATAACCCAGATAGAACCGCAAGAATCAAGGAGGAAAATGAAAGGGTAAGCAGTTTATTAAAATTAGTCCAGGAAGATGAACCAGAAATTATAAAGGAAATTGAGGAAAAATTCAGACTCGGAAAATATAGTACAGATAAGACCAGACCAATTAAGATTAAATTCAGGTCACAAACAACGGCAGAGAAAATTCTATCCAAGACAGGGAAACTAGCAACAAATGATCAATATAAAAAGGTATGGATAAAAAGAGAAATGAATAAGGAGGAAAGAGAGGCAGAAAAGCAGAAAAGAATTGAAGCTAAGGCAAAAAACGAGGAAAGAACGGAGTCAGAGAAAGAGAGATTCTATTGGAGAGTAGTGAACATGAAAATAAAGCAGTTCGACATACTAAAGAAAAACATAAGGGAAACAGAGAACACAATGGAAGTGGCAGAAAACTAAGAGTGTCTTACACAAATATAGATGGATTGATAACAGGATTGAATGAACTGAATGATTATTTGAAAGAAAAAGAACCGGACATAATGGGAATTGTAGAAACAAAATTAAAAGGCCCACTACCACCCAACAGTGTAGGACATGATACATACAATTATTGGATTAGAAACAGAGAGAAAAAACAAGGGGGTGGAGTTATGTTCCTGACAAAGAAGGATATAAACGTGAAAGGTGTCATATATGGAAAGAATACAGTAGAGATGATTATGATAGAAGTGGAAGACCGAGATAAGAAGAGCAGAAAATTTGTGATCAACTATGTGCCTCCGAAAACAGCCTCATGGGAGGAGAATGAACATAAAAGTATGTTAGAGGACACAAAGATAGCATTAACTAAAATAATGGAAGATGGAGGAAGAATAGTTATGATGGGCGACTTTAATTGCAAAGAAATCTGCTGGGAAGAAATGACAGTAAAGAGTGGTGATGACTCATGGGGAAATGCTCTACTTGAGATGATTACTGACCATTCAATGACACAATGGATACAAGAGAACACTAGGTATAGAAATGAAGAAGAACCATCGAGGCTAGACTTAATAATTACATCTGAACCTAGAATAGTGGACAAGATTGAATATAAAACACCAATAGGTAAAAGTGACCACATATTGATTGAACTGGAACTTAATGAAGAAAAATATATGAAAAGAAATGAACAATATAGAAAAGGAAGAATGATGTATGAAAAAACAAACTTTGATAAAATAAGAGAATTCTTCCAACAAGAAAACTGGGAAGAAATATACAAAGAAGAAACATCAGTGGAAGAGAAATGGAATATTTTGACAAAAATTTACAAAGAAGGAGTGGAAAAGTATGTCCCAAGACAAAAACAGGAAAAAGAATATGTAAAATGCTGGTACAACAAAAGTTGTAGGGAGTTAAAAGACAAAAGAGACAAAGCCTGGACCGGATGGAAAAAATACAGAAGACCTGAAAAATGGAAAATATATACTGGTTATAGAAATGAATATGTACAAAAGTGCAGAGAGGAAAAAAGAAAATATGAAAAAGATGTTATAGAAAAGTGTAAAGATCAACCAAAACTATTCTACAGATTTGTAAACAATAAACTGAAAAACAAACAAGACTTGGAGAAATTAAGACAAGGGGGAGTTGAATACACTGAGGAAATGGAAATGGCAGAAATTATGAACAAACATTTTAAATCAGTGTTTACAAGGGAAAATATACAACCTGAAGAGATTGAGTGGAAGGAAAAAGTCCCCCCTATGGAAGAAATAGAAGTAACGAAGAATGAAATATTGACACACTTGGGTAATTTTGATGTCAGAAAATCGCATGGGCCAGATGAAATAGCAAACTGGATTCTGAAAGAATGTAGGAATGAACTGGCAGACAAAATACATAGCATAATAAGCAGTTCCTTAAAAGAAGGAAAAGTTCCAGAAGATTGGAAAAAAGCAAATATAGTACCTATATATAAAGGAGGAAATAAAGAAGAACCTACCAACTATAGACCAGTCTCTCTAACAAGTACAATAGCAAAAATATGTGAAAGAATTATCAAAAGTAGATGGGTAAAATACTTGGAAAAAAACAACGTACTAAATCCAAGGCAATTTGGATTCAGACAAGGACGATCATGCGTCACCAATTTAATATGTTTCTATTCAAGGCTAATAGATATAATACAAGAAAGAGATGGATGGGCTGATTGTGCATTTCTAGACCTAAAAAAAGCTTTTGACAAAGTACCACATAAGAAGTTGCTTAAGAAATTAGAATATGAAGGAGGAATACAAGGTAAATTGCTAAATTGGATGGAAGACTTTTTGCAAGAAAGAAAAATGCGAGTAGTGATAAGAGATCAGCACTCAAAATGGAATGAAGTAATAAGCGGTGTCCCGCAGGGAACAGTTCTGGCCCCAATAATGTTTGCTATATATATTAATGATATGGATGAAGGAATTGAAAGCTATATGAGCTTCTTTGCAGATGATGCAAAATTACTGAAAAGAGTGAAAACTGAAGAAGATTGTGAATCACTACAGAGAGATCTAAATAAAGTACAAGAATGGAGTAGGAAGTGGGAGATGGAGTTCAATACAAAAAAGTGTAGTATAATGGAATTTGGAAAAAGCAAAAACAGAATAACAGGATCATATAATTTGGGAGAAGAAGGAATAAAAAGAGTAGAAAATGAGAGGGACCTGGGAGTCATTGTTATGAATAATATGTCACCTGAGAAACATATAAATAAGATTTTTGGAGAATCTTATAATTTAATAAGAACAATCAAAGTGGCATTTACATACCTGGATGAAGAAATGGTGAGGAAAATCCTAGTCACCCTGATAAGACCAAGATTGGAATATGCAGCAACGATATGGTCACCAAGTACAAAAAAATGTATAAAAAAACTTGAAAGAATACAAAGAGCAATTACTAAACTGGCACCAACACTCTCAAAACTATCATATGAAGAGAGACTACAAAAACTTAAACTACAGACACTAGAGCAAAGAAGAGAGAGAGGAGATTTGATAGCTATTTACAGAATCATGAAAGGCATAGAAATTACTGATAGAGAGAATCTGATAAAATGGGATGACAGAAATACAAGAGGACACGGAAAGAAAATAAAAAAAGACAACTATAGAAGAGATTTGAAAAAGAACAGCTTTCCTCACAGAGCAATAGACAGTTGGAACAAGTTAGATGAGAAAGTGGTGTGTGCAAAAACAATACATGAATTTAAAAATAGTTTAGATAAAATGAGATATGAAGACGGGACCTCACGAGCATAGCTCCCCTTCCCGTAAAATACAACTAGGTAAATACAACTAGGTAAATACACACACACACATATATATATATATATATATATATATATATATATATATATATACACGTGTGCATTGTGTGTGTGTAAACATATATGGGGAAATGAATGTGAAAAATAAATTTCTTCGGAAGTAACATTTTGAGTTATATTTCAGTGATTTTTTATAGTCTGCTACATGATTAATAACAGCCATATTGGATTGATTACGTCTAAATGAAGACTGAAAAACGCCCCTGGTGGCAGTCATAAGAAAAGTGCGAATTGTCATCAATGAAAAGATGAGTAGATTAGGTTGAGAGGGGACAGGGTTCTTACGAGTTGGGTGTGACTGACTGGGTGAGGTGGAAAGCATCGAGGGCACAGGTGGCGGAGTGAGGACAAAGACATAGATTATCTTGAGTGAAATGTCTTTATTGACGAAGAGGTGGGTGAAGAAAAGAACAAGAAAGAAGAACGGGAAGCGTAGGAGATAAAGAGGGTAAAAGGAAATAGAAATAAGAAAAATGCGGCGCAAGAATAAGCAGGGAACAATAAATGGAGGTGGAATAAGATAGGCGTTAGAGGACGAAGAAATTAAGAAAGAAATTGAATTTGCGAAAGGAAATCAGCGACGTAATGGACATTCCCCTGGTTGCCTCCCGGGAGATGAGGGGAGGGGAGAAGGGAGGTAGAGACCATATAGCATAACATCTATTATGTGTGTGCATGTATAAATGTGTGTGTATGTATACTTATATGTATGCCTGTATGTATATTTGTATGTGTGTATACTTTTATGCATGTGTGTGAATGCACGTATGCATACTTGCATTCATGTGTGTGGATATATGTATGTATATATGTATGTATGTTTACGTGTGTATATTTGTATGTGTGTATACTTTAATGCATGTGTGTGTGTGAACGTATGCATATTTGCATTCATGTATACGCATATATGTATGTATATATGTGTCTATGTATGCTTATACGTTTGTATGTATACTTTATATGTGCATATTTTTATGCATGTATGTGTATGCACGTATGCATACTTGCATTCATGTATGTGCATATATGTATGTATACGAGTATGTATACTTGTATGTGTGTATACTTTTATGTATGTGTGTAACGTATGTATGCTTGCATTCATGTATGTGTATGCTTGTATATTTGTATGCATGTCTGTGTATTGATGCTTGTATTCTTAGATGCATGCGTATACGTATGCTTGTATGCATGTGTATATATGTATGCATGCATATGTAGACTTGCATACATGCATAGATATGTGTATACATACGTGTGTACATTTGTATATATGTATACATGTGTATGCATGCATGTATGTATGTATACTTACAAAGGCGGAGCATGCCGACAGGAGACCTTTTGGTCCATATCTAGGTCGGATACTTGTATGCATTATACTTGTATACATTTTTACTTGAATACATTTATACCTGTACACATAGCTGTATACATTTACACTTGTATTCAATGATAATTATATACATTTGTACTTGTATACATTTATGTATATTTATATACGTATTGTATACATTTATAACTCTACATCTCTACCTGTACACTTATGTACGTATATATCTGATTTACCACGGTCGTGGATCACGTGTTGGACTCGCGATCAACAGTTATTACATTTACAGATGAGAGCTTATATAAGGCCAAACCTATGGGTAATGCTGTAACCTTTCACAGAGTTGGAGTGCTTACTATGGGAGTCGAACTCGGATATCTTAATTTGCGGTCGAGAATGGTATCATTGCACCATCGAGTCTGTGTATATGTGCTAGTGTAGTTATGTATGCGTATGTGTATGCGTGTATGTCATCACTTGGGAGCATACGCCAAGAGGCACTTTGCTTCACTCAGCGTCGTCAGTCACCACGGTCTCTCCGAACGAGCTTCCATGCAGTCACCCTTCCCATTCCAAATAAGGTCTGGGGGCGTCCCTTTCGTCTTCTCCGTTATATATGCATATATATATATACATGTTTTTATATAAGTATGTAAACATACATACATAAGTGTGAATGAATGTTTGTTAACGTATATATTATATATGTGTATGTATATACATATACCGTAGATTCGTATACGTATATATATATATATATATATATATATATATATGTGTGTGTGTGTGTGTGTGTGTGTGTGTGTGTGTGTGTGTGTGTGTGTGTGTGTGTGTGTGTGTGTGTGTGTGTGCCTCTGCATGTGCATATGTACGTGTATATGAACGTACATACAAATATTTGCCAAATGACATTGATCTCCTCATCGACCTCGACTAATTCACTAAGCTGTTTTGAATCTAGTGTCAATATTGATCGTGCAAGGACCACTTAAACGATATAAGTAGAGACTGAAAACTAAAGACAGGTTAAATATGCTTGGCTTTAGTTGCGATAGTTTTATTAAAAAATTGTTACATTTAACTATTAATCGAAACGGATGCAGACACCTATTCTTTAAGGAAATTGTTAAGGTGTAGAACTAATGACAAGGCACTTGTCACAGACCAAGATATATTACTAAGGATTACAAAGGCGGAGCATGCCGACAGGAGACCGTTTGGTCCATAAGTGGGCCGGATGCGAAAAAATATCATAATGATAAATAGAAAAAATAAAATAAAATAAATAAAAAGTATAATGATATAAATAATAATAAATAAAATGAATAAATCCTTAGGTAAATATATACAAATACTAAATGATAAATCAAATACAAATGACAGGATCGTATTGAACTGTTACATTCAGTACATAAATAACGGATGCGAAAAATATAATAATGCTAAATAAATAAGAAATAAATAAATAAAAAATATAATAATATAAATAATAATAAATGAAATAGATAAATGCTTAGGTAACTATATACAAATACTAAATGATAAATCAAATACAAATGACAGGATCATATTGAGCTGTTACATTCGGTACATAAATAACGAACACAGTATAAATAAAGTCATGGCGACAAAGGCAAACATGGCTTTGAACTCCGCCTAACGTTCTGAATTGAAACGTGATCACAGTGTACGTCGCCACATTCGATCAGTTGGTCTGTGTTAACACGCTGGAGAAAACAACGAACAAAATTCATTTCGCTCCGACCAACACCGACTCGGAAACACTCATTTTAGATGTTTGTCATGTCTAATGCATCCGATCGTAATAAAGGTGCAGTCTCTAGTTAGGAAGAGATGGCCCGAAATTGCTGAATAAAATTTACTGAGTTAGGCAAGAAGAGATATTTAACGAATACTGAAGGCAAAGGCGCTCAGCTTGTTAATGGAAAATAAAAATAGGAATCATAGAGTAACACTTTCATTGTAGAGGGGGTTTCCATTGGACGAGACTGACTGGAGGCAGTGAGAATATATAAAACTTAGTCATACAATCGTGTTATCAATGATCGGTTGTGTAAGAACGTTTGAATTTAGCATGACATCGAGGTTACTCAGGAGACGCTGATCAATAAGTTTTAACGTTGTTCCCATAGTGCATGTGCCACAGATAAATTCTAAGGGTTTTATTCGTGACCACTCTTATTGTGGAAACGCGTTCCATTGCTTACTCTTTCATGAATGAAAATATCTAGCCAATTACAATATATATATATATATATATATATATATTTATATATATATATATATATATATATATGTATATATATATATATATATTTATATATGCTGGGACATTGTGATAAGTTGATGAAGGTGACAAAAGAAGTCACGGGTCTAGTTCCGAGTTTTTGAGTTTATTCCTGACCGGTTTCGTTATATGCTTCTTCAGAGGAACTAGACCCATGACTTCTTTTTCCACCTTCATGATATGTGTAGATATTTGAACGCATGATTCAAAATGTCTGAATAGACGAAAGCACTTGGTCTCGTTTCTGTTATTTTCTTTGTGTTTTTCGGGATATGTGTATATATATATATATATATATATATATATATATATATATATATATATATAGAAATATATATACATATATATATATATGTATCCAGAAAGTGGTACTATTAAATTATCTTGCAATTAGATTTCTCTTATTGTTTTGTTTCATCTGCAACCATTGCTTTTCTCTGTGGAGATTATTGTGCCAAATTGAAGTTGCAGCGATGGTTAGAATTTTTAAGAAATGTAGAAAAGAGAGCGTGAATTAAGTCATGAACATTCTTTAAGTTGAGGCAAGGAAAACGATTATATGACTTCTTCATATTTGTGTCACCAAAGTCCTAATTGTTGAATCAATATTCTACTCAGGGATCTCCCTTTAGATAAATTTTTTGGCGTTGGGCATGAATTATTTTGAAAATTAAACTTTCCGAAGAGGAAGTCGAGGTTCTTAACCCAAAGGATAAAGTTTGTGTTTGTAAAAATGTTTCGGCTTGTTGCGAGACGCTGCACCCAACACAAGCCTACATGTGTGCGGTGGCAATAAAATTGAAATTGAATAACTGTCTCCGTGATGGACGCTGGTGATCCACTGCCGGGTTGACGAGGCCACAGACCCGGTGCAGTCCGACACGGCTCACGTCGACTCTTCGTCAATCAATCAGTCAATCGGTTTGTGTACAGATTGTAGTGGCGGCCTCTAGTCTCGAACTAGCGCGTTCCCTTGCGTCGGTTCTCGCGAAGACTCGTACTCGTCCCTTCCGTTTCCCTTCCCTTTTCCCCCTCTTCGTGTCTTTCAGTTCGAAAAATTCCCTTAGTGTCCCGAAGTATGTATGCGTGGTTGACTTTGGAATTGGCTTGGGTTTCTGTGACGACGCAAGGAAACCATGAGGAGGTATTAGAATGCTGGCGAAATATGAACGATAATGTTTAAGGAGATTGTTGGAGGCTCTGCGAGATGATGGTGCAGGTGTTGGCGAAATGTGTGTGTGGGAGGGAACGATTTTTTTCCCCCAAATGTTCCGAGAAACGAAACATTGTGGTCCAAGATGAAGAAGAAAAAAAAATGTTGACTACGCAAGAAAGGACGCAATGATTAGCTTTAATGGGGGAAGGGAGTATGGAGGGGTGGAGAAGGAAGGGAAGTTGTAGGAAATGGAGAAGATAGAAGAGAATGAGAGGGAAAGGGAAGTGAAAGAGTAAGGAAAGAAGGAAACTGAAGGAAAGGGAAGAAGTGGACTGGAGGTAAGGAAACTCGGGAAGAGGTGGGACGTAAAGGAAAGGTAGGGTCAAGGAAACGTAATAAAACAATATAAAATGTGAGGATGAATGAAAGGGAGAATGAGAGGTGAGGCAAGGAAATTAGGCAAAGGAACGAAAAGGACGGAATATAAAGGAAGAGAGGGGAAAGGAAAAAAAAATGGAATTAGGGTTGAGCGGTGGAGAATAAGTGAACGAGAGACAATATGGAACTAATTTGGGAAATTGAAATTGAAAATGATAGAAAAAAAAAATAGAAAGCAAAATGGGGCAGGACAGATGGGAATAGATGAACCGGAGGCTTGACGACGATGATAGAGATAGAGCAGTGGAAGGAGCAAGGCTTTTGAAGGAAATAGAGAAACAGCGGTTTGTGGGGGGTGGGGGGGACGAATTAGTGTGACGTCATATTTCGCTCTCCACTGCCTAAGGTGCTCAAAGCCAATCAGATTGCATGGTATTAACCAGAATAAAATTCGAAAATGAAGTATTCGATCTAACAAGTTCATGAATAATTTTATCTATTTTATTTTGACTGATAGAGGTGAATGTATGGAACAAGGAGAAGGAAGAGTTAGGTATAGGGAAGGAACTAAGGAAACAAGCTTACAATGTTATAAAGTGTTTCGACCTAGTTATGGACCAAAAGGTCTCCTGTCGGCATGCTCCGCCTTTGTTATCCTTTGTAATATAGAAAATATTAATGTAGGGATCCGGTGAAGAGAAGAACATAGTTGTCATTAAACCAACGGTTGGGAGGACTAGAAAAGGGAGATGGGGAAGAGGAAGAAAAGATGATGAGTCGACTCTTTGGTCTACGTCCAACTCCCGAACTCACGGATTGGACTTCGACCGGCGCGTCGTCCCCTAGAAAGGAAGGAAACGTGAGGCAAAGGCATTTAGGAAGGAAGGAGAGGCGAGGGAAGCAGGGAACGTGGATGAGGGGAAGGGAAAAGGAAAATGGGGACGTGGGAGGGGAAGGAGGGGAGTGAAGAGGAGTGTAAAAGGGTGTGAGTGTGTGGGGGGAATGTGGGATTGAAAAAACGAATCGGATTAGGGAGAAATGGTTGACCAACGAACACAGATTCGTGGGATCTTGAAAAAAAGGGAGGTGGGACATTGAACACCTATAATTCCCAAATTGTTTTATATCCTCGTTAGCTAAAGGTGGTGATGCCTTAGATCACTATATTTTCTTTATAACGTAAATTATATACTACGTAATTATTAACATCAATTTTGTGTCATTTGCAGTATATGGGGATTCCTAGGGCCTGACAGTGAAACAAAGGAATTTTTTTTATTGAGATAAATATAATAATATGGTAACAGAGGTGTCCTTTAGCAAATAATTGCGTTGTGGTAGAACAAATGTACGTCATATCTGGGATGGTAGTTTTATATGGGCATGTAGTTGCAAAATATTATTTACATACCAAAGGGATCTTACCCCTTGTAAGTGAGGTAGCTAAGTCAGGGCACGCACACACTCCCACACATTCCACTTACATCCACCACCCTTGCAGGATTCGTAGAGGTCCTTAAAAAAACCCTAAAAAAGTCATGAATTTTTGTGTTATAAAAATCCAGTACTGAAAAGTCCTTAAATTATAAAAAAAAAAAAAAAAAATCAAAGGTCATGAAAAAGTAATGAACTTTATGTTTTTCAACCAAAATGAAAATATTTCATTCGCTTTTTGTTTAATCATTTGGCAATAAAAATAGTTTCCTCATCGATTGTGTTGGTTCTAACGGTGGACAAGATGTTCTTCAGGTCTAATGCCTTTGAACGACATTTTCTGGTCGTTTTTGCAAGTGCAGGGCTATGTAAGATATCAATGAATTTCTGTACATAGGTCCTGAAAAAAGTGCAAGAATGGGTCATAAAAAATCCTTAAAAAGTCACAATATATATATATATACATATACAAATAAATAAGCTGACAAAGAGTGGAAACCCTGCCTTGTTCCTCTCTTATCTTCTCGTAGATTAAGGGTTATTTCTGTCTTCTACCCACTACTCGGGTCAAAAGCAGTGCTGAATTGCAAAATATTCCCGACTGAAAATCAAGGGAATCAAGACATGTTATCAGTGAGAGGGTTACAGTAGTTTCTTGTAGAGGATATTCTGATGAATATAAAGTATGAGAAAAGAAAGGGAAAAGGCGAGAAGGGAAAGAGATAATAGCGAAGGTGAAATGGTGGGAAATATGCGGCCGGAGGGCATAAAGCATCGAGTGTCGGTCAGTAAAAAAGGAATAATGATGAGAAGCATGAAGAAAGGTGGGGGGGGGGAATGAAGATAAATGGAGAAGTGTGTAGAGAAATTTAATGAAGGGTAGAAAGGAAAGTGGGAAATATGCAGAGAAAGGAAAAATATGCGTGAAGATCAAGAGGCAAAGAGGAAAATTAAAGCAATAGGCTAGAAGAGAGGGGGGGGGGAATGAAGGTAAATGGAGAAGGGTGTAGAGAAATTTAATGAAGGGTAGAAAAGAAAGTGGGAAATATGCAGAGAAAGGAAAAATATGCGTGAAGATCAAGAGGCAAAGAGGAAAATTAAAGCAATAGGCTAGAAGAGAGGGGGGGGGGGAATGAAGGTAAATGGAGAAGGGTGTAGAGAAATTTAATGAAGAGTAGAAAAGAAAGTGGGAAATATGCAGAGAAAGGAAAAATATGCGTGAAGATCAAGAGGCAAAGAGGAAAATTAAAGGAATAGGATAGAGAGGTTGTTGACTCTAAGGAGGCTTAAGAGGCGGGTGCGAACGCAAAGGAAAAGGAAGGGAAGGCTAAGGGTCTGAGCGGTTTATGGAACAGAACTCTGGTGACGACCCAAGTCTCGTAGTTGCGGCGGATTCTATCTTATGATCACGCCAAAGTGGGACAAAATAAAAAGGATCCGATATATGGAAGAGGCTGGGAGGAAAAGGTATGGAAGGTGAGAGAAGAAAGGGAAAGATAAGGTCTGGGAAAAGGAAAATGGTTGGCAGGACAACCCGTGAAACGACATATTATTTATAAGATGGTTGCGTGTATCTTTGTAGATTTTAATGTCCGGGTTAGCCATGGACTAAAATATAAGTTGTGGGCCAGTCTGCCATTTGTAGAGTCCCAAATACAAATACAATAAATATTTTGATGTGTTAAGCTTCCTGTTACTCAAAATACTTTCATTTGTTATACAGACTCGAAGACAGTGCTCCGAGAACAGAGGTCCTCTATTATACAAGGTAGTGCGATTTCGTACATTAGAAAAATTGCTGGACATTGACAAGTATTAACAATGGCGCAGAACGAATTATTTTAAGATGCCGAAAGAGAAATGGAGTGAAGAAGGGAGTAGGCAAATTAAGTTTATTATGATGAGAAGAGGCAGAAGAATAGAAAGAAAAGCAGCATTTAGGAGCTTCTGCAAGAGGAGAAAGCGGGAAGATGTGGTGAAGGATAAAGAAAAGGCGGAGGTGAAGAATAGCAGTACTTCGCCAAAGTCTGGCAACTCGAAAATTCTTTGGCCAATAACCTGTCAGATTTCTCGCCATCACGTCCTCACACCCTCAAGCCAGTAAACATTTTACGCCAACCTCACGCACCTCATAACCTTATTCAGTTTCGGAAGTCATAGATTTCGCCGCCTCATACTCGTATTCTTACTTCAAACTGTATTTTCCTTTCATCTTAGGCTCTCGCGTCTTTACATCATTGTATCGTCCTTTACACACTGAGAGGCCCTGGCCAAACCGACTAGACTCCCTCATGACCTCATGATCTCCTGTTCCTTCACATATAAATGTCTCACGTTCTTTGACCCTTGGGTAGGGCAAAAGACATCAAAGAGGTTTTGAAGTTAAAAGAGTAAGGATAATGAGAAAAGCGGTGGAGAAAATGGCGGGACTAGGACAGATGAGGAAAGGAGAAGCGGGGACGAATAGAACGATAAGGGAAAAATAATTAAACATAAGAAGTTGTTAAAAGAGGGAGAGAGAAAAAGAAAGAAAGAGAGAGAAATAGAGAGAGAGAGAGAGAGAGAGAGAGAAATAGATAAGTTCCTTGAGGTCTATGGATTCCAAATGTCTAGACCTGGGGGGGGGGGTAACAATTTTTCTGGGGGTAATGGAGGGGTAACAAAAAAAAAAAAAAAAAAAAAAAAAAAAAAAAAAAAACAAGAAAACATTACGGTACCAGGCATTAGGATTAATGTTAACTTAGTATGTATAGTTGTAAAACTTAAAAAAAAAAAAGTTTGGGAACCACTGGTCTAGACCCTTCCGTAGTAGGTGGGATTGGTTTGGATTATAGGTGCCGGCAGGCTTATTCATATTTGTGGCACTCTTTTGGTAGGGAGGTTAATATCACAAACTTCAAGAGTTAATTTAGAGGATTATAAATGGGCTTCCTACCCTCCATTGACAATCTCTTCGTCTTAAGGAATGAGGAGAAAAGGACGTAGAGGGATGAAATGATGAAGATAGGGTGAATGGGGTAGAAAGTAAAGATAAAGTATAAAAAGAAATGCAGAAGAATAATGTAATCATTACCTATAACCTCACATATTGCAATATCGCCCATGGAAAACTATATTACAACACACGAACATACATACACACACGCCCCCTAAGCTCTTCCTTCACGTGAAATAATCTGATTCCAAACAACACCTTTTCCAATGTACACGTTATAATCCGTAGTTAGATTAATACGGATAATAATTAAATCACAAGAAACAACTATACATCCTTATGATGAAAATATGAAACTATATATGAATGACTAACTTCCATGTCATTAGATTTGATTAAGAATAATTGTAAGGCTGGCAACCCCCATCAAAAAATGCTTTATCAACAATTCTACTAGTACGAAGCAGAAGCTAACGAAGGGGCCGGAAGTCAGTAGGTGGAAGCAGATAGAAGAAGATCTGCTGAGTGTATTGAACACTAATATAGACGAGAAAACAGTCTAGAAGTGTTTCTGTATTCTACCTTCACGACATAAATAAACTTAATCTGTAAATGAAACTTTTTACATTATGCCATATCGAGTTTGGAATCATGTTCATTTGTATATCTACAAGTAAGTGAAGACACGAAATAATATTATGCAAAAGGCACCAATTCATCGCTTCAGAGAGAAGTGAAAATACACTTTGGACTAAAATCTACTGTTTCCAAATTTGCTGATGATACAAAACTGTGCGGAGTGGCAAATGATCATTCAAAACAATTAGATATTCAAGAAGATTTAGATCAATTACAGCAATGGTCTGAAAAGTGGCTGATGAAATTTAACACAAGTAAATGCAAGGTAATGCACATAGGTAAAAATAAGAGTAAGTACGATTACAAGTTATTTGGAAATTCGTTAACAAAAGTGGATAGTGAAAAAGATCTCGGCGTAATTATCAGTAACGACCTCAAATCATCCAAGCAGTGTATTTCAGCCTCTGAAAAAGCAAATAAGATTCTAGGACTGATTGCGCGATCTTTTGATTTCAAAAGTCCATCACTCATTAACAAGCTATATAAATCGTTAGTTCGTCCACATTTGGAATATGCTGTTTCCGTATGGTCACCGAATCTCATTAAAGACATTGACAGATTGGAAAAAGTACAACGGCGAGCCACAAAACTGATTCCAAATATCAAAAATAAATCATACGAAAATCGACTAAAACATATGAATCTGTTTTCCCTAAAAAAGCGTAGACTCAGAGGTGACTTGATACAGGTAATTAAAATTCTAAAGGGAATTGACAACATCAAAAGTGACCAAATTTTCACATTGAATGAGAATCAGACAAGAAACAATGGTCTCAAACTGTCCGGAAATAGATTCAATTTGGAAGTAGGTAGAAACAACTTTGCCAACCGTGTAGTTAATGAATGGAATAAACTTCCTGCACAGGTAGTGCAATGTTCGAAGCTTTAAGAATCATTTAGATAAACACCTAAGCAAGGTGCTGTAATGATTATAATTTATTTGATATTATTTGTTTTTGTTTTGTTATCATTTGTCTGTCTGATTTTCATTTATTATTAGTTATATGTCTATTATTATTTACTATTTACCTGTTTGTTTATTATTTAACTATACCTATGCATTTATTCATGTATTTTATTTGTTATTTACATTGTTATAGTTTTTATTTATTATTTTATTATCATTATGATTTTTTTCGCATCCGACCTAGATATGGATCAAAAGGTCTCCTGTCGGCATGCTCCGCCTTTGTAATCCTTTGTAATTTGATCTTTATACATAATGGCATTACTGAATTTATATATATCTGAATAATTCTGATGTGTACTACGTAACAATATCAATTTCAAGTGTCGGAAGAGGAAAAACTATATCCAAACCTACATTATTCAACTTCATATCAACATTCTCACACCGTGTGCATTAGAAACTTATTAAAATTACGGACCAGTCTTACAGCATTCTTCGTAAACTGGAAACTAATCTCGCCTTGATTTTTATAAATTTCAGGTGTCTCACGTAAATCTTTACGAGCCTTATTAGTCCCTCCTTTTGGCTTGATAATGTCCCCGAGAATACAAACGCTGATTCTTTACGAAAAAAAAAAAAAAAAAAAAAAAAATCACCCAAAGCCCCATCAGTTTTGTAATCGTCAAAGTCTTAACTATTGTTTCATCTCATAAGGGAGTTCATTCCATAGTTCCAAAGAGTTTTATCGAGTATAGACTCAGTCAAACGATTTTGTCGTTGGCGGTGTATTAGGTAAGTAGCATGATACCTAAACATTGTTAATTTGGGTGTCATCAAAATCTGGAATACCTTTTTGATACATTCATTGTTTATATCATTATTTATGTTAATGATACATTTATCGTTAGTTTTTGTAATTAACATTGATATTATTATTTCCTGTACAATTTTGTAGATAAAATTCTTACTCGTTTTATACTTAAACATTTTGCACAATATTCAGTTTCATTTTGGCACAGTTTTATGTGGAATTCATACCATTTACTCGGTGATAATTATAGGTCAACAAGTATGAAATGTTGTTCCCGTTCTTGAATGACAATGCTATTATAGGTGCTAAATTAACATTCTAAGAGTTACTCTTTTATGTTTAAATCATGTTTTACTGATTTGCATTTTTATTGTTGCACAATTTTGTGCAATTTTTGTGCCACTTTCTCTTGTATGTTTGGTGTAAATAAAATTGTGTATATACGTTTGTGAATTCCGCTGGCTGAGCGGGTTAGGGCGTCGTTACTTGCGGCGAGGGTCTAGGTGAGGGCGGTTCGAATCCTCCCACCAGCGAAGTTGAACCAAGGGCATGGTTCATTAAATTCCACGCTACAAAGTCTTCTGTGAGGGGCACCGTCCTAGCCTCCCGATAGGGGGGGGGGGAGTGTGTGACGTTAAACCATATCATCACCATCATCACGTGTGTGAATATATACGAAGCGAAAACCGTGGGTTATGTGTAATTATTATGAAGACATTGGATAAAAAAGGGTATGCTGAGGAGCAGAAATAGAGGACGGAATAAAAGTGGAGTGAGGCTAAGAAAATAAGTAAAGGGGTAAGTAAAAAGTAAATAAAGGGATAGCAAATGACAAAAAATGAGATGATGGAGGAGGGTCAGAGGAAAAAGAATCATGAGAAGAGGATGTGGAGGCGAAGGAAGAGTACAGATATACGAAGTTCAGGACAAGAGTAGGATTAGTTGGAGAGGTGTAGGGAGAATGATGGAGAGTTAACGAGTGCTGTCTTGACTTGAGGTTTGTGATTTATAACATTCTTTAGCGTCTTCGGGAACAGAAAGTCGGGAAGAGTAGGGAAGGTATTCGAGGTAACGGTAAAAAGGAGAAGAATAGAAACTGAAGATACAATAATGTGAATATACTGTGTAGAGTAAATATAAGAAAGTAGAAGTTTGAGAAGTATAAAACAAGTGAATGAGATGAGAGGATAGAAAATAATGTTACGGAAGTGTGTATGAGGAGAAAGGGAAAATGGCTAAGAAATAGAAATAGAATAGGGAAAGGTATAGGAATATATCGAGGAATAGAGACGAAAATGAACCATTAGGAAATTGATCAAGAATAGAGTAATGGAAAATGTACGGATATATATATATATATATATATATATATATATATATATATATATATATATATATATATATATATGTGTGTGTGTGTGTGTGTGTGTGTGTGTGTGTGTGTGTCTGTGTGTGTGTGTGTGTGTGTGTGTGTGTATGTATGTATGTATGTATGTATGTATGTATGTATTGAAGGATTGAAAGAGGAAGACGAGGAAGCGGAAGGAGAGGAAAACGATGGATAAGAAAACGTTAAGCGGTCGGACCTGAAAAGGAACGTATGGAGAAGTTTGAAGAGGAACGGGAAGGCGGAGGAGCCTGAAGAGGAACGGAAAGATGGAGGACCCTGAAGAGGAACGGATAAGGCGGAGGAGCCAGAAGAGGAACGGGAAAGCGGAGGACCCTGAAGAGGAACGGAAAGACGGAGCCTAAAGAGGAACGACAAGGCGGAGGAGCCTGAAGAGGAATGGGAAGGCGGAAGAGCCTGAAGAGGAACGAGAAGTCGGAGGAGCCTGAAGAGGAACAGCAAGGCGGAAGAGCCTGAAGAGGAACGGGAAAGCGGAGGACCCTGAAGAGGAACGGGAAGGCGGCGGAGCCTAAAGAGGAACTGGAAGACGGAGGAGCCTGAAGAGGAACGGGAAGGCAGAGGAAGTGGATAGCGAAAAGGATCTCTGCGTAATTATCAGTAACGATCTCAAATCATCTAAGCAGTGTACTTCAGCCTCTAAGAAAGCAAACAAGATTCTAGGACTGATTTCACAATCATTTGACTTCAAAAGTTTATCTCTCATTAACAAGCTATACAAATCGTTAGTTCGTCCACATTTGGAATATGCTGTTTCCGTATGGTCACCGAATCTCGTTAAAGACATTGATAGATTGGAAAAAATACAACGGCGAGCCACAAAACTGATTCCAAATATCAAAATAAATCATACGAAAATCGACTAAAACATATGAATATGTTTTCCCCAAAAAAGCGTAGACTCAGAGGTGACTTGATACAGGTCTTTAAGATTCTAAAGGGAATTGACAACATCAAAAGTGACAACATTTTTACACTGAATTAGAACCCAACAAGAAATAATGGTCTCAAACTGTCAGGAAATATTTTTAATTTGGAAATGGGTAAAAATAGCTTTGCCAACCGTGTAGTTAAGGAATGGAATAAACTTCCTGCAGAGGCAGTGCAATGTAGTGCAATGAAGAGCAACAGATAAGGTGGAGGACCCTAAAGAGGAACGGGAAGGCGGAGGAGCCTGAAGAGGAACGGGAAAGTGGAAGACCTTGAAGAGGAACGGCAAGGCGGAAGACCCTGAAGAGGAACGGATAAGGCGGAAGACCCTGAAGAAGAACGGAAAATGCGAAGGAGCCTGAAGAGGAACGGCAAGGCGAAGGAGCCTGAAGAGGAATGGGAAAACGATAGACCCTGAAGAGGAACGGATAAGGCGGAAGACCCTGAAGAGGAACGGATAAGGAGGAGAACCCTGAAGAGGAACGGGAAGGCGGAGGACCTTAAAGAGGAACGGCAAGGGGGAGGAGCCTAAAGAGGAACGGGAAAGCGGAGGAGCCTGAAGAGGAACAGGAAGGCGGAAGATCCTGGAGAGGAACGACAAGGCAGAACCTAAAGAGGAACGGGAAAGCTTAGGAGCCTGAAGAGGAACGGGAAGGTGGAGGAGCCTGGAGAGGAACGGGAAGGCGGAGGAGCTTGAAGAGGAACGGAAAAGGCGGAGGGAGCCTGAAACGGTACGGAAAAGGTGGAAGAGCCTGAAGAGGAACGGAGTCTAGTCTAATCAAATATACATTTATCAACAAACGAAATTTAAGCCAAAAATTGTACAAACTAGACAGTTTTATTATCAAAAGAGTGATGACCCAAACATCTGCAGCCCAGGAACGGAGTCTGTACGGCATGGGGGGAGATTTCGCCACAAACTTTCTACAGTATATATAGCCTACTCATGTTTCTTCTGTTAATGTGTCCTGAAGAAAGTGTCGAGGAAACTGGAAGAATGCGATGAAATTAAAGAAGAAAGATATTTCGCCTTTACCAGGTAAGTAAAAAAAAAAAAAAAAAAAAAAAAGTCACCGAGACCACATTCAGAAAGGAAATACTAAGAAAAAGTTGATCTGAAGGAAATATAAAATGAGTTTGTAGAATTTTTAAAGAAATAAAACTGAAAAAGCAAATGGTTCTACGCTAGCTAAGTAGAGGAAGAATAGGGATGATCACAGACCAGTAAATTTTAGCTCTACCAATCAGGATCACAGTGTCATTAGGACTACCTTCAGGAACAGAAGAACAAGATGTCTGTAAAATAGGAATTATAAAGATTGGAGAGGCATGAACAGGAGGATTATCGCGGTGTTTCAAGGGTCACATGCAGAAACAGGGACAGAAGAGAGAGAGAGAGAAAAGAGACACTGATAAATGAAAAAAGTGTCAGGAAAAAGATCAAGAACCATGACTAGGTAAGTAAATGGGTAATAGGAACGAACAGTGAAGGGAATTGTGGCCAAAGGAAGAATGGTATGTATAGAAACAAAATCAAATTCTTGGACATGGGGATTCAGGAATAAGAATAGCTGGATCTGCTCTAAAGGGAAAGTGTCCAGGAAACTGAAAGAAATGTATCAAAGAAGGAAAATAATAATCTATCCTTCAACAAGTAAGTAAAGAATTATGGGAAAGTATGTAAAAAATTATGAATAAATCAACATACGTAGATATCACCAGAGCCACATGCAGTAACGACAGGATAAGATATGAAGTAAATACAAGTTGAACTGAGGATGGAGAATCAAAATTGAGAAGTAAAGTCGTGGTGTCTCCTTCGCCAGGTAAGACAGGGACGTGCACGAGAGAACAGTGAAGTTTAGCTCAGCCAATCAGGATCAAGGTATCGTCAGGACTATTTCCAGGAACAAGAGAGCAAGATGTAAAGATTTTTAAGAAAATACAATGGGAACTGAAAAAAAAAAAATAATAATAATAATAATAATAATAATAATTAATAATAATAATAATAATAATAATAATAATTAATAATAATAATAATAATAATAATAATAATAATAATAATAATAATTAATAATAATAATAATAATAATAATAATAATAATAATAATAATAATAATAATAATAATAATAATTAATAATAATAATAATGGTGTCTTGTTTCCGTGGTACGGTTAAGGAAACATATTTAGTTCTTTTGAGTCTCTTATATTCACAGTTTATAGACTACAAACTAGTGGCCCGGATGCTCCCACTCGCCAGACTGGGGGTCCTTCGGCCGGTCTGGGCTTCCCAGGCCAAACTGCTGAACTCGCATTTCTAACTACATGGGTGCCAGGTTGTATTTACATTATGTTTATTGTACATTAGATCATTGTCTTAGCCGTGGCTGGGAATTACATCTTATTAATAAAAGTGTGTGGTTTTGTTTGGTGTTGAGCCACGCATATCTTCATTGAGGGTATAGTTGTTATATGGGTGAATGGAGTTATCAGACATCTGCCTTGATCATGTGTGTATCATGAGGTTAATGCATGGTAGGATCCGTTCCTGTGCGTGAACACGTGATGGTGATACAAAATAAAATGGAAAGGGGGTTGGCAAGAAACACATGTATAAAAAATCACTATGTTTATAATACTCTAGCGATGTTCATTGGGTGTTGACGGTGGGGGGTGATTCTTTTGAATCTGTTCATATTACGTGATGGTTGTAATGGAAGTATCATAACATGAGGCGTTGTTGGCGAAGGTATGTTAGGATCAATCCAAAACGTTTCTAATGTTATCGGGTATTATGACACACGACTTTCAAATATGTCGCGCTGATATTGTCTGTCTTTAGTGTGTCATAACTGGTCTCCTGTTGATATTTCCCGTGCTGGTGTGAGAAGGGTGGGTTAGCGTTTATCTCTTTGCTGTGAGGTGTATTTATGGTTTATAGTTTAGTTTGTCACTTTGTATCTCTTTTCTGTGAGATCCATATATATATATATATATATATGTATATATATATATATATATATATATATGTATATATATATATATATATGTGTATATATATATGTATAGATATATGTGTATATATATGTGTATATATATATATATATATATATATATATATATATATATATATGTGTGTGTGTGTGTGTGTGTGTGTGTGTGTGTAATGTAACCGATGTTTGCAACCTTGTTGTATCATATCTTGATGAAGCTCAATCTAGGAAAAACATGTAACAAGTGATACATAGTTATTTACAATAAATTTGGAGTATAATGGTTAGTAAAATTCTATATTTTGGTCTGTATCCAGAGGGTAGCACATTAATGGCAAAAGTGTATATGTGCGTATCGTGAGGGAATATATAATGTGATACGTTAGCTTATAATCTCGGAGGTAAGGAGTATCGAAATGCCAAAAAGGGGTATATATATATATATATATATATATATATATATATATATATATATATATATATATATATATATATATATATATATATGGCAATTCAGAATCCTCTTCTCACGTTTTATAAGACTATTTTCCTCCTGAAACCGCAGTGGGACTTGAACACTAATCTGGCCTTACCCCAGTCGAAAGAATGATTCTTATTTTTGACATGACATGACATGAATCATTCTTTCGACTTGGGTAAGGCCAGATTAGTGTTCAAGTCCCACTGCGGTTTCAGGAGGAAAATAGTCGAATCAGCATTAATTGAGGAATGCCCTAATATTAATATTTCTAAAGGGCAGTGGACACCTGACATAATCTCACGCGCAGCAGTAGCCAAGTTGATGCGGACGCTACATCCTCCCCTCTCCTCACCTCCTCCCTCCTCCGCCACCCCAGTTTGCCCCGCGCCTGAGTGAGGTCAACTGTCCACATCTCTTCTTACTGTAGTTTATAAGTCCCCTCTGTTCTCTATCTTATGTACTTTCCTGAAGAGGGCTACAGTTGATAGCCGAAATATAGGATTTTTCTTTATTCGAAGTTTATTCTTTCTCCGACTGTGGGTTCCTGTGTGTAATTTACAAATGTGCTACTACATTTCTGTTTAGAAATATATATATATATATATATATATATATATATATATATATATATATATATATATAATATAGTGTGTGTGTGTGTGTGACACTATTTCGATATCAAAGAGTTCATGCAATTGCACTTGTTAAAGTCTGTATTTACTATCCGCGACGAAACCTGTTCTTGGTTAGGCTGTGACAGAATGGTGTGGGGTGTGTGGTGCGTTGGTGGTAGCACAGGCGATGGTGGGGGAATTGGCCCTAAAGATGGTATTAAAATTCGTTCGAAGGAATGGAGCGTATAGATATGATGGGAGTGGGGAGTTACGGTAGTATTCCTAAAAAAAAAACATCTTTCCTTATATAAATCTTATATAAATCCTTGAAAGGGAAATATTTATATAAGGAAATATTTTTTAAGAATACCACCATAAGAATCTTACGGTGGTATTCTTAAAAAAATCCTTATATAAATATTTCCCTTTCAAGGATTTATATAAAATTTATATATATATATATATATATATATATATATATATATATATATATATATATATATATATATATTTTTTTTTTTTTTTTTTTTTTTTTTTTTCTTTTTTTTTTTAAGAATACCACCGGTAGGGATTCGGTATGTTCACTGTTTGCCAGCAAGAAATTTGGTGAGGATAGGAAGGGATGGGGAGGGAGTAATCGGTGTATAGTTGCAGATATGTGTTGGGAGGGGTGTAGATCAGTGGGAATTTATTAGATTATTCATTTAGTAGAGGGAGGTAGCCTATGAAGTGATGAATATGTCCGATTTTAAAAATGAAAATAAATATCGCTGCGACCGTACGTGGGCTTGAATCAGGTCCCTTGTGGAAAGGGGATGGATTGGAATGACTATCCGGCCTGTGAATTCTAGTCGTCGTTTGTTCCGGCTAGAAGGATGAGGAGGGGGGGGGGGGTCGTTGTCTCCGAGCACCGGGAGCTTGTGTTGCCAACTCTGTATCAGTGGACGCCGGGCTGAGTAGCGAAGATAGTTTATGCAGATCACTGTTTAACACTCGTTGTTAGACACTCGCTGAAATGTACGTGGGAGCGGGTACGAATGTTCGTAGAGTGCTCGAGAGGAATATGACACTTCGGTCACTGGGTGTGTTCGTGCGGGAGGCGGCAAGCTTTGGGCACCATTCGAGTTACGGTGGTATTCTTTAAAAGAAAAGAAGAAAAAATATATATATATATATATATATATATATATATATATATATATATATATATATATATATACATATATATATATATATATATGTTTTATCAACCACAATGCACTTTAATTCTAAGCCAGATAGGCGCATGCAGAAATTGTAATGAGGGACGACCAAGGACTCGAACCCATTCAGCAAGAAAGTTACAAGTGCCGAGTGACTTAAACCAATACACCATCAAGAGAGCTATAAGTTAAGCGCAAGTTTTTCTTATATATATATATCTGTATGCTCGAGTTCATATATCTTTCCTTATATAAATCTTATATAAATCCTTGGAAAGGAAAGATTTATATAAGGAGAAAATGTTTTTTTAAGAATACCACCGTAAGATTCTCACGGTGGTATTCTTAAAAAAAAAAATCCTTATATGAATATTTCCCTTACAAGGATTTATATAAGATTTATATAAGAAAAGAATTTTTTTATTAAGAATACCACCGTAAGACTCCTCGGAGGACGGGGGTAGCGTAAAATTCGCTGCCATCATTTGTATGTTTGCGTGGTATGGTTATAAGGAAACATATCTAGTTTCTTTGAGTCTCTTCTGTTCACAGTTTACAAATTAGTAGCCCGGAGACTCTCACTAGCCATTTCCAACTACATTGGTGCCAGGTTTGGTTTATATTATGTTTATTGTACATTACATCATTATCTTAGCCGTGGCTGGGAATTACATCTCATTAATAAAAATGTGTGATTGTGTTTAGTATTGAGCTATGCATGATAGGATCTTTTCTCGTGCGTGAACACGTGACGATGATGCGTGGGTGTGTAGTCTACTTTATGTATAGTTACAGTCTCCACCAGATCAACAAAAATAGGGATAAGCACGAGAAAACAGTAAAAAGGAACACAATCAGGAATAGTATCACGATATCTCAAGTGCTGCATACAGTAACATGAGGAGACAAAAAGGAAATTGTAATAGAAAGATCGAGAACAAAGATCATTATGCTGCGTTCACCAAGTAAATGAGGAATAAGGATATACACTGGAAGAAAACAATGAATTAAGAGGAGAAAAGTATACAGAAATAAAACAAATTCCTGTGGGCCATGTAAATACAAGAACAAGAACACTAGATGGACATAATCTAAAAGGAAAGCAGTAAAGTGGAACACAACCAATCAAGAATGTAGATACAAGAAGGACTGAGGGGGAACAAGGTGGACAAAACCTGAAGGGAAACATGAAGATGAAAGAGAAAAGAAACCCCAAGTAAGATTACTGTGTCTTTTTTGTCAAGTAAAGGAGTAAAAGAAGTAATGGAAAATATACAAAGGAAATTATAAAACTAAGAAAAGTACAATGCCATCGGGGGTACACATATGAACAAGAGAGAGAGAGAGAGAGAGAGAGAGAGAGAGAGAGAGAGAGAGGGAAGGAGGGGCCTCTAAAGGAAGCACAAAATGAACATTGTAGAACCAATAGGTAAACTGACAAGGTTGGAGGAAGAACAGAGACAATCATGCAGCGAAAAAAATACACGGGAGCGACGAGCGATTTCGCACGGGAAAGTTCCAATGTCGCTCTCGCAAATCCAATAGCGGGAGCGATCCCCCACAAAAAAATCGCTCCCGCGGCAAGATTCAACGTTTTTCATGCATTATCCATCATTTGGCAATCCCTGAATCCCATCATTATTGATGAAAGGATCAGAGCAAACACAACTTACCCGTGATCAATCATTGCATTATCAATCGATATCATAAACGTAACGCATCAATCAACTTTAATTTGTTGATGTACGTACGTATGTGTACGCGGTATAGCTGCTAGAGTTCAATGGCTTACCAAGCCTAGCTTCGTTTCAGCTGCATGCGCGCGTATACTAGTACATGTTGACTAGACTCTACACGACTACGTGCTACATAATGTCGCTAGTTGCGAATTGCATGGTACCTGTATGCAGGGAAGTTCATTGGTTGCATGCAGCTAGCTGCCCAAACAACGCGCTGACTACATGTTCAATGCATCAAACCCAATACCACATCACCGCATGCATGCGTACACTGTACATATGCAAACTCGCTCGAGGCCCAGGAGGGAAACTGGGAAATCCCATTTATAACCTCGTTCGCGTATTTATGAGAAAACAAAATAGAATCAAATGTTTGGTTAGTAATTGAAAGTGAATAAATTTAAGTATAAATATAAACATTTGATAATTATATATACATGGCTCTGGAAGTATCAAAAATGGCTCTGGTAATTAAAAAAATGGCTCTGGTGAAATAAGAAAAAATGAAAAATGGCTCTGGAAAAAAAAGTATTTTTTTCCCCTGCAATCATGGTAAAACAGTAAGGTTCAGCTCCAGGAACTAGATGGATCACGATGTCACCAGAGCTATATCGAGGACATAGAAAAGAAGAATAAAGAAAAAAAGTGACTGAAAATATACATTTATTGAAACTGAAAAACAAAATTGAATTTGGAAGAGTAGGGATAGACACCGGAACAAAAACTGTTGAAAGAATGGAAGAAAGGGATAAAAAAAAAAAAAAAAAAAAAAAAGGCATCTTGTAAACAGTAGTTCTCAACAGGGAGCATGGGAATCAAGTGCTGGGGGTATGGGACTCGATCTCTGGGTACTGGTATTTATTCTATTTAATGTATCAATTTATACTTGGGTAGTATGTTAACCCTATCATTCCATATTTTGACTCTTATGACACTTGATGTATAGACTTGATGTGTCAGATGACATGCGAGTAGCTTTGTCGTTAACTGCACCCCGATTCCATGCTTTGATTACACAAAAATAACAGCAATTATCTCATCACATCAGTAAAAATCTGTGTGATGTACTCGAATTGTAGCTCTATAGTTGTGGCTGTTTGTATATTTGTCTCTTTTTTGTAAATATACATGGTAAAAAGTTATCAATACTTATGATTTTATTGCATGTATTGTATGTCAATATAAAAAAATGTACAGTAAAATATCAGAACACGTGCTTCGACTTGCTGGTTCCGACATAGATTAGATAAAATGTAACAAAAAACAGCGTATCAAAGCTGAGGAAGAAATATGTCATATCAAATATGAGATGAAGAGAGATCAAACCAAGTTGAATAACAGAATGACAGTAGATATTAAATTAATTAATTTCAGTCAAGGTTTAAGTTAATGAATATAGAAACAAATAAGTCAAAATGTTTGTAAATGTATCAAACGGTAGTGTCTTAGAATAGGACACAGAATCAGACATGAGTTGGTAATAATTAATTAAAATCAGAATGGAAATAAGCGTACATGCTTTTTGTGTTACCCTCGGCAATTTGCATTTATTATTTCGAACTATGTGTTATTGTCATTATTTGCACTTCATGTACATTGATTAATTGCCAAATAAAGTCTATCTATCTATCTATGGCAACAACGGGAATTAGTAATAGACTCCAGCGCCAGGGGACTGACCAGGGTCAGTTTAGTCCAGACCGGGGTTCAATTACATTCTCAAAGTGGTGTTTAAAATATGAACATAAAACTTATCAAATAAACAATTGAAAAGGAATATGCGTTTATCGCGGCCACCCAAACACATATTCTATTCCTAGCTATCCATAACTATTGTATAGTAAATTCAAGCTATTGACATATTTGGAAGTAATGTAATTAAGAATGGTGATGATTATTTCGAATGTTAAGTGAATGGGTTATGGGACCACATTGGGCAATCCATTGGAAGTCTGGAGTCATCAAAAGGTTAGGAACTACTGGTACCTTCACGTCGAGACGCAGGCAACGTAGCAGATTTATAGGTCCTGGAGAAAGGTAACATGTAACTAAAGTGCTTAATCTATTTCAGAATTAAAACGTATTTTCCCACATCCATCTAATTAGAAGAATCCTGGTGCACAAAGATTTTGGTTATAGTGTATTTTGAACGAAGTACATTCATGGGCTTCCTGTAGGAATGTACCACACAGGGTTACAGAGAGCAGGATGCCTAGTCCCATCATTCCGTCTCGTTTTAGCCGCCTTGACGAACCGAGTGGGAAGACTCGGTGGCAGTATTTTCTCTTCCTCCTACCACAGGGGACAGAGGCGAAAATGGAACTATATACTCAAAGAAATGGTACAAGACATTATAATATTATTAAGAGAAGGGGCAGCATAATGGAAGAACAGTCGCAGTACAATAAAGTAGTATCATTTCCCTATGAATAGAGATTTCCTCTGCCATAGACAAATTTATGTATGTCTCTGGCCCGTAGGGGCGCCCGAAGCATAACAACATGCAACCAACACCCAAGACTTGCTACATTGCTTCTGACCCAGGACAGTGGACAGGATACAGGGATAACCTATCATCCATGAGGAGCTGATATGAGAGGGTGGAAAGGGTGGTGGGTGGGAATGGAATGGATGGGAGTAGGTACATGCCTTTTGACTTGGGTGGGGAATCCCTTGGTGTATATATATATATATATATATATATATATATATATATATATATGTACATATATATATATATATATTTATATATATATATATATATGTGTGTGTGGGTGTGTGTGTGTGTGTGTGTGTGTGTGTGTGTATGTGTATGTGTGTGTATTTACCTCCCCGTCTGGGGTATTGGCTGCTTGTTATTGTGGCAAAGTAGCATGCAGTTGATACTTTAGGGTCTATATGGGGCGCCCCTACGGACTAGAGCCACACATCAATTTGTCTATGATAAAGGAAAACTCTGTTCATAGAGGAATGATGACACTTTTATACTACGACTGTCTCTCCGTTATGCTGTCCCTCAACCCCTTGTTTGCTGTCCTGTACCATTTCTCTGAGTATTCATTTTTCTGTGGTGGGGGAATTCCCTGTGGTGGGGGGAAAAGAATACTGCCACCAAGTATTTCCACTTGGATCGTAAGAGGCGAGAAGAAAGGGACGGGGATTGGGACTAGGCATCCTTCTCCTTGTAGCCCCACAGGGGATATTCCTAAAAGAAAAAGTGAAGGCATAAGAGGGTCTGGGAGTTTTCTGACCAGCACCCTGGGGTTTCGGTCTTTTAATGTGCGTGGATGTGGTGCAGATGAGAGTAAAAGGGAAGAGATAGGTAATATGTTTGTGAGAAGAAAGATGGATGTGTTGGCTTTGAGTGAAACTAAGTTGAAAGGGAAGGGTGAGTGTAAGTTTGGGAGTGTAAGTGGGAGGTTATCAGGAGTGAAGAGAGGGCGAGGGAGGGAAGGGGTGACTATTCTAGTAAGTGAAGAGATAGGTAAACGTGTAGTGGAGTGGAAGGGGGTTTCCTCAAGGATAATGTGGATGAAGGTGAAACTGGGAAAGGAGATGTGGGTCTTTGTAAGTGCATATAGGCCTGGCAGTGAGAAGAGGGTAGAAGAAAGGGAGGCCATTTGGATAGATTTAAATGAGTGCATAGAGAATTTAGGGAGAAATGTCAATGTAATAGTACTTGGAGACCTTAATGCTAGGGTAGGAAATGATCCAGTTGATGGAGTGGTTGGGAAATGTGGAGTTCCAGGAAAGAATCGCAGTGGAGAGTTGATGGTGGAAATGTGTCTAGAAAGAGAGTTGATGATAGCAAATACAGTGTTTCGGAAGAAAGTCAAGCATAAGTACACATGGGAGAGGGTGGTGGATGGAAGGGTGGTAGATAGAGCGTTAATGGATTATGTAGTGGTAAATAGGATTATGATAGGAAGAGTTAAGGATGTACATGTGCTAAGGGGAGAGGGCGGGGGAATATCAGATCATTTTTTGGTGGAAGGTAAGTTGAGAGTGGAGGATAGATGGAAAAAGAGGAAAGGGGCAAAAGGTAGAGAGGTGCTTAGAGTGAACTCTTTAAATGAAAAAGAAAAGGAGAAGGAGTACAAGAAGAAGCTGAAGGAGGAGTGGGAGGGAGTGAAGGATAGAATAGAGCTAGGTGTGGAGGAGGAATGGGGATGGTTCAAGGAGGGAGTCACAAAGTGTGCAAGAATGGTTTGTGGAACAAGAAGGACAGGAGGAAATAAAAGGAAGGGTAGTGAGTAGTGGGATGAGGAAACAAAGAAGATTGTAGAAGAGAAGAAGCGAGCTTTCACAGTTTGGTTACAAAATAGGACGAGGGAGTCATATGAGAGGTACAAAGAAAAGGTAAAGGAGGCAAAGAGAGAGCAGATGTGAAATGGGGTAAGAGTATGACGGAAAAATTTGAAAATAATAGAAATATGTTTTGGAAAGAAATTAAGACAGGAAGAGGAGGCTAATCAAGTAGAGAAGAAAAAGTAAAAGGTGTGGATGGAGAGATGTTAATGGAAGAAAAGGCAGCAAGGGGAAGATGGGCAGAATATTTTAGGGAGTTGCTAAATGTGAAGGAGGATAGGGAGAGAAAGATAGCTGCAGTGGGGAATGCCACTGAGGAAAATGGAGGAGAAATAAGGAAGGATTGAGTGAAGACAGTTGTTAAGATGATGAAAGCAGGTAAGACACCTGGTCTGGATGGATGCCATGCAGAATGTCTAAAAAAAAAAGGAGGTACAGTGATGGTGGACTGGCTGGTGAGGTTATTTAATGTTTGCTATAGAGAGGGTAGAGTGCCGGAGGACTGGAGGAGTGCCTGTATAGTTCCACTTTACAAGGGAAAAGGGGACAAGTGTGAATGTAGTAGTTTCAGAGGGATTAGCTTGTTAAGTGTAGTTGGGAAGGCTTATGGGAGGATCTTGATTGAGAGGATTAGGAGAGGAACAGAGGGAGTAATTGGTGAGGAACAGTGTGGATTTAGGACAGGTAGAGGTTGTGTAGATCAGATTTTTGTGGTAAGACAGATATGTGAGAAAGCTATAGGAAAGGGGAAGGATGTTTTTTGGGCTTTTATGGATCTGGAAAAGGCCTACGATAGGGTAGACAGAAAGGCACTGTGGGAGGTTATGCAGATATACGGGATAGGAGGAAAGCTTCTAGGAGCTATCAAGAGTTTTTATGAGAGTAGTAGAGCTTGTGTCAGGATTAGAAATGGAGAGAGTGAGTGGTTTGAGGTAAAGGTGGAACTTCGTCAAGGATGCGTTATGTCGCCCTGACTGTTCAACTTATACATGGATGGGGTAGTGCGAGAGGTAAATGCAGTGGTAGTGAGTCAGGGATTGGAGATGGTTAAAGAAAATGGAGAAAAGTGGGAGGTGAGCCAGCTGTTGTTTGCGGACGACACTGCGCTTGTGGCAGGATTAGAGGAGGGATTGAGGAAGTTGGTGACAGAGTTTGGGAGAGTATGTGATAGAAGAAAGCTAAAGATAAATGTGGGTAAAAGTAAGGTAATGAGATGTACAAGGGGTGAAAGTGGCAGTAGACTGGAAGTGAGCATAAACGGAGAGCGACTGGAGGAATTGGATAGTTTTAGATACTTGGGTGCAAATGTGGCAGGAAAAGGTGGAGTGAAGGTGGAGGTAGAATGTAGATTGAGAGAAGCAAGTAAATGCCTTGGTGGATTGAAGAGTGTAATAAGGAATAGACATTTGGGAATGGATGCTAAGAGGAGACTATATGAAGGAGTGATTGTGCCAACAGCACTGTATGGGGCAGAAACATGGAACATAAGAGAGGAAGAGAGAAGGAGTTTGAATGTGTTTGAGATGAGGTGTCTGAGAAGTATGGTGGGGGTTACTAGGCTAGATAGAGTGAGAAATGAGGAAATGAGGAGGAGAACAGGGGTGGAAAGGGAGCTGGGAGATAGGGTTGATGAAAGAGTATTAGGATGGTTTAGACACACGGAAAGAATGAGTGAAGAAAGACTAGTAAAAGAGGTATGGAAGGCAGATGTGGAGGGAGTGAACATGAGGGGACGTCCTAGGATGAGGTGGATGGATGGGGTGAAGGGGGCTTTGGGGAAGAGGGGAATGTCTGTTGAGGAAGGATGGGAGAGGACAGAAGACAGGGGTGAGTGGAGAATGGTTGTATATGGATGATGTTGTGATGCATGAGGTGGAATGGGCGGGGGGATGGGGGATGAGGTAGTATGTGTGAGCAAAATTTGACGCAGCCCAAAGGGATTTCTCCCCGTCTTCTCCTTTTATGCATGGGGGGACGGAGAGGGGGGGGTCGCCGATTTAATGAAGCGGCCTTGCTGTGGATGTGCTGTGTCTTGCGACACTGCTTCTGACCCAGGGCAGTGGACAAGGTGCAGGGATGACCCGTCATCCAGGAGGTGCTAAGATAAGAGGGAGGGTGGAGGGGGTGTGGAGCGTATTCAGGGATGGAATGGGTGGGAATGATTTTATGCCTTTTCCCTTTTGGCTACCTCTCTTGTAAGGGGGAAAAAGCCTTGGTATATGTATGTATGTATTTACCTAGTTGTAAATACACACACACACCCTTTCGTCGAATGGACGGCGAGAACTAGAGTTCCGAAGAAAAAGGAAAATCTACGTGGATCTCAACGTCCAGGAAGTGCCTTATTGTATTTATAGGGAAGGGGAGAGCTCGTGGTATAGTGGGGGGTGATAGGGAAGGAGAAAGGTAGGGATTATTGAGGGAAATGGAAGGAAATGAGGAAGAGGGGGACATGGTCCAGGAGGCCAGGCGTCTTGTAAACAAAAGGCGGACTGATGACGTTGACTTTGGTGATGACGGGATCAACAAAAATGTAAAGATTAGAAGTATAGATAAGAGCAGCACAGTGGAAGGTGATAATAATAGTTTCCAGGGATTTAAAGAGGGTGGGGGGGGATACCAACCTCCCCCGATTGGCAAGACTAGAGGAGAAATTTGATAAGATGACAGAGCATTGGGAAAACAGGTTCGGTAACATAGCCAAGATTGCATAAAGAGTTGAAAGATTGGAAGAACTAGAGAAGGCGAACAAAAACTTAACTTTAGAAATAGAAGAATTAAAAAGACAGTTAAAAGAAGTTAAAGAAAATAATAAGGAATTAAAGAGGAATAATAAAGACAATAAAGAGGCCATAGCAAAGGAAGCACAGGGCTGGAAAAAAATCCAAGAAAACAGTAAAGTTGCATTTACTGACATAATTAAACAACAAATGAAAGAACAAACTGAAGACTCAGTTATTAAAGTGATGAGACAGAAGGAGAATATAGTAAGAGACTTAGCAGACAAAAAGAAATGTATAATTATATTAGGAATGGAAGAGAAATTTAACCAAAATAGAACCACAAGAATTAAAGAGGAAAAAAAAAGTAAACAGTTTACTAGAATTAGTTCAGGAAGATGAACCTGAAATCATGAAACAAATTGAAGAGATGTTTAGGCTCGTAAAATATTGTACAGATAAGACCAGACCAATTAAGATTAAATTCGTCACAAACAACATCAGAAAATATCTTAGCAAAAACAGGGAAGCTAGCAGCAAGTGAACAATATAAAAAGGTATGGATAAAAAGAGAAATGAATAAAGAGGAAAGAGAGGAAGAAAAATGGAAAGGCAAGAAGCTAAAGAAAAACCGAGAACAGAATGGAGTCAGAAAAAGAAGAATTCTACTGGAGAGTAGTGAATATGAAATTGAGGAAATGGACCATAACAGAGAGAAACAAAAAAGAAACAGAAAATACAATGGAAATAACAGAAAGTTAAGAGTGTCCTACACAAATATAGATGGATTAATAACAGGACTGAATGAACTGAATGAGTATCTGAAGGAAAAATAACCGGACATAATGGGAATTGTAGAGACAGAATTAAAAGGTCCACTACCACCCAACAGCATAGGACACAATGTATATAATTATTGGATTATAAAACAGAGAGATAAAACAAGGGGGTGGAGTTATGTTGGTGGCTAAGAAGGATATAAACGTGAAGAGTGTCACATATGGAAAGAATAGAGTAGAGATGATTATGATAGAAGTAGAAGACAGAGATAAGAAGAGCAGAAAGTTTATAATAAATTGCATGCCCCCAAAAACAGCCTCGTGGGAAGAGAGTGAACATAAAGGTATGTTAGAAGACACAAGAATAGCATTAAACAAGATAATGGAAGATGGAGGAAGAATAGTTATGATGGGCGACTTTAATTGCAAAGAAGTCTGCTGGGAAGCGATGACCGTAAAGGGTGGAGAAGACTAATGGTGAAATGTTCTACTTGAGATGATTACTGACCACACAATGACACAATGGATTCAAGAGAACACTAGGTATAGAAATGAAGAACCATCGAGACTAGACCTAATAATCACATCAGAACCTGAAATAGTGGAAAAGATAGAATACCAGGCACAAATAACTAAAAGTGACCACATATTGATAGAACTACAACTAAATGAGAAAAAATACATGAAAAGAAATGAACAATATAGAAAAGGAAGATTGATGTATGAAAAAACAAATTTTGATAAAATAAGAAAATTCTTTCAAAATGAAAACTGGGAAAGAATACACAAAGAAGATACAACAGTAGAAGAGAAATGGAATATTTTGACAAAAATTTATAAAAAAAAAATAAAAAAAAAAAGTGGAAAAGTATATCCCAAGACAAAAACAAGAAAAAGAATATGTAAAGTGCTGGTACAACAAAAGTTGTAGGGAGTTAAAAGACAAAAGAGACAAAGCCTGGACCAAATGGAAAAATACAAAAGACCTGAAAAATGGAAAATATATACTTGTTATAGAAATGAATATGTACAAGCGTGCAGAGAGGAAAAGAGAAAATATGAAAAAGATGTCATAGAAAAATGTAAAGATCAACCAAAACTATTTTACAGATTTGTAAACAATAAACTGAAAAACAAACAAGATTTGGAGAAATTAAGACAAGGAGGAGTTGAATACACAGAGGAAATATAAATGGCAGAAATTATGAACAAGCATTTTAAATCAGTGTTTACAAGGGAGAACATACAACCTGGAGAGATCGAATGGAAAGAGAAAGTCCCCCCCATGAAAGAAATAGAAGTAACAAAGAATGAAATAATGAAACACTTGAGTAATCTTGATGTCAGAAAATCGCATGGACCAGATGAAATAGCAAACTGGATTTTGAAAGAATGCAGGAATGAACTGGCAGACGAAATACATAGCATAATAAATAGTTCCTTGAAAGAAGGAAAAATTCCAGAAGATTGGAAAAAAGCAAATATAGTACCTATATATAAAGGGGGAAATAAAGAAGACCCTACCAACTATAGACCAGTCTCTCTAACAAGTACAATGGCAAAAATTTGTAAAAGAATTATCAAAAGTAGATGGGTAAAATATTTAGAAAAAAACAGCGTGCTAAATCCAAGGCAATTTGGATTCAGACAAGGACGATCATGCGTCACCAATTTAATATGTTTCTATTCAAGGCTAATAGATACAATACAAGAAAGAGATGGATGGGCTGATTGTGCATTTCTAGACCTAAAAAAAGCTTTTGACAAAGTACCACATAAGAAGTTGCTTAAGAAATTAGAAACTGAAGGAGGAATACAGGGCAAACTGCTTAAATGGATGGAAGACTTTTTGCAAGAAAGAAAAATGAGAGTAGTGATAAGAGACAAACACTCAAAATGGGATGAAGTAATAAGCGGTGTTCCACAAGGAACAGTTCTGGCCCCAATAATGTTTGCTATATATATTAATGATATAGATGAAGAAATTGAAAGTTATATGAGCTTCTTTACAGATGATGCAAAACTATTAAAAAAAGTGAACACGGAAGAAGATTGTGAGTCACTACAGAGTGATCTAAATAAAGTATGGGAATGGAATAGGAAGTGGGAGATGGAGTTCAACACTAAAAAGTGTAGTATAATGGAATTTGGAAAAAGCAAAAACAGAATAACAGGATCATATAAATTGGGAGAAGGAATAAAAAAAAGTAGAAAATGAGAAGGACCTGGGAGTCATTGTTATGAATAATATGTCACCTGAGAAACATAAATAAGATTTTTGGAGAAACTTATTTTAATAAGAATAATCAAAGTGGCATTTACATACCTGGGTGAAGAAATGGTGAAGAAAATTCTAATCACTCTGATAAAACCAAGATTGGAATATGCAGCAACGATGTGGTCACCAAGTACAAAAGAATGTATACAAAAACTTGAAAGAATACAAAGAGCAATTACAAAATTGGCACCAACACACTCAAAACTATCATATGAAGAGAGACTAGAAAAACTTGAACTACAGACACTAGAGCAAAGAAGAGAGAGAGGAGATGTGAAAGCTATTTACAGAATCATGAAAGGCATAGAAATTATTGATAGAGAGAATCTGATAAAATGGGATGATAGAAATACAAGAGGACATGGAAAGAAAATCAAGAAAGACAGCTATAGAAGAGATCTGAAAAAGAACAGCTTTCCTCACAGAGTAATAGACAGTTGGAACAAGTTAGATGAGAAAGTGGTGTGTGCAAAAACAATACATGAATTTGAAAATAGTTTAGATAAAATGAGATATGAAGACGGGACACCACGAGCATAGCTCCCCTTCCCGTAAAATACAACTAGGTAAATACATATATATATATATATATATATATATACATGTATATATACATACATATATATACATATATATGCATATATATATACATATATATATAGATGGATATGCATGGTGTAAATAAGAAAGTGAGGAATTATTTTATAGGTATATTCTAGGCTGGAATTTCCAGCTTTGAAAATCATTCACACTACAGACAAGACAATTATGAGAACTTCATATCTTTAAAATTTCTATTTACTCAGAATTAATCAAAATACATTTTTTTTTTTACTTCCTGGTCAATTCCATCTGTTTTAAGCTGTTTTAACAACTCATATAAATAGTTTATCATAAGATGGCACTACACTATTCAGTGTATTTATGTGTATGGGTTACCCATACATAGACGCTCGTGCCTTCAAGGAACAAGTCACATGTAGAATTGCTAAAAGTAGAAAAGGTCGCATAAGAGATCGACCTTGTCTAAAGTGTTGATAATTGTGTATTACATTAAAAATGAAGACCTGTGAAGCCTTGTTTTATTTTACTTTCTCTTTTAGGAGTATAATGAGATTATAAATAATGAGACATTGAACTGAATCTAAGCTTGTGTTTGCTTATCAATGCTTATTAATTAGATAATAAAGTAGGTAGTGTCTAAAGAGAAAAACTCTAACTTGCCATGAACTGGTGGTGCAATCAGAAATGCACTGGTCTCGCATCTTCTTATTCATGGGTTCGGGTCTCGCACTTCTCTGCGATTCCAAGCAGTGACTGTTACCTACCCCAACAGTACAAGCTCATAGCACAAAGGTGACAGTATCAGCTGCAGCCACAAGCCTCCTGGTGTAGATTCATCACCACCTCACTACTATATATTGTATTTTTTCCATACTGAGACTAAGCAAGACTCTATCCAGGGGATAGGCAGTCTATAAAGACCTGATGGTGTGAGCCACCAAGGGATCTCTCCGACTTGATAGAACTTATTCTGCACTGTTCATTCAAAGGATCAGAACACGTGTTTTCAGTTTTATAATTAATAATAAAAAAAATATATTTATTTTTCCATTTTATCAAATTCCAAAGCTACAAATAACCTAATTAAAAGAAGGAGGACCATGCAGATTAAAAGCAGTAGAGACAAAATAGAAAACATAGAACTAAACAAGATTAACAAAAGGCAGAGATCAGAGAAAAGAAAGAGAAACATGGATGAAATAGAGGAAACTATTCAGAAAAGTAAAAGCATTAAAGTGACTGACTGCAGATGTGCTTTAGGAAGACAACAAATGATATATTTGAAAGATAGAAATGGAGAAATCATTAAATGCAGAGACAAAATGGTAAAAAGAGTAGAAAAATAATACCAAGAGCTTTACGCGTCGAAGACTGTACTTGAGTCAGTAAATGCATCTGTAGACGTTAGTAGTATACCAGAGATTACAAAGGAAGTAGAATTTGCTCTAAAAATATGAAACTAGGAAAAGCACCTGGGGAAGATGGTATATTGATAGATCTCTTGAAAGATGCAGGGAAAGTTCATTTTAAGTTAGCTCAGTTGTACAGCCAGTGCTTACATCAGGAAAGCGTTCCTGAATCGTGGTGTAATGCTATAGTTATTTTGCTTTACAAAAAAGAACAGAAGGACCTTAGTAACTATCAACCAATTAGCTTGTTATCAAATGTATATAAAGATCCTTACAAATAGACTAAGTAAAGTTTTAGATGGAAACCAACTGAGAGAACAAGCAGGCTTTGGGAGTGGATTCTCGACTGTAGACCATTTGCAGGTGATGAACAAACTAATTGAGAAAACGACAGGATACAATATACCCCTATGTTTAGCTTTTGTAGATTACAAGAAGGCCTTTGACTCAGTAGAACAAATAACAATACTAAACTCGCTATGCAATCAGGGTACAAACGAACAGATCGTAAGGGTTTTAGAAAAGATTTATGTGAAAGGTACCACTATAATTTGGGTACATAAAAATACAGGAAAGATAAAGATTGAGAAAGGAGAATGGAAAGGCAATACAATTTCACCCAAATTATTTACAGCATGCTTGGAAGAGATTTTCAGAATGTTGAATTGGGAAGAGAAAGGTTTGAAGATTAATGGCAAATATTTTAACCACCTAAGATTTGCGGATGACATTATTCTTATTTCAGTATGAGCAGAAGACTTTCAAGATATGGCTGTATTGATTAGTATAAATTCCATCGTTATTTGAAAGAATTGCCATACCACCTATTGAAATGTGTCTTACTTATCATATAAGTGGGCCTACGAAAAGGACTACTGTAAGCAGGAGGAATGACCCAACTTATGCATTACTCTTTCTGACCAGATTCCCACCCTGTGTGTGGAGCAAACGAAGCTCCAAAACATCCACATATAAACTAAAAAGCAAAAACAGTATTAATTTTTCAATTTTCTATATGATTATTATTAAAGAGGCTCAGTAGTGGCAAAAGCTGCAGATTGTGCTACCCAAATAATTTAGCACTGATGAAAACCTTATAGATGTTTTTTTAATATATATATCAAAGCATGCTGTAAATAAAAGTAGGCCTAACTCATGATGTTTATTTTGGGTGCACTTAGAAAGCATGCCAAAAACTTATGTGGAGGAGGCCACCTAACTTAAAAAGCATCATCAGTTCACTAGAAACAGTACAGAGGAGAATGACCAAAATGACACATGGGCTTAGAAACTTACCTTACAAAGAGAGGCTTAGGCACCTTAACTTACACTCTCTGGAAAAAATGCAAAGTGCAGGGTGATCTAATAGAGGTGTTCAAGTGGATCAAAGGCTTTAAGGAGGGTAACACAAACAAGGTCATTATATTAAGACAACAGGGCAGGATTCCCAGTAATGGATTTAAATTGGACATATTTAGATTTAAGGAAATAGGCAAGAATTGGTTTACTGATAGGGTGGTCAATGAATGGAATAGACGTAGTAACCATGTAGTTGGTGCTGAAAATAGCTATCGGTTATATTAAGAAACAGTTAAATAATATTATGGATGGGGATGACAGGTGGTAACGGACATGGAACTGCCTAGTGTAGGCCTTATGGTCTCTTGCAGTCTCCTTCATTCTTATGTGCTTATGTTCAGAATCCATCATTTTGTAAATTTTCACTCCTCTCGGACAATACTATTTTTTCCTTGAGTGTCTTTTAGCCCAATCCAGTGAATATTGCTGTATCTATGGAGCAGTGCCTCCAAGAGAGAATAAGTGCAATAAGTTTATTGTATGTATTCAGTGTATGGTATTCATCTTAGGACAAACTCTAATAATGGAAACATCAATTATCTTGAATAACCCTTAAGCTGTCTGGCAGTTTCATCCAGCTAAGTACAAACATAAGTTAAGGTAGAAGGAGTGATAGATGAAGTTTGTTGAAGATACGTATTCATGATCATAAGGATTAAGATTTTAATGAAAACTAGATAAGAATTTAATTTTAATCAATATCACTTACAGAGTGACAGCTTTAAAACGTAAGTCCTTGCAAACACATGTTGATTCATCTATAAAGAATAATATTATACAACCTTGTAATCCTTTGACTCCTTTTTGTAAGCTACCATCTTACATGAGGTAGCAAGACAAATGAACTGGAGAGGGGGGTGTCTTTCATTCCATGTATTTCTTGAAGTTTTATACATTAAAAAATGGATTTATCATAATACTGACACATATGCAAATATATTGCCAATAAAAAATTGCAAATGATCATGATTTATCATTTGAATAGGTGTAGAATTACAACAATTTCTCTTGTGCACACAACCACCAGGAATATGTGATGGAATAATATTCTGTTATAAGAATACAACATAATCTTTCATGCAGCTTTCAGTCACAGTTCTTGGTTCAAAGTAGAGAAAACATGAAATAAGATTGTAGTAATTCCATAAAATTTATGTTGAAATGAATGTGAATTACATACACCTATTATCAAAGTAATTCATTATAAGAAAAAACGACCTATTCTGTAATGCATAATAATTCAAGATATGTGCTCTCTTTACAGTAGCTACAACAGTTCATTCACAATGTTTTTAACATTCCAAGTATTGTCTCTTGTGGAGGGCAAGACTTATTCATGAGAGAATCAACAAATAGCAAATACCTTCTTTGATATGAGATCAAACTATGAATTGGCACACTGTAGCTGAAAGAGCCATGTAAGTGTTACGGGTATGTCCTGTAACAGCATATACAGTACAACAATCTTCATTCTATATCATTTGATATCAGTCAAGCTATAAAACTTTGCTGCCATATCTTTACAGACTGATACATTCTACAGGCTGTACTCACATAACTATGAACCATAGCAGTGAAAATATGTGAGCACTGTCTACAACAGTTTTCTCTAACATGTCAAAATTAAATATTTTTTTATTTTAATTCTATGATAACATATAAATGACATCAATGTCATGACTATATCTTTGGCTTCATCTCAATCCCACTCAGTGCATCTGTTACATATCCCAATTTTCTTAATACCAATACTTCCCATATTTTATTTCCATTATTCACTGTAATCATAAAATAGTAGATCCACAACACTGAGGTTTGGGAGATGCTTCTGAAAATGTGCTTAATTTCAAATGGCATATTTAATTTCAGAATCACATCTACATTGATGGCATTATTTGAATCCCCAGTGATAAAGGATAATTACATAGTATATAGTCTATACAAAGTATATGTGTATATATGGACGACTTAGAGCAATAACATGCCCTCTAATCTTTGCCAAGATAATGACAGAAGCTGATAAATACTATGGACAAAGATTTTACTTTACACTTCCAGAGTGTTGAATTAAGATTTCCACTTATGAATAATTTATTTATTTATTTATTTATTTATTGTATTATTATTATTTTTTTAATCTAAATTGGGCTTGATAGGTTTGACTTTTTAAGAAAAAATATTTCATGGGACATGTAAAATATGTGTAATGCATTATTGAAGTGAAGTCATCATATTAAGACAACAGGGCAGGACTCGCAATAATGAATTTGAATTGGACAAATTTAGATTTAAGAAGGAAATAGGCAAGATCTGGTTTACACAAGAGAGTGGTTAATGGTTGGAATAGACTTAGTAACAATGTAGTGAGCACTGAAACTATCAGTTGTTTTAAGAGAATAACTTTATATAGGTGGTAATGGACATGGAACTGCATAGTGTAGGCCTTATATGACCTCATGCAGTCTCCTTCATCCTTATGTTCTTAAAACTGTTTATATTATCTAAACATTTTAATTTGTACCTCTTCCTCTTCCTCAGACAGTAAGTAGCCAGCCAATACATGCACCCACCCCCACCCATTCCACTTCCAGTTATCAGCCATTTATTTTCCTCTTAAATATGTGCAGAATTTAATTCTGATTTTGAAATTTGAAAATGGCAGAATACAAAATTCTATCAGTTATTCAGTACAAATGAAATTATAATTTTATTATTCAAAAGTGAGTATCTAATATGTTCCTTTTTATTGTCCTGTTTCCTTGAAATACATATAGTTAATACTTAGGTACTTTTCCTGAACAAAATGTGAAACTTCTTGTTTGCTATGCAGATTACAAAGTCTTGGAGCTTTTCATCCTGAAAGTGTAAAGTAAAGTCCAGGTCCTTTGTGCGTGAAAAGTTAGATCTATCATAGCTACTGTCTGTTGCCAGGAGCTACCAGATTTGTAGCAACAGTATTTCATAAGGTGGCATGAAATGTTATTCCTTTATTATTGTTTATATGATTGCAAATTCTCTGAATATGTAATGACAAGGCTTCAAGTGTATGCTTAAATATACTGAGTACAGAATAAGTTAACATCAAATAAATACATGGAAAATGACTGATCAATGTATTTATCAATTTGGAAATAACAAAGGGAAGAAATATGATTTTAGCTTGTATATATTTTTAATAATTTGAACACTCACTTGTTACTTCACTTTTGAATGATAAATGAATTGTTACATGTATTCTTGAAGTGTGTGAATATTTAGCAAGATTATGAGGGATATATATTTCTAAAATTACTACAGAAAGTGGACAGAAGAGTCCTGCTCTTGTCAGATGAAATCCCATGGAACTTTATTATCTTGAAAAAATGCAGCTTTCTAAAGGTTTTGAGTAGAAGCATCGTAATTCTACTGTCCTGCATCAGTCTAGATTTTACTTAGTCTATTAAGATCCAAACTTAAAATTATTTTGAGCGGTTTATTCCTTTGCCATTTTAACACTGCTTTTTTCAACACTCCGTTCTTGAAAACTTTAGATATCCAAGATCATAAGAGTAAAACCTTAATATGCAGCGTTATTCATTCCTAAAAATCTCTACTCTTAAAATCCACTACAATAACTTTTTAAGGTCAGGTTTCCAGCACATAGAATATTTCCAATTAAAAAAGAAAAAAAGTATAATATAGAAAAATAAAATTATATAAAATAAAATAAAAAATAAGATTGTACTGAAGAAAATGACAAATGGTAAAATACTGATTTTGGCTCAACAGTTTATAATTCATTCACTATTGAAGTGAAGCTCTCAGAATCAATATCAGTTATATTCAAGTATGTAACATCATATGTGTTCCTTAAGATATAATATGAATATATCGCTCATTTTACATTTTTATCAATGGGGAATTCCCCACAGAATATTGTTTGGGGCTTCTATATGAAAGCCGACATAGTATAGCCTAGTAATGCCACTTGCAGAGAGATTGTACAGGTTGGAATCAAATATAGAACTGTCAGGATCGTGTCCCATTTGTGCATGATGCAGGCATAATACACTTTACACTGGACTATGTGATTATAGGAAATGATTATATGATGTTTATCATACTACATCTAGCAATAGTATCATATGGTAGTAATAGGTATAGCAGTGATATCAATATTAACAGTAGTATTTTAGAACTAGTAATAGATAGTATGGGTTGTACAAGTAGAAGAATAGGAACAGTAGGACTATCGGATGGTAAAGAGAGCTTTAAGTGAAGGAAGTATGAGTAGTTGAAGTGTCTGTTGTTGAAGGATGGGTTGCATTGGTGAAAGTATTTTTAGTAGTGTTTGTGGTAGAGTGGTGTTGGTGGTAGTCATGGTTGTAGTAGTGGTCTTGGTGATAGTAGTGGTAGTTTTAGTGGTAGTGGTGATGGCATTGGTAGTGTGATAATGTTGGTTGTTGTAGACTGGTTTGCTGGTATTTCTATGTGTGGTAATGGTGTTAGTTGTGGTAGTAATAGTGGTAGTGGTTGTGTCAGTATTGTTGGTAGTGGTGACAAGAGTAATGGTGACAGTGGTGGTAGTAGTGGCGGTGATAGTGGTGGTAGTATTTTACACCTACACATTTTTTTTTCATAATGTCAATCATGTGACTTAGGAGGAACATCAAACAAGTGTATAAAATCAAAACAATGCATGGTAGCAATTCCTTATTAAATGACAGGGAATTAAATTCTCTTGAAGAAAATATCACAGTCGATTTCCTCTTCACTGTCCAAAGTTTTTTATTTATTTTTTCTTTATTCAGCTGGACAGGAATTGCTATTTATACAAGCCTTTCATATTACAATCAGTTACCATTATTATGAATGCACCTTTCTGACCAATCATGTATATCCATGGGAAAACTTTGACATACAAGCACATCCTGTGGATAACTGTATGTCCTAGATTTATGATATCTATGTCTCCTTAACACATTCACCATGACTTGTATTGTTATGTAGGTAACACTTCTGTCACATTCATACCTTCCCTCTCTTGATTTTGCTTAACTGTGGAGTAAGATTCATTTGAATCAGGGCCTGGTAATGGACAATCATCTGGTGAAGATTGTGTTTTGTCATTGCTTACTTCACATGATGTCATCACATCCTGAGGTTCATTGGGATCATAAGGACAAAAGGATATATCAGCTGATGTATCTAGAGTTGTACTGTCTGCTGAGGTTTGCCTTGAAGCACTCTCCATTGTACGCTGATGAGGACCATCGTCATCAGGTAATGTTGAGCTACCTGTAGAGGAGGGAAGCGTAGCATTCTCATCTTTAAGGGTCGAACTATCTGCAAGGACCAGTGGAGTTGAAGAATCAGCAGATGTCGCCTCTGATGGGGACTTTCTGCTGACACTTTCACACTGCGATGTCACTGGAGACTTGGCTGGAGAGGAAGAACCAGGTGGAGAACTACGCGATGACGAGCTTTTTGTAGGAGTAGGTGATCGGTACTTGGCTCGGATATGTAGGTAAGGCTCTGCACTGCTCATCTTGAACATTCGAACCTGAAGAATATGTACAATTAAGATGTGAATTACATATTAGTGAATCAATTTGTAATTCTATATTCCCACATCAGTCACACATGAAACTCTTAAGCATAGTATTTCAAAGAAATCAGACAAATACAACTGAAGTCTGTATGACTGATGAATATTTTTTCACATATTACTAAAACCTACATACAACCATATCGACTTACGACAACTCATCAGCCACAAGTTGAAGATTACATACACAAACACACACAGAATATAATATATATATATATATATATATATATATACATATACATACATATATATATATATATATATATATGTATACAGGGTGTTTGGGATAAATTTGATAATTGTTTTTATCTTCTGTCATTTCAGAACCATTTGAAGGATTTAATAGTGGTAAGTGCAACAGATAGCTGATTCTGTGTACTATTCATGGGTGTGAGAGCTAGAGAGCATGGACAACTGAATCGCACCAGAATACTTGAAGAGAGAAACCTGCATCATGATGATTTGCGCTGAATTAAAAAATTCAGAAATCTTAGCTGCAGCTCACTGCTCCTTGAATACCGTGAAGGCTGTGAGATGTGAGCTGGAGAATTGTGACAGAGATGTTCACACAACGAAATTTGTCAAGAAGCTGCAAAAAAAGGTGTGGCAAGATCCAGGCAAGGCAATGCGAACCTTGGTGAGAGAGATGGGTGTCAGAGTGGAGACTATAAAGAAAGTGCTGAATGAGGATCTTCACTACTCCTCATACAAGAGGCACAAGGGCCAACTACTGACTGCCAAGGCCCAAGAGAACTGCCTTACAAAAGCCAAGAAACTCCTCAACAAGGTCAAACACCCAGTCAAGCCAGGGATGCTCTGGTTCTTCTCAGACGAGAAGAACTTCTGCCAGGACCAGTTGCACAATGCACAGAACAACAGGTGGCTAGCCTACAGTCTGCACGAAGTGCCGCGCTTCATGAAGACCAAGGTCCCTCAAACTGTGTATTTTACCTAGTGGTATTTACCTAGTTGTATTTTATGGGACAAGAGCTATGCTCGTAGTGACCTGCTTTCGTATCTCTCTGCATCCAATTTGTTCTTAAAATCTTCTATAGTATTGGCACTCACTGTTTCCCTGTTTAGTTTGTTCAAGACATCAACCACTCTGTGGGAAGTTATTCTTTTTCAAATCTCTTCTGTAACTGTCCTTCTTTAGCTTCTTCTCGTGTCCTCTTGTTTCTCTTCTGTCCCATTTTAATAAGTCATCTCTATCAAGAACTTCCATCCCTTTCATAATTCTGTAAATAATCAGCAAATTACCTCTTTCTCTTTTCTGTTCCAGTGTTGATAGATGTAATTCATCCAATCTTTGTTTGTATGTCAAATTTGAGAGTGTAGATGCCATTTTGTTGCTGCTCTTTGAATTCTTTCTAATTTCTTTATGTTTTTTTGTACTAGGTGCCCATAGTGTCACAGCATACTCCAATTTAGGTCTTATCAGTGTAATTAATATTTTCTTCACCATTTCTTCATCCATGTAGTCGAAGGCCACTTTCATTGATCTTAATAAATTAAAAGTCTCTCCAACTAGTTTGTTGACATGTTTATCAGGTGTCAAGTCACTTGAAATAATTACTCCAAGGTCCCTTTCTGAGTCGACTTTTTTGACTTCTTTGGTACCAATTTTATATTGACCCGATATTCTATTTTTGCTTTTTCCAAATTCCATTATAAAGTTCACCTCACACTTCTGACTCCATATCCATATTTTGTCTAGGTCTTCTTGTAGCAATCTGCAGTCTTCCTATGTGCCTACTCTCTGAAGTAGTTTGGCATCATCAGCAAAGAAGTTCATGTAACATTTCACTCCTTCATCATATCATTTATATATATGGCAAACATTAAAGGAGCCAATACAGAGCCCTGTGGGACCTCACTTATCATATCTTCCCAGTTCGAGTTCTTGTCTCTAAGTACCACTCCCATTTTTCTCCCACTCAAGAAATCTTTGGGTGTTTCCAGCGAAGGCCATGTCATGCTGCCCCACATCTTTGAAGATGGCTATGTTGAGTTGCTGTCCACTGTTGTCAAGTGCTGGGTGGAGAGAGTGGCTGCGGGAAGACCATATGTGTGGCAGCAGGACTCAGCTCTGTGTCACACCTCCAGGAAAACCCAGAAGTGGCTGTCTGAGACCTTTTATGACTTCACCAGCTCCAACATCTGGCCCCCCAACACACCTGATTGCAACCCCATGGACTAATATGTCTTGGGCACAGTTGAAAAAGACCAATTATACTGCCTGCAACGCCAAGGACGAACTGATTGCCAGAATCAAACTGGTTTTCAGGCGTCTCTCGAAGGACACTATGAAGGCTGCATGTTACAGGTTCAGGTCCTGCCTGGAGGCCATGGTGGAGGCTTAGGGTGACTTCTTTGAATGATATCTATTTGGCAAAATATCCTCTAAGACAGTGGTTCCCAACCCCAGGGTCGCGACCCAAAATAGGGTCGAGAGGGTGTTTTTGAGGGTCGCCAGAGGGTCTCTTTTAACTTTTTTTCATTCAAGTTTCAAATGTATTTAGATTCATTGTGCTAGTAAATATAAACTGAATTATAAAAACGAAAGTCTATAAACATTATGCAAGTACATAGAAATATAACATGAAATGGTTTAATTTATTATTACAATTAGGGTCGCGACTCCAGGCTAATAGTGGATTTAGGGTCGCAGCCAAAAAAGGTTGGGAAACATTGCTCTAAGAGATGCACTTTGAATTTTGAGAATAAATTTTTTTTTGGCCAAGGTATGACATTTTTCTTTCCTTTCTGAAAATGTATCAAATTGATCCCAAACACCCTGTACATACACTGTATTTATACATATATATATATAATTTATGTACACTGAATGTCCCTCAGTGAACAGATGTGGTTGAAAAGATGAATATATATATATATATATATATATATATATATATATATATATATATATATATATATATATATATATATATATATATATATCAGAAACCACAGGGAAATTCAAAAAATGGAAAACTAAATTTTCTAATTTATTAAGACATATTCAATGTACTATGAAGATGTCTTGATAGATGAAAACATTTAGTATTCTGTTCTTTAAATTCCTTGTAGTTTCTAGAAAATTGATAATCAAGTGCTCATAATTACTGGCTACCTCCCTCGTAAGGGGGAAAAAGCCTTGGTATATGTGTGTATGTATGTGTATATATATATATATATATATATATATATATATACATACATATATATATATATATATTTAAACATATATATAAATACATATATATATGTGTATTTACCTAGTTGTATAATATGGGAAGGGGAGCTATGCTCATGGTGACCTGTCTTTGTATCTTGTATCTCATAACATCTAGTTTGTTCTTAAATTCTTGTATGGTGTTTGCACGTACTTTTATTTTGTCCAATTTGTTCCAGACATCCACCACTCTGTGTGGAAAGCTGTTTTTTTCAGATCTCTTCTATAACTATCCTTTTTGAGTTTCTTTTCATGTCCTCTTGTTTTTCATCTATCCCACTTTAATAAGTCTCCTCTGTCAAGGACTTCCATGCCTTTCATGATTCTGTAAATGGCCAATAGATCACCTCTTTCTTTTCTTTGTTCCAGGGTAGGTAGTTCCAGTTTAGGCAATCTTTCCTCGTATGTCAATTTTGAAAATGTTGGTGCCATCTTTTTCATTGCTGTTTGGATTCTTTCAATTTTCCTTATATTCCTTTTTGTATTGGGTGTCCATAGTGTCACAACATACTCCCAATCATGGTCTTATCAGTGTGACTAATATTTTCTTTATCATTACCTCATCCAAGTAATTAAACACCACTTTTATTGATCTTGATAAATTGTAGGTTTCTCTGATTATTTTGTTTATCTGCTTGTCTGGGGACATGTCTTTGGTGATGATTACTCCTAGGTCCTTTTCAGAACCAACTTTCTTTACTTCCTTTACACCGATTTCATATTGTCCTGCTATTCTGTATTTACTTTTTCCAAATTCCATTATACTACATTTCTTAATATTGAAGTTCACTTTCCACTTCTGACTCCATTTCCAGACCTTGTCCAGATCTCTCTGTAGTGGTTCACAATATTTCTCCATACTTACATTCTTTAATAGTTTTGCATCATCTGCAAAGAAGTTCATGTAACATTCTATACCTTCATCCATGTCATTTACATATACAGCAAACATTATTGGAGCCAGTACTGAACCCTGTGGGATTCCACTTATTGTTTCTTCCTAAGTAGATTTTTTATTTCTGAGCACCACTCTCATTATTCTCACATGCAAGAAATCTTCCATCCATTTCAATAATTTTCTATGTATAGCTCCTGTTCTTTCTAGTTTTCTTAATAGTTCTTTGTGTAGTGCTTTATCAAATGCCTTTTGTAAGTCCAGGAAAGCACAGTCTGCCCATCTGTCCCTTTCTTACATTATATCTATTAAACTTGAGTAGTAACAGATCAAATTTGTGGCACATGATCTTCCCTGTCTAAAACAGAATTGTCTCGGATTTAGCATGTTGTTCTCCTGCAGATGTTTAGTCCATCTACTTTTGATGACTTTATCACAAATTTTAGCTATTATGCTTGTAAGGGAGACCGGTCTATAGTTTGTTGGGTCTTCCTTGTTTCCCCCTTTATATAGTGGTATTTGTGTTTGTATTTACCTAGTTTTACCTAGTTGTACTATACAGGAAGGGGAGTGATACTCATAGTGACCCATCTTTGTATTTTTCACCATCTAACTTGTTCTTAAATTCTTGTATGGTTTTTGTGCACATAATTGTTTCGTCCAGTTTGTTCCAGACATCATCACTCTGTGTGGAAAACTTTTTTTTTTCCAGATCTCTTCTATACTATCCTTTTTGAATTTCTTTTCATGTCCTCTTGTTTTTCTTTTATCCCACTTTAATAAGTCTTCTCTGTCAAGGACTTCCATACTTTTCATGATTCTGTAAATGGCCAATAGATGTCCTCTTTCTCTTCTTTATTCTAAGGTTCCAATTAAGACAATCTTTGTATGTCAATTTTGAAAGTGTTGGTACCATCTTTGTTGTTGGGCTTTGGAGTCTTTCTAATTTCTTTATATTCTCTTTTGTGCTGGATGTCCATAGTGTTGCAGCATACTCCAATCTTGGTCTTATCAGTGTGACTAATATATTTCTTACCATTATTTCCTCCAAGTAATTAAAAGCCACCTTTATTGATCTTAGTAAACTGTAGGTTTCTCTGACTTTTGTTTATATAGTTGTCTGGTGACATGTCTGATAATAATTACTCCTAGGTCCTTTTCGGAGCTAACTTATTTAACTTCCTTTGTATCAATTTTACATTGTCCTTATATTCTTTTTTTTTTACTTTTTCCAAACTCTATTATACTACATATTTTGATGTTGAAGTTCACTTCCTACTTTTGGCTCCATTCCCAGACTTTGTCCAGGTCTCTCTGTAATGATTCACAGCCTTTTTCCATACCTACTTTCTTTAGTAGTTTTGCATCATCTGCAAAGAAGTTCATATAACATTCTACTTCTTCATTCATGTCATTTATATATATAGCAAACATTATTGGAGCTGATACTGAACTTCGTGGGACTCCACTTATCATTTCTTCCCAGGTTGAGTATTTATCTCTAAGTACCACCCACATTTTTCTACCGTGCAAGAAATCTTGCATCCATTTCAATAGCTTTCCTTGTGCACCTGTTGTCTCAAGCTTTCTTAATAGTGTTTTGTGTGGTACTTTATCAAACACCTTTCATAAATCCAGGAAGGCACAATCTGATCATCTGTCCCTTTCTTGCATTATATCTATTAACCTTGAATAAAAACAAATCAAGTTTGTGGCACATGATCTTCTTTGTCTAAAGCCAAATTGTTTTGGATTCAGTATATTGTTTTCTGCCAGATCTTTAGTCCATCTACTTTTGGTAACTTTTTTACATATCTATTGTGCTTGTAAGGGAGACTGGTCTATAGTTTGTTGGGTACAATATTTGCATTTTTCCAATGTTGCGGTACCTTTCCTTCTTTGAGTAAGCAATCTTTTATCATATATATTTTGTCAGTTCATCTATACATTCTTTTAGTATCCAATTTGCAATCCTGTCTTGACTGTGTAATTTACTGACATCAAGGTTTATTATTTGGTCCCTTATTTCTTTCTGTGTCACAATTATTTCTTTCATGGGGGGGGGTTCTTTCTCCCTTTTCTTCATCCCAATTGTGTGCATTTTCATTCATGAATACAGATTTCAAATGTTTGCTCATAATTTCAGTAATTTCTACATCTATATAGTCCACATTCCCTTGATGAAGTATCACTATTTCCTGTTTATTTTTCAATTGACCATTTACATATCTGTAGAATAGTTTAGGTTGATCTTTACATTTGTCTATAATGTCTTTTTCATATTTTACTTTTTCTTCCCTGCATATTTTTATATATTCATTTCTTAGTTTCATATATATTTACCACTTACCCAGTTTTTTTCTTTTTTCCATCTTTTCCAACCTTTGTCTCCTCTCTTTTGCTTCACTAAATTTTTTTTTTATACCAGCATTTAATGTACACCTTTTCCTCTTTTTGTTTTGGTATGTATTTATCTCTTCCTTCATTATAGATTCTTTTGATATCACATTTATCTTCCATCTTTGTTTCTTCATAAAGAATTTACTTTTTGAAAAAAAAAAATCAAAATCTGTTTTGTTGTACATTAGTCTTCCTTTTCTGTGTTTCTTATTTCTCCACAAAATTCTCTTTTAGTTGGAACTTGAATAGTATGTGGTCACTATTCCCAATTGGTGTCTTGTATTACATTTTATCCACAATTTCAGGCCCTAATGTAAATATTAAGTCTAGTTTTGACAGTTCTTTATTATTTCTATATCTGGTATTTTCTTTTACCCATTGAATCATTATGTATTCCTCAAAGGTCCTCTCCACCTTTCACTATCATCTCCCAACATATTTCTTTAGAGTTAAAGTCACCCATAATTACTAAGTTTCCTCCATTCAGTATTTCATTTGATGCATGCTTTGTGTCCTCCAACATTTTGCAATGGTCACTCTGTCTAAGAATATGTTTTTGGGGGCACGTATATCACTGCAAATTTTCTACTTTTTATGTCACTGTTTTCAACTATTATCATAATCATTTCCACATTATTATTTCCTTCTGTTATCTTTGTGTGTGTGTGTGTGTACATTATATACTACAAAATATATAAACAATTAATAGTTATATATACTCATTATTTCAAGTTGGTATCTTTATATCATAAGAAGTTATGAAGTAACTACCATGCATAATTTACACAATACACATTCTCCAAAATTTCTAAAGTTTAAGATTGAAGTACTCTAGTGAAAAAGTTATAATGGTTCCCAAAGAAGGACATACAGCACAGGTACTATATATATACTACAGTAATGTTTGAGAGGTATTTTTGTTTTACATTCCAGCATATTTGAGTAAAGTCGATGGGCATACATATATAGGGTGCTGAATAATAATAAGTCATTCTTCTAACCAGAAAGATAATTTTGAAAAACATATCTAAAGCTATGATAAGCAACAGAGGGATACAGCCAGGTTGTAAAAAGGAGGATACTATTGAAATAATTACATTTAAAAGACAGAATATTGTTGGGAGTGAGAGATTTAGATATTGGTTTGCATAACCTGGTCATGGAAATAAATAGAATATATCTCTGTAAACTATATTTTATCAGTATCATTCACAGGAAATATTTAGAATATATCTGTTATTTGGTCATATCTTAAGCAAACATTAAACTGAGGGATCTATAGTGAAAAATAAATTTATCCATGTAAATGAAGCAACCAGGAATTATATTTATAGTAATGAAGTTTTGAGGATTTTATTCAACATGATATTTCCAGATGGAATTAGTATCATATTAAAGGAAAATATGTGAATCTATTAATTTACTGGGATGTTCAAGGAAGTGCAACACACATATTATACAGTAACTAAAATAAAAATCTGAAATACTTTAGTAAATCAATTCAACATTATTTTAGAGTGGGTTACATTCAATATCTGTATAATCATAAGTGTTATTCCATATGTAGAATAAAAAAAAAAAAAAGTTCACAGTGCACTCCTTTGAAAGCAAAGCAATCGCTTGATAACAAGAAAAGTACAAGACAGCAATTATTTAATCTAGAAATGATCACTCTAATGTATCAATCATAATCAAGTATTGAAATATAGTAAATTTGTTATATTTATAATTTGTCCTTTATTTTAGGAATGCGATAAGTGCATTATGAATTATAAATGTACTCTTCTGTAGTATATTCATTTT
>NC_134804.1:34320246-34362746 GCF_046742065.1 Oratosquilla oratoria | reverse complement strand
ATTTCCTTCCTAAGGAAAACAAATCCTTAATAAGGTATATGGAAAATACCTTTAAGAAAATTATTAATGCACAACTAGCCATCACTTTTAATGAAACATGCATTAGAGAAAAACTCCTGCCCAAATACACTGACAATATATATAATATATATATATACAAATACCAAGGGTTTTTACCCCTTTACAAGGGAAATAACCAAAGTCAAAAGGCTTATTTCCACCCCCACCCATTTCATCCCCACCTTGTGTACATTTTTTAACCACACAAATGTGTTTTTTTTTCAAGACTTGGCATTTGAACACAATAGATTACTTTACATTTAAACATTATTTGCATGGGAACATGCAAATAATAAACTTGTTTTGAAGTGATATTTTGCCACACATTTTGCCATAGGACATGAAAGCTTGAATTATAGACAATTACCATGACAAATTACAAAATCTTATTCACCATTTATGATTCATTTACTTGAAATATAGAAAACTTGAAGAAAAAATTCTCATGTATGGCCTGGGAAATGTAGACAGACCATATATCACTGTATTTGAAATTGTTCTTAGGAAAAATGTACATATTAATGAATGCAAATGAGTTCCTAATATTTGTACTCTTATTATGCAACATTATTGATATTCATACCTAGGGCTTTTTCCCCCTTACAAGGGAGTTAGCCAAAGTTAAAAGGCATTATTCCACTTTCATCCATTTCATCCCCACATTCTCTCACTCCCATTCACCACCCTCCCTTCCTCTTTTCTTGGGTCCTCATGGATGACAGGTCATCCCTGCATCTCACCCACTGCCCTGGGTCAGAAGCAATGCAGCAAGGGAGAAATTCCTTTGGACTGCCTCAAAATATCCTTCCCTGACCTCCCCCATCCCCCACCCACTCCCTTTCATGCATCACATCATCCATACACAACCACTCTCCACTCACCCCTATCTTCTGTCTTCTCCCTTCCTTCCTCAACAGACATTCCCCTCTTTCCCAATGTCCCTTTTACCCCATCCATCCATCTCATCTTTGGTTACACCTTCATGTTCACTTCCTCCACTTCTGCCTTCCACACCTCATTTACATATTTTTCTTCACTCATTCTCTCCATGTGTCCAAACAATCCCTATCTCCCAACTTCTTTTCCACCCCTGCTCTCCTCATTTCTTACTCTACCCTGCCTAGTAACCCCTACCATACTTCTCAGACATTTCATCTCAAACACATTTAAACTCTTTCTCCCTTCTTCCCTTATGTTCCATGTTTCTGCCCCATACAGTGCTGTTGGCACAATCACTCCTTAATACAATCTCCTCTTAGTATCCATTCCCAAATATCTATTTCTCATTACAATTTTTAGTTCCCCAAAGCATTTAATTGCTTCTCTCAATCTACATTCTATCTCCACCTCCTCTCCTCCCTTTCCCATCACACTCACCCCCAAGTATCTACAGCTATCCACTTCCTCCAGTCTCTTTCCCTTAATACTCACTTCCAATTTGCTGCCATCCTCTCCCCTTGTACACCTCATCACCTTACTTTCACCCACATTTATCATCAACTTCCCTCTTTCACACACCTTCCCAAAAACCATCGCTAACTTCCTTAATCCCTCCTCTGATCCTACTACAAGTGCAGTGTCATTAGCAAACAATAACTGGTATATCTCCCATTATCTCCATTTTCTTTATAATCATCTCTAATCCCCAGGTGTGCATTTACCTCTCACACCATCCCATCCATGTATATGTTGAACAACTATGGGGATATAAAACATCCTTGGCAAAGTCCCACCTTGACCTCAAATCACTCGTTCTCTTCATTTTTAATTCTAACACTGGCTTTATTACTCTCATAAAAACTCTTGACATTTCTTAAAAACATTCCTCCTATCCCATTTATCTGCAATACCTCCCACAGTGTCTTACTGTCTACCCTGTGATAAGCCTTTTCTAAATCCATAAAGGCCTAAAAAAATCCTTACTTTTTCCTAAAGCTTTCTCACATATCGGCCTCTCCACAAAAATCTGATGGATGGAACCCCTACCTGTCCTAAACCCACACTGTTCCTTGCCAATTACTCCCTCTATTCCTCTCCTAATCCTCTCAATCAAAACCCTCCAATAAGCCTTCCCAACTACACTAAACAACCTGATCACTCTGAGACTACTAAAATCATACTTGTCCCCTTTTCCCTTGTAAAGCAGAACTATACAGGCACTCCTCCAGTTTTGTGACACTCTTTTAGACAAACATTAAACAACCTCACCAGCCAGTCAATCACTGTACCTCCCTTCTTTAAAGACTTTGCATGACGCCCATCTAACCGAGGTGCCTTACCTGCTTTCACCTCACCTTTTCATATTTCTCCTCCATTTTCCTCATTCATCACTCTCATTTTCTTAGCGCCTAATCTTCCTGATTTTAGAAATATTTGAGCTGTAGAGATTTATGAATACCAAATAAGCTTTTCCAAAGTCTACTTTTGTTAAGCTGCCATGGCTTCAATATAAATTTATTAAAATATTCCATTTAACCCAGATCATATGTTTTATGATAAAGTGCCTTTTAACAAAGCAAACCTCAACTATGAATAATAGCAATGTTCAATAAAATTATGACTTTACATATTAAAGGGGAGATATCAGAGAAGGCTACATTCTTTCTGTGTCTTTCCATATACAACTTACAAAGAATATTCCTTGTGAGAACAAAAGTAGAGAAGTCAACAGTATAAACAATGACCTACTACCGATTTCAATGTAGTAAAACATGCCAAAGAAGATAGAAGTCCAGCAGAATCAGCAGGCGTAGATGATCCTTATCTACGAGATTTCTTTTCCAATAGGCAAGAGTAGGAAGGCCAGCTAGGCTATACATCTCCTTTAGAGATGAGATTTTATGCAGGCAAAGAAAAACACAATTAGACACATCACCTTTTTGTTTTCTGTTACCTGTGTAGGATCATGCCTCAGAAGGTAATGTTCCAAGGTATCCCATCCGCCTCCCACTCTCACCATTACGTGTTTTCCTTTCAAAAGCTGAAACAAATATATGAAATAAATATCTCCTTATCATAATATGAACTTTTACACATTATTTTTGTTACATATTGTATCTGTGGTGTAAGATATGCCAAAACATGTTAATATCAATGCAATTGTAAACATATGTCAGTGTTCCTACATTGCTTTTATTGGGATACTTCTCAAACAGTTTCTATATTTTACAAAATACCATATTGGTTAGGGTGCCAAGCAAATATTCCTATTGTGCGGGTATGGTAGAGGGAACCCAATTGCTCAAAACTGATTTATACATAGTTTGTAGTGTACAAAAGGGTGGTTGGTCATAATGCTATTCAAAAGGTGGCCTACATTTACATATTGTAGATTTCAAGAGAAATTACAGTTCAGTTTTTAATGGAAGTGGATTTGCGATATAGATTTAACACAGAACAAATAATTAGGTGAATATATATGTAGCCTACACACAAACATGTAGTTGATTTCCATGGCTCTTTTATTCTCAGTTGTTAAATCAAGTTATATAACAAATTCCTAAACCCAGATGGGAATTATGGTGAAAAGTATATCTGTATCATAAAGCAAAACTGTTATGTGAAGTCATTAGACAAAATGAATTAGTAAAATTGCAATCAAATTTATAAACTGGAATTGAAAGGATTATCTTTAAAGGAAATTTAAGGCAAACTGCAATTAAGCAAAAGAATATGAAACTACAGTACTTCCATATGGTATCACAAGGTTTCAATGAATTTAATGATGACTAACAGGTTATTGGCAAGTGCTTTTTACAGATTTCTAATCTCATCAGAGGAACTACTGTCCTATGCTTTGGTAGATATTATACTCTAGCATGTTAAGAGATGTTTAGATTCATAGGAATATCTAACATTTACCAAGTGACAATATACATATATATATATATATATATATATATATATATATATATGTGATAGCATGATAGGGTGGTAATTTGGAGGATGTATCCTTTATTAGGTTTAAGATAAGGAATCACTAAAGTAACTGTCCAGGCCTATTTGGTTTGTCCTAAATCACATACATTGTTGGGTTGGACTTCATCAACAGATGTTCTTTGTGATAACTGGAGGAGAGAAGAAAGGATTGTGTAGTATGTAATAAAAGTTCTGACAATATTAGCTGGGAGAAGAGTTGGAGAAAAAAGCCTTTTAAGATGCTGACTTTTAGCCTCTTCACTACAGGGACAAAGTACGTGAACCTTATTTTGGTAAATGCTGGACGATATTCAGCTGAAGAGTTAGACATATTAAAATTATCTCAGTCTATCAATCTTGATTTGTCCAGAGTTGGTTCCCTCATTGGGGGGGGGGGGGGATCTAGGATTAGGTTGAATATAATCTGTAGAGAATATCACCTGGACGTTATGATAGAAATACAGATAAAAGTGGAGATATCAGTGTTAGATTTACTATTATAATTTAGTTTTCATTTCCTTTTCTTCATTCCAATTTGGAGTAAATAAGTACAGTATTTTCATTTTATTTGTCTTTGTATCTTCATCAAGTCAAAGGCATGCACCCACTGCCACCTATTCCATTTCCATCTGCCACTCTTGTTTCCCTCATTTTTTTAACACAATTCCCTTCCTCTAAAAATGGAAATTTTAATTTGCGTTAAGTATCAGTTTCATAGTGTAATATGATTCTCATTGACTTAATATATTTTTGCATATATCAAAACTTGTGTGCAGAGTAAACTTCCAGAATCATTTCACAAGTGAAGATATTAGTAAAGCATATCTAAGACCACAGCTGACATTGTATGTTTACATGCATTTTTGTTAAGATAGGCATTATTTCATGTAGGTAAATGGGAATTTCACTGAACAACAGAAACTTTAATGTTTTAGTATTAAGTTAGCAATTATAATACACACATGATTATTTTGCCCTAGCTCTGCAGACACTGGGTATGTATTTAGTATTAGTAGGATTATTTTCCCATGCAAGTTGTAACTAGTATAGTCTATAATAATTGCACAGCTAAGTGTAAACTGAGCCATTAATACTTGTTGCTTTGGCTAATGTGATGTTATGTTACTATGGGTGAATATATTCTAATGTGCACTAAAGTTACTATATTATAAAGTCTCTGGGAAATAGTAATATATAAGTAAGACCGATTTGGAAGATTGTTTGTTTATTAGGATGGAGAAACAGAAATTGAAATTCATATCTTTGACATCCAAACATAAAAGAGCATCAATTTGATACTTTTAAAGTATGACTACATACAAAACACATATACTCAATCAAACACAAAGTGTGGAATGTTACATAAACTTTGGAGATGATGCAAAACTACTAAAGAAAGTAAGTATGGAAAAAGATTGTAAATTGCTATAGAGAGGTCTGAATAAGGTCTGGGAATGGAGTCGGAAGTGGGAAGTGGTCTTTAACATTAAGAAATGTAGTATAATGGAATTTGGAAAAAGTAAAAAAAGACTATCATACATACATACATACATTCATACATATACCAAAGGCTTTTTTCCCCCTTGTAAGGGAGGTAGCCAAAAAACAAAGGCATAAAATCCACTCCCACCCATTCCATCCCTATCACACTCCACTCCCCTCCACCCTCTTCCCTCCCACTTATCTTGGCACCTCCTGGATGACAGGTCATCCCTGCACCTTGTCCACTGCCCTGGGTCAGAAGCAATGTCGCAAGACACAGCACATCTACAGCAAGGCTGCTTCATTAAATTGGTGATCCCCCCTCTCCATCCCCTCGTGCAGAAAAGGAGAAGACGGGGAGAAATCACCTCTGGCTGCATCAAATTTTTCTAACACATACTCCCTCACCCCCCATCCCCCATCCATTCCACCTCATACATCACAACATTGTCCATATACAACCATTCTTCATTCACCCATCTACTCTCCTCTCCTGTCCTTCCTCAACAGACATTCCCCTCTTCTCCATCCATCTCATCCTAGGTTGCCCCCTCATGTTCACTCCTTCCACTTCTGCCTTCCACATCTCTTTCACTAGTCTTTCTTTGCTCATTCTTTCTATGTGTCCAGACTATCCCAATACTTTTTTGTCCACCCTATCTCCCAACTCCTTTTTCACCCCAGTTCTCCTCATCTCCTCATTTCTCACTCTATCCAACCTAGTAACCCCTATTATACTTCTCAGACACCTTATCTTAAACACATTCAAACTCCTTCTCTCTTCCTCTCTTATGTTCCATGTTTCTGCCCCATACAGTGCTGTTGGTACAATCACTCCTTCATACAATCTCCTCTTAGCATCCATTCCCAAATGTCTATTTTTCATTACACTTTTTAATCCACCAAGGCATTTACTTGCTTCTCTCAATTTACATTCTACCTCCACCTCCACTCCTCCCTTTCCTGCCACATTCGCACCCAAGTATCTAAAACTATCCACTTCCTCCAGTCGCTCTCCCTTAATACTCACTTCCAGTCTGCTGCCACTTTCACCCCTTGTACATCTCATCACCTTACTTTTACCCACATTTATCTTCAACTTCCTTCTTTCACACACTTTTCCAAACTCTGTCACTAACTTTCTCAATCCCTCCTCTGATCCTGCTACAAGCACAGTGTCATCCACAAACAACAACTGGCTTATTTCCCACTTTTCTTCATTTTCTTTTACCATCTCCAATCCCTAACCCACCACCCTTGCATTTAGCTCTCGCACCACCCCATCCATGTATAAATTGAACAGCCAGGGTGACATAACACATCCCTGACAAAGCCCCACCTTTACCTCAAACCACTCACTCTCTCCTTTCTAATCCTGACACACACTCTACTACTCTCGTAAAAACTCTTGACAGCTCCTAAAAGCTTTCCTCCTATCCCGTATATCTGCAATACCTCCCACAATGCCTTCCTGTCTACCCATCATAAGCCTTTTCCAAATCCATAAAAGCCCAAAAAACATCCTTACCTTTTCCTATAGCTTTCTCGCATATCTGTCTTATCACAAAAATCTGATCTACACAACCCCTACCTGTCCTAATCCCACACTGTTCCTCACGAATTACTCCCTCTGTTCCTCTCCTAATCCTCTCAATCAAGACACTCCCATAAGCCTTCCCAACTACACTTAATAAGCTAATCCCTCTGAATCTACTACACTCACACTTGTCCTTTTTCCCTAGTAAAGTGGAACTATGCAGGCACTCCTCCAGTCCTCTGGCACTTTACCCTCTCTTAAACAAACATTAAATAACCTCACCAGCCAGTCTATCATCACTGTACCTCCTTTTTTCAGACATTCTGCATGACATCCATCCAGACCAGGTGGCTTACCTGCTCTCATCATCTTAACAACTGCCTTCACTTCATCCTTCCTTATTTCTTCTCCATTTTCCTCATTCATCATGGTCATTATCCCACTGCAACTACTTTTCCCTCCCTATCCTCCATCACATTTAGCAACTCCCTAAAATACTCTGCCCATCTTCCTCTTACTGCCTTCTCTTCCATTATCATCTCTCCATCTGCACCTTTTACCTTTTCTTCTCTACTTGATTCGTCTCCTCTTCCTCTCATAATTTCTTTCCAAAACATCTTTTTATGACTTTCAAAATTTTCTGTCATACTCTTACCCCACTTCACATCTGCTGTCCTCTTTGCCTCTTTTATATTATGCTTTACTTCTTTTCTCTTTTCTTTGTACCTCTCATATGATTTGATCAAAATATCATTCACATATAACCACTCCCTAATCCCCCCTATCTCCCACCCATGCATCACAGTATTATCCATACACAGCCATTCTCCACGCACCCCTAGCTTCTGTCTTCTCATGTCCTTCATCAATGGGCATCTTCCTCCTGCTCAATGCCCCTTTTATCCCATCCATCCATCTCATCCTTGGTCTTTCCCTCATGAACTGAGAGTGAAGCATTTATTCTTGACATTTTGTCCACTGACTTTTACAAAGGAATGAGCATACTGGATCATGCAGAGTTTATACATATGCATGGTAGCTCATGGAGGTATGCAAGCATGGTGCGCTGTGCTCTGATTGGCCTGCTGAGATGCCTGAGACAGCTGATCATGAAGGACTCTGCCCACCGAGTTTTTTGCCCAGGTGAAGCTGCCAGCCTTACTATTGATGTTGGGATGGTGGATAATGATATATCCAGCTTCTATGGATTTCCTGGTTTTCTTATCTATACCTTTGTGTAATACCTTGGCCTGGTTCCATTGTGGGAGGTGTCCAGATTCGTTCACATGCACCACCATGGCGTTGGTAAGTCTAATGCTCCCTGATCCATAGAAGCTGTATATATCACTACCAGTCCCAACATCAATAGTAAGGCTGGCAGTTTCACCTGGGCAAAAACCTCAGCAGGCATAGCACTTCACGATCAGCTGTCTCAGGCATCTCAGCAGGCCAGAGCACAGCGTGCCATGCTCACATACCTTCATGAGCTACCAAGTGTATATATATAAACCCTGCATGATCCAGTATGCTCATTCCTTTGAAAAAGTCAGTAGACTAAACGTCAGGAATAAATGATTCACTCCCAGTCCATGTTTCCTTTGCCAAGTTTAAGCAATTTGTTCACATGGATATTAATTTTCAATTTCCTTTTGTTCACTTCATCCACCTCTGCCTTCCACACTTCATTTACTGATCTTTCTTCACTCGTTTTTTCCACAAGTCCAAACCATACCAATATTCTTTCATCAATCCTATCACCCATCTTCTTTTCCACCCCCACTCTCCTCCTCACCTCATTTCTTACTCTATCCAACCTTGTAAGTCCTACCATACTTCTGAGACATTTCATTTCAAACACATTGAAACTCTTCCTCTCTGTTCATTGTATCTGCACCATAGTGTATTCAGCACATCCACCCCTTCATAAAATCTCCTCTTAGCATCCATTTCCAAATGTCTATTTCTCATTACACTTTTTAATCCCCCAAGGCACTTACTTGTTTCTCTCAATCTATAATCTGCCTCCACTCCTCCCTTTCCTGCTATATGCAACCTGAAGTATCTAAAGCTATCCACTTCCTACAGCCTTTTTCCTTTAATACTCATTTCCAAATTGCTGCCATCCTCTCCCCTTGTACATCTAATCACCTCACTTTTACCCACATTTACCTTCAACTTTCTCCTCTCACACACCTTCCCATATTTTGTCACCAACTGGCTTACCTCCCTTTTTTCTCATTTTTCTTTAACCATCTCCAATCCCCTGCCCATTACCCTCACATTTACCTTCTGCACCACCCCATTCATGTACATATTGAACAACTATTGTGACATGACACATCCCTGGCAATTCTTACCTTTACTTCAAACCACTTGCTCTCTCCATTTCTAATCCTAACACAGGCTCTAGTGCTCTTGACTGTCCATAACACCTTTCCTTCAATCCCACATATCTGCAAAACCTCCCACAGCACCTTCCCATCCACCCTGTCATAATCCTTTTCCAGATCTATAAAAGCCCAAAACATTCTTATCCTTTGCTAAAGCTTTCTCACAAGCTTACCTCAAAAATTTGATCCATGCATCCCCTACTTTTCCTAAACCCACTCTGTTCTTCACCCTCTGTCCCTTTCCTAATCCTCTCAATTAAAACCCTTCTATATATTCCAATAGCTTTCTTCCCCTTTATAAGAGTATACACACACACATATGTAAGAAAGCTTTAGGAAAAGGTAAGGATGTTTTTTGGGCCTTTGGATTTGGAAAAGGCTTTTGATAGCGTAGACAGGAAGGCACTGTGGAAGTTTTTGCAGATATATGGGATTGGGGGAAACTTTTAAGGTCAGCCAAGTATTTTTACGATAGTAGTAGAGACTGTGAATGGGAAATAAAGAGAGTGAGTGGTTTGAGGTAAAGGTGGGACTGCATGAGGGATGTGTCATGTTGACATGGCTATTCAATGTGTACATGGATGGGGTGGTGTGGGAGATAACAGCAAGGGTGATAGGCAGGGGACTGGAGATGTTTAAAGAAAATGGAGATAAGCCAGTTGTTGTTTGCTGACGACACTGCATTTGTGGAAGGTTCTGAGGGGTGATTATTGGAGTTAGTGGCAGAGTTTGGGAAGGTATGCGATAGGAGAAAATTTAAGGTAATGTGTGTAAAAGCCAAGTGATGAGATGTATAAGGGTAGATGATGACAGTGAATTGGAAGCAAGTCTAAAAGGAGAGAGGCTGGAGGAAGTGGACAGCCTTAGGTATATGGTATTGCATGTGGTAGGAAAGGGAGGAGTGAAGTGGAGGTAAATTGTTGCTTGAGAGAAGCAAGTAACTGCCTCAGGGGATTAGTTTTATGAGAAATAGGCATCTGGGAATGATTACAAAGAGCAGATTTTATGAAAGGGTGACTGTGCCAATGGCATTGTATAGGGCAGACACTTGGAATTTAAGAGAGGTGTAGAGAGGAAAAATTAAAATGTGTTTGAGATGAAAGTCTGAGAAGTATGGTAGGGGTTACTAGGTTGGATAGGGTGAGAAATGAGGAGGTGAGGAGGAGAGCAGGAGTGGAAAAGGAGATGGCAGATAGGGATGATGTAAGAGTATTGGGATGGTTTGGACACATGTAAAGAATGAATGAAGAAAGATTAGTAAAAGAGGTGTGGAAGGCAGCAGTGGAAGAAATGAACTTGTGGGGTAGACCAAGGATGAGATGGATGGATGGGATAAATGGGGTATTGAGCAAGAGGGGGGTGTTTTTTGAGGAAGGAAGGGAGAAGGCAGGAGATAGGGATCAGTGGAGAGTAACTTTGTATAGATGATACTGTTATGCAACAAAGGGAGGGGCAGGGGATGGGGGGTAGGGGGTGCTTATGTGTGAATAATATTTTGATGCAGCCCAAAGGGATTTCTCCCTGTCTTCAGTGTTACTACATTAGGGGATGGAGGGGGGGGTTGCTGATAAAGTGAAGCAGGCTTGCTGCAGATGTACTGTGTCTTGTGCATTGCTTCTGACTCAGGCAGTGGGCGGGATAGAGGGATAACTTGTGATACATGAGGAGCCAAGATGAGAGGAGGAAAAGAGTGGTGGAAGGGAGTTGAATGAGTAGGAGTAGAATTGTGGCATTGACTTGGGTACCTCCCTTATAAGGGGGAAAAGCTCTTTTATATATATATATATATATATATATATATATATATATATATATATATATATATATATATATATATAATATATATATATATATGGACATCACACAGGGCTAATGTGAAAGTTAAATATGGGGGATGGAATATGAGGTAAAGTGATGGAGTGAATGAAACTCATTGGAAAGAGTGGAAACACATATACATACATATATACATACATACATACATACATATATATATATATATATATATATATATATATATATATATATATATATATATATATATATATATATATATACGTATATATATATATATACATATATACATGTAGATATATATATATACATATGTATGTATATATATATATATATATATAAATACATATATATATATGTATATATATATGTATATGTGTGTGTGTATGTATATATGAACATTTATACTATACATATTTCAGAAATTTATATTCATGTTAAATAGTGCAATAAAAATTTATATTAATAGTATGAGTTATATATACTTACACCATTTTGAAAAAAACCTTGTAGGTTTTAGAAAAAGCATTTAGAATTCAGTCTTCATAGAAGAAGGAACTCTTATAATTTGATATATGATGGTAAACATGACCATATGTCAAAAAGTATGGTAAACTAATTGACAAGTTGTTTTGGGTCTCATTAACCAAGAAAAATTCAAAATGCCTTTCTTATCCTTCTATGTTTTATGGTATAAATGTATCCCTTGAATAACCAGAGCAGTCCTATCAGCTGTTTTAAGCACCATCTGAAGCAAAGCTCTATCTGGAGAAGCAATCCCTTAACAGCGACACAAGAAATATTATTTACATTCAGTTCATCTAGGAGAGAATTATCCGGCCGAGGAACAGCAGCTCTTGGGGTATGATGCTGTCAAAATGCAGAGAAAGAATGCTATACTCTTAAGTAATATAAAAAGACAACATGGGTTACTCCTGAGTACCTCCTGTGACTGGGCCTCTTAAAGGAGCAAATGAAAAACACAAAAGGCTAAGAGGTTATAGATGCAACAGGAAATTGATAAATGCAAAGGACTACCATGCAGAATTAATCATTTTTGTCCATACATTCTTTTTCTTTACAGTTAATGCAAATACATGGACAACTCATGCAAGAAGGAGGTAAAATAATTAGCATTTACTACATTACTGAGTTCATATAACGAGGCACTCTGTTAAGTTATAATAAAATATGCAACTGAAGTACAAAATTTAATGCATACTACATATAATTTCACTTGCACAAAGTACAACAGAAGACATGAGATAAATTCACATCACAGGCACTTAGAAAATGCAAAACAAGATTGTCTACATGAAGGGACAATTGCTATCAAATCTACTTATCACATATTCAAGCAAAACTAGATTGATGAATGAATTAAACAAATAAGTGAATAAATAAAAAAGAAAAAGTAGATAAAAAAAATCTACTTGGTTGTCTTAGGAAATAAACATAGATTACCCAGTTAGTGCAACAGTAAATCAGGTAGAAATCTGCTTAGCACAGCAATAAAGGTAATACGAGGACTGAGTCTGGAAATGGACGTATAGCATGAACAAATAAGGAATATGGAGAGATGACGAATTGCAGGAAAAATGTAAACTTTTGTACCAGATAATGTGAAAAATATGTAATTGTCTAGGAATATGCAACATAAGAAAAAGTCAAAGGTTGTGACAACAAACCTCATAAAATATGAGGACAGAAGAATGTGACTCATTATAAAAAAGAAATCATCCCTTCATATGGACGTCTCCTAACCAGAGTAGAATTATCTGTAGACAGTCAAGGGGTAAATATGTGCTTAAGGGATGTGCATGACAGTGAAAAAATTACATTATCGAAAAGTATGATCTTTAACAACTAAAAATGAATGATGTATGAAACTAAATAAGTAAATACACATCAAAGGCAAAACTAAGGAAACACAGAAGAACTGGAGATTTCTCTTAAAAACAAACTACGAAAAATACAGAGATGACAAAACTCAGGCACATAGAACTTTGATTCCTTCATAACGTACCCTGACAAATATATTCTTTCCACCAATGTCGTACTTGCCATCGGCCACTCTCTTGACGTGATTCTTGGTGCAGCTGGAGTCATGGCAGCCACACATTCCTCGTGTTTGCTTGGCAATGTCTAGCACCTGCAACAGTTTACATGAGATATATATAGCTGATATACAATTGGGAAATGTTAAAAGGGCTGTTGTTTATATGAAACACAAGTAGGCATGTTTTATGTTAACTACAATATAGATAAGTAGATTGATTCATAATGAAACCTTTCAAGTTGTAAATCTGCAGCTTACATTCATATGCATCCCTAAAAGACATTAACCACTGTGGTACTTAGAAGTGGAAGCAACTGTATCTTTGCTGCTGCATAGAAAGTATAGTAGTTTGACTACCATGTATATGAGAGCGCCAACCTTCCACCCCCTCCATCCTTTGTGCAACCTATCCAGTGTGAGACTTGACTCCAAGGTTATTTCGCAGTATGATTCCTTTAATCTATACATGATAGATAGTTACATACATACATATACCAAAGGCTTTTTTCCCCTACACGGGGGGTAGCCAAAAAGAAAAAGGCATAGAAACCACTCCCACCCTTTCCATCTCCCACATATTCCACTCCCGTCCACCCTCCTCCCTCCCTCCCATCTTGACACCTCCTGGATGACGGGTCATCCCTGCATCCTGTCCACTGCCCTGGGTCAGAAGCAGTGTCGCAAGACACAGAACATCCACAGCAAGGCCGTTTCATAAATTCGGTGACCCCTCCTCTCCGTCCCCTCATGGAGGAAAGGAGATTACGGGGAGAAATCCCTTCGGGCTGCGTCAATTTTTTATTTATACATACTTCCTCACCCCCATCCCCCACCCACTCCCCCTCATGCATCACAGCATCATCTATACACAACCCCTCTCCATTCACCCCTATCTTCTGTCCTCTCCCGTTCTTCCTTCACAGACATTCTTCTCTTTTGTAATGCCCCTTTCACCCCCTCATAATCATTCCTTCCACCTCTGCTTTCCACACTTCTTTTACTAGTCTTTCTTTGCTCATTCTTTCCATGTGTCCAAACCATCCTAATACTCTTTCATCAACCCTATCTCTCAGCTCCCTTTCCACCCCTCTTCTCCTCCTCACTTCCTCATTTCTCACTCTATCTAGCCTAGTAACCCCTATCATAATTCTCAGACATTTAATCTCAAACACATTCAAACTCCTTCTCTCTTCCTCTCTCATGCTCCATGTTTCTGCCCCATATAGTGCTGTTGGCACAATCACTCCTTCATATAACCTCCTCTTAGCATCCATTCCCAGATGTATATTTCTTATTACACTTTTTAATCCACCAAGGCATTTACTTGCTTCTCCCAATCTACATTCTACCTCCACCCCCACTCCTCCCTTTCCTGCCACATTCGCACCCAAGTATCTAAAACTATCCACTTCCTCCAGTCTTTCACCTTTAATGCTCACTTTCGACCTGCTGTCACTCTCTCCTATTGTACATCTCATCACCTTACTTTTGCCCACATTTATCTTCAGTTTCCTTCTTTCACACACCTTCTCAAACTCTGTCACTAACTTCCTCAATCCCTCCTCTGATCCTGCTACAAGCGCAGTGTTGTCAGCAAACAACAACTGGCTCACCTCCCACTTTTCTTCATTTTCTTTAATCATCTCCAACCCCTGACCCACCACCCTTGCATTTACCTCTCGCACCACCCCATCCATGTAAAGATTGAACAGCTAGATAGTTACTTTATCAACTTCATTGTGGTTAATGACAAACTATATAGGTTAAGTATTAATATCACCAATCATATTTTTATTAACAAATTAGTCTATTCTGCTGAGAAAATGCTCAAGAATGAAAGGGATAACACAATTGGTTTGAAATAATGAATCTTCCAATTCAGTCCAGGCTCCCCTCTTCAATGGACAACTGTCAGTTGTTCACTGGGTACCAGGACACACCCTATTCAATTCATTGAGTGCTTCCAACTGCCTTTCCCCTCAGAATCTTATGAAACCAGTTACTTATGTAATTCTGTCTTATCCTTCAAGGGATCCCTCTTGTGACATTAACAAATGTTTTAGGACTGTTGACCCCATGGTCATGAAAATGCTACCAATGTACCTTATTATCAAGTTCGCTTCGTGGACCTTTGTTGGGAGAATCAACCATGTCTGAAGAGCCAAAACAGTCCTGGAGGCGCGAGCATACTGAAGGAGACCGTGAAGGAGGTCTGGAGCTGGGGCGGGAGCTGGGACGGGAGGAGTCCTTTGGAGTACAGGTGTGGGTTGGTGTCTTGTGGAGAGATGCCAGGTATCGCCGACCTGTGTGAATAAGAAGTCAAAATGGGTTTGAAATGAGGGGGGACATAGAATATATAACCTTAAATTGTGGCATGAACGTTTGGAAAGAGGAGCCACTGTCAGCCTATTTAACATTCATAGTAATTCATGTGAATAGGTTGAAAAGAAATTGTGCTTATTGAAGATAATGAAACTACCTCCTTTTTAAACATTGTCGTGGTTAAAATTTCTATATACCAAGGGCACGCATCCACTCCCATCCACCATAGAGAAACAGTTGTGGATTGGAGTGGGGAGTAGGTGTGTCTTTAACTTGGCTACCTTCCTTATAAGGGGGAAGAAGCCTTTGTTATGTAGATAGAATTTTTAATCAAATGAGTGTTTAAAAAGGTGATGGGAATCTTGCATTGGTTAACAAAACTCTCTCAGGTTTGGAGTGAGATTCTGATGCAAGACGAACAATTTTATGAACACTTTGTAATGTCCGTATATATCTACTTCCACTGAACCCTTTGCCGTTGTCATTGCTTTTACACTACCGTGCAGTATTGTTAGATAACTTACTTGAAAATGACAAGTGTCGGCAGTTATGGCATAGTATACATGTTAATAAGTTTTTCTTAACCCCATGAATTACAGTAACCCTGCTCTCTCACATGTTTTTAACCAAAGACAGCAAAACAAATTACCAACAACCTCTTGTATTTTAAACTAATGTACTCTTGATGATAAGATAAATTGTGGTTAATTTATTTTGGCATATATAGCACGGGAAGGGTTTGGGGGAAAATCGTGTTGCCCACTGAGATCACTATTCTATACTCAAGAAGTAGCCTACTCGTCCTTGCATTTCAGAAAGATCTGACGAACAAAAAATTGTTTTAGAAAAAACTTTATCTCTACATGATATAATCTGTCACACTTATTGGTTAAAAGCGTTAGTATGTAGGGGTTGCAAGATAACATTGCAATAGATATGAGCGTCAACAGAACACCATAAAAGTAAATCAGTTCTTGTTTATAAGTAAGTTTGTGCGTTTCATTGTTTTTGTGAACAAGGGGTTTAACAAACAGGAAAACTACTATTTTGTTTACTTATTGTTTATCTCATATGCCGAGGTGTACCGGATAAATTCCATTATACCAAAAGGCATATATAAATATATATATATATATATATATATATATATATATATATATATATATATATATATATATATATATATATATATATATATATACATATACCCTGTGGTGGGAGAAAAGAATACTGCCACCAAGTATTTCCACTTGGGTCGTAAAAGGCGTGAAGAAAGGGACGGGGATTGGGACTAGGCATCCTTCTCCTTGTAGCCCCACAGGGGACATTCCTAAATGAAAAAGTAAAGGCATAAGAGGGTCTGGGAGTAATCCAACCAGCACCCTAAGGTTTGGGTCTTTTAATGTGCATGGATGTGGTACAGATGAGAGTAAAAGGGAAGAGATAGGTAGTATGTTTGTGAGAAGAAAGATGGATGTGTTGGCTTTGAGTGAAACTAAGTTGAAAGGGAAGGGTAAGTGTAAGTTTGGGAGTGTAAGTGGGAGGTTATCAGGAGTGAAGAGAGGGCGAGGAAGGGAAGGGGTGTCTATTCTAGTAAGTAAAGAGATAGGTAAACGTGTAGTGGAGTGGAAGGAGGTTTCCTCAAGGATAATGTGGATGAAGGTGAAACTGGGAAAGGAGATGTGGGTCTTTGTAAGTGCATATGGGCCTGGAATTGAGAAGAGTGTAGAAGAAAGGGAAGCCTTTTGGATAGATTTAAATGAGTGCATAGAGAAATTAGGGAGAAATGTCAATGTAATAGTACTAGGAGACCTTAATGCTAGGGTAGGAAATGGTCCAATTGATGGAGTGGTTGGGAAATGTGGAGTTCCAGGAAAGAATCATAGTGGAGAGTTGATGTTGGAAATGTGTCTTGAAAGAGAGTTGATGATAGCAAAAACAGTGTTTCGGAAGAAAGTCAAGCATAAGTACACATGGGAGAGGGTGGTGGATGGAAGGGTGGTAGATAGAGCGTTGATGGATTATGTTGTGGTCAATAGGATTATGATAGGAAGAGTTAAGGATGTACATGTGCCAAGGGGAGAGGGTGGGGGAATATCAGATCCTTTTTTGGTGGAAGGTAAGTTGAGAGTGGAGGATAGATGGAGAAAGAGGAAAGGGACAAAAGGTAGGGAGGTGCTTAGAGTGAACTCTTTAAATGAAAAGGAAAAGGAGGAGTACAAGAAGAAGCTGAAGGAGGAGTGGGAGGGAGTGAAGGATAGAGTAGAGCTAGGTGTGGAGGAGGAATGGGGATGGTTCAAGGAGGGAGTCACAAAGTGTGCAAGGATGGTCTGTGGAACAAGAAGGACAGGAGGAAATAGAAGGAAGGGTAGTGAATGGTGGGATGAGGAAACAAAGAAGGTTGTAGAAGAGAAGAAGCGAGTTTTCACAGATTGGTTACAAAATAGGACGAGGTACAAAGAAAAGAAAAGAGAAGTAAAGCAAAAGGTAAAGGAGGCAAAGAGGAGAGCAGATGTGAAGTGGGGTAAGAGTATGACAGAAAATTTTGAAAGTCATAAAAAGATGTTTTGGAAAGAAATTAAGAGAGGAAGAGGAAGCGAATCAAGTAGAGAAGAAAAGGTAAAATGTGCAGATGGAGAGATGATTATGGAAGAGAAGGCAGTGAGGGGAAGATGGGCAGAATATTTTAGGGAGTTGCTAAATGTGAAGGAGGATAGGGAGGGAAAGATAGTTGCAGTGGGGAATGCTAAGAAAATGACCGTGATGAGTGAGGAAAATGGAGGAGAAATAAGGAGGGATGAAGTGAAGGCAGTTGTTAAGATGATGAAAGCAGGTAAGGCACCTGGTCTGGATGGATGCCATGCAGCATGTCTAAAAAAAAAGGATGTACAGTGATGGAGGACTGGCTGGTGAGGTTATTTAATGTTTGCTGGAGAGGGTAGAGTGCCGGAGGACTGGAGGAGTGCCTGTATAGTTCCACTTTTCAAGGGAAAAGGGGACAAGTGTGAATGTAGTAGTTTCAGAGGGATTAGTTTGTTAAATGTAGTTGGGAAGGCTTATGGGAGGATCTTAATTGAGAGGATTAGGAGAGGAACAGAGGGAGTAATTGGTGAGGAACAGTGTGGATTTAGGACGGGTAGAGGTTGTGTAGATCAGATCTTTGTGGTAAGACAAACATGTGAGAAAGCTATAGGAAAGGGGAAGGATGTTTTTTGGCCGTTTATGGATCTGGAAAAGGCTTACAATAGGGTAGACAGAAAGGCACTGTGGGAGGTTATGCAGATATATGGGATAGGAGGAAAGCTTCTAGGAGCTGTCAAGAGTTTTAATGAGAGTAGTAAAGCTTGTGTGAGGATTAGAAATGGAGAGAGTGAGTGGTTCGAGGTAAAGGTGCGACTTCGTCAAGGATGCGTTATGTCGCCCTGGCTGTTCAATTTATACATGGATGGGGTAGTGCGAGAGGTAAATGCAAGGGTAGTGGGTCAGGGATTGGAGATGGTTAAAGAAAATGGGGAAAAGTGGGAGGTGAACCAGCTGTTGTTTGCGGACGACACTGCACTTGTGGCAGGATCGGAGGAGGGATTGAGGAAGTTGGTGACAGAGTTTGGGAGAGTATGTGATAAAAGAAAGCTAAAGATGAATGTGGGTAAAAGTAAAGTGATGAGATGTACAAGGGGTGAAAGTGGCAGTAGACTGGAAGTGAGCATTAAGGGAGAGCGACTGGAGGAAGTGGATAGTTTTAGATACTTGGGTGCAGATGTGGCAGGAAAAGGTGGAGTGAAGGTGGAGGTAGAATGTAGATTGAGAGAAGCGAGTAAATGCCTTGGATTGAAGAGTGTAATGAGGAATAGACATTTGGGAGTGGATGCTAAGAGGAGACTGTATGAAGGAGTGATTGTGCCAACAGCACTGTATGGGGCAGAAACATGGAACATAAGAGAGGAAGAGAGAGGGAGTTTGAATGTGTTTGAGATGAGGTGTCTGAGAAGTATGATGGGGGTTACTAGGCTAGAAAGAGTGAGAAATGAGGAGGTGAGGAGGAGAACAGGGGTGGAGGGAGAGTTGGGAGATAGGGTTGATGAAAGAGTATTAGGATGGTTTGGACACATGGAAAGAATGAGCAAAGAAAGACTAGTAAAAGAGGTATGGAAGGCAGATGTGGAAGGAGTGAACATGAGGGGACGTCGTAGGATGAGGTGGATGGATTGGGTGAAGGGGGCTTTGGGGAAGAGGGGAATGTCTGTTGAGGAAGGACGGGAGAGGACAGAAAACAGGGGTGATTGGAGAATGGTTGTATATGGATGATGTTGTGATGCACGAGGTGGAATGGGCAGGGGGATAGGGGGTGAGGTAGTATGTGTGAGCAAAATTTGACCCAGCCCAAAGGGATTTCTCCCCGTCTTCTCCTTTTATGCATGGGGGGAAGGAGAGGGCGGTCGCCGATTCAATGAAGCGGCCTTGCTGTGGATGTGCTGTGTCTTGCGACACTGCTTCTGACCCAGGGCAGTGGACAAGGTGCAGGGATGACCCGTCATCCAGGAGGTGCTAAGATAAGAGGGAGGGTGGAGGGGTGTGGAGTGTATTCAGGGATGGAATGGGTGGGAATGATTTTATGGCTTTTCCTTTTTGGCTACCTCCCTTGTAAGGGGGGAAAAAGCCTTGGTATATGTATGTATGTATAATTGTGAGATCTACTTTGGGGTGAGCGGGTTTTTGAATGATCGAGGTACTTTCTTATATACGTAACCACGTCCACTGGTTTACATAATTGTATTTACATGTTTACCTAATTGTATTTATCTAACTGTAGTATGCAGGATGAGAGCAGCTCTCGGGAGGCCCTCTCACTACTCTTCAGTTTTCATACCTGTCTTAATTTGCGTGTGTGTATGTACCTTATCACTTGCATACAATTTTTCATTTTTTTTCGCGCAAACCTTAAACGACAATACAAATTGAAAAGCCTACACAAACTTTGATCTGCAGGCGCGTCTAACTGTTGACAGAGTTGGGGGGGGGGCAGATACTGTATGGGAGAATGGGGCGAGAGAGAGAGAGAGAGAGAGAGAGAGAGAGAGAGAGAGAGAGAGAGAGAGAGAGAGAGAGAGAGAGAGATTTCCTCTGCGTGGGAGGCAACGTGTATAGTTGGTGGGTGCGGGTGGATGGGTGGTAGAGGGAATGCTTACAACACGTGGGCGTAGCTCAGAGGGACAAACTGAAGGCAAACTTACAGTGCGTAGGCGTGGGCGGTGTAGTATTGGGCGTGGTGCGGCCAGACACTGGGGTCTTGGCCGTCGGTAGACGAGACTTCGGGGCGTGGGTGGGCGTTGTCACGGGTGTGGTAGGAGTGGTCTTCGCTCCGGACCAGCCGCGGCTACTGTGGTTGTGATAAGGTGGAATTAGATATTTATTTATTTATTTATTTGTTTATCATTGTTATGTATATGGTCCAAAAGGTCTCCTGTCGGCATGCTCCTCCTTTGTAATCCTTTGTAAGGTTCGTGACGGAACTAATCTAATCTCTTAACATTATTCGCAGCAAGGGTATTCCTAAATTGAATAAAATAAATTCCTGTCAAAAAAAGAAACAACAGCAATCGATCTTTTCCACCTGTTCCTTTAAGCAAAGGACCTATCGCCCTCAGGACACTGACCATGAACACCAGTTCTGCACATAGATAAGTTACGAAAGATATGTTGTGTTGCTGTTTTGAGTAACCGAGTGGAGGTTAGTTTAGTATTATGTCTTCTATGTCTTCCGTATGTTGGTTTTATCATAGGCAATGCGAGTATAATGCGTCGCCGGACCAAAAGAGATGGTCGAATTATATTAAGAGTTCTTTAGCTAAATGAAATAGGCTGATGTTAGCAAGAATAACACTAATATGTGCGTATGGATGTATATATATATATATATATATATATATATATATATATATATACACATGTATATATATATGAAAAAGGTGGAAACAAGAGAGTCAATGGTCTCGCTCCGAGTTTATTCCTGACTGGTTTCGCTTGTAGCTTCTTCAGAGGAAAGCGAAACCGGTCAGGAATAAACTCGAAAAGACCCATGACTATTTTTCCACCTTTCTCAACTTGTCACAATGTCTCAACATATGTGTATATATATATATATATATATATATATATATATATATATATATATATATATATATATATATATATATATATATATATATATCGTGCTCGGACGGGATATCGAATGCACTTTTGCCGAAAGACAAAAACCGAAACCAAGATGCCGGAAGGACACAAAACTGAACGGACTTGGAGCCGAACAAACATGAAGCCGGAAAATATCTATTGCATTTGACAGAATGAAATATAAATAATTATATATGAAGAAATAAATTAATTTCATAGAATATTTCTTTGATTTACAATGGAAGCATATGAAAAATGTTTGCATTTGTCAGTTAAAACAACTTTGTAATAGATTTTTTATTGCACACAATAAAGCTGTCAGACATTCATTAAAAATTGTGAGCTAAAGCTCGAACAAACGCGAGTCCTTCTTTATAATAAGATTCGGAAATAGTTTTTATTCTATTGTTAATTGTGTCGTATTTCTTGCTAGGCCATGATATTACAATTCCTATAGATGCCTGCTCAATTAAAATTTCAGTGGATGCCTGTTCATTTCTAATAACTATTAGTAGTTTGGCGGTTGTAAGACGAGTAACATTGAACCTCTTTTTAAAAGTTTGATGTCATCCTACGAGAGAACTGTTAGTTCTCGGCAAATCATCATTGACTTGAGTGTGAAGAGACCAGATACTAACATAAAAAAATATCTCCTTCGCCATCTTCTTTGGGCTTTTCCCAACCATGTATACTAGAAAATCAGTAACTCATCAGTTTCGAGTCTAAGGAATTTGCTAATTGCTCAAATAAGTCACGCATATCTGCGGGTGAGACAAAAACAAGTACTTGTAACTGCTTAATGAAATGGGCATTGCCGAGTTCAACGTACCATTGTTGCAGTCCACAAGATTGGATATTTCGCCTTATACGTTGACCAAAATGAAAGAAACAATCCCGTATTGATGCATTTGGAAAAATCTTTTTAATGCTATTTATGGTTGCTTGTTCGAAGTCGATTGTTATTAAATCTGGATTCTGAACGCCTTTGTTTAAAAAAAGAAATGTAAAGATTTCGTCATATGTTATTTCTTCTTACTATATAGCTCACAGTTGTTACGAACTTACATATGTACGAAATATACAACAATCCTGGTTCTGTAAGCTGTTGCCTCTCCCTCTCTAACCAGGTAATTAAAAAACGGCGCCTACTCCTGGAGTCTGTTTTTATCTAGCGGTCAGGACTAGACAAATGCATACATTCCCTATACAACTATCCCGGTTTTGAACCGGCACGGGATATTCTCTCACACAAGACTAGCCTTATCTACACAGACTAAGAGGGGTTTTACACGGTCAAACGGCTCGTCGAACGCGGTTCGACAGACACGTGTTTCAAGTGATGTGTGAACGGTGTATTTGGGGTTTAACCAACGTGTTCGACAACCAAATACCCCGTTCACACATTCATACAGCACTTTAAACACGTGTCTGTCTCACGCTTTCACACATGTAAACAAGAACTCCTACTTCGCAGCGAAGAACGGAAGAACTCACGCCTACTCCTGGACTTAACTTTTACTTTGCGGTCAAGACTGAAAGACAAATATATATAGCCATCCTGGTTTTTGAAGCGACATGGGATCTGGCGTGTTCAATTTTATTCTGTCAAATACAATATGTATTTTTTCGGCTTCGTGTCTGTTCGGCTCCAAGTCCGGCCTTATGTCCGTTCGGTTGTGTGTTTTTTAGGCATCTTGGTTTCCGGTTCTTGTCTTTCGGCATCTTGTCCGTTGTTATATATATATATATATATATATATATATATATATATATATATATATATATATATATATATATATATATATATGCTAATAAGAACACGGGTAAGTGTATGTATATATATATATATATATATATATATATATATATATATATATATATATATATATATATATATATATGTATGAATATATGTGTGTGTGTGTGTGTATACATTTAGGTTTTCACCCTGTACAACTATCTATATAGAACTGGCGAAGAAACACGATATCAAATCCACTAAATGCAAACAACATAAAGACTATCCAGGATACTGCATTATATTACATTCCAGATAGTAACTAAAAACATCTTCACTGAGGTACTCCTTGGTTGAAATGGTGGCCGTGGCCGGATTTCAGGGGGTCGAAGGATGTTTAAACTTCATCGCCAATAACCACCGCGTGTATCCTTGGAAACAGTGTTGCAACTAAGAGGGATATTGTCATAGACGCGGTAAAGAAGAATTTTAAAAATGGCACCCCGCACATTTTTAAGGTACTTCAACGAACCAAGCAAATATTTGTTTATATCGGATTAAATCAAGAATAGTAAAGGAAAAAGGAAAGGTAAAGGGTAAAAGAATGATAAAATGCTTCTGCATTGCTGCTTTCCGTTCTACTTTCTCCTTGAATCTAGTCTTTCTATATACACATTCAGGTTATCACCCGTACTACAACTATCTTTACAGAACTGGCGAAGAAACAGACATCAAATCCAGTAAATGCAAGTACCATAAAGAATATTTAGGGTACTGCATTGTCTTCACTCGAAGAATCTAGTCTTTCTATATACACATTCAGGTTATCACCCGTACTACAACTAGTCTTTTCCATCTCTATAACTATACCTCTGTAACTGTACTTCTGTAACTCTATAACTGTACGTCTGATCATCCTATAGTGGCCATCGTGTTCCCTTTCGTGTCTTAGAAATCGACCCAAATGAAACGGAGGGGACGAAAAATACCTTCGCTCTTCACTTTACTCCCACAAAGAGTCAAGGCATAATTACTAGCATTAAATCAGGGATAGACATCGGAGTCATGCTAAGGACCCTAAGGATTACAAAGGCGGAGCATGCCGACAGGAGACCTTTTGGTCCATATCTAGGTCGGATGCTAAAAAAAAAAAAAAATAATAATAATAATAAAATAATAGATAAAAACTATGATAATGTAAATAACAAATAAAATACATAAATAAATGCATAGGTATAGTAATAATAAACAAACAGGTAAATAGTAAATAATAATAGATTGACATATAACTAATACAGTAAAGAATTTCTACAAGATGTGTTTAACGACATATTCAAATCTTTCCAGGAGCTAGTATATCCTTTGGGTATTCATGTCAAATTAAAACACAAAGTCATGAAAAATGTGGAAAGAAGCACCGCACCTATAGATAACACAAACAACAATGAAGTATTTATTTTAGTTCCAAACTATAAATATGTACCAATAGTTAATAATTTCTTTAAAATAGGATAAATTTAGTTACATCGGCGGGAAAGAAAATTGGCGAGCTCACCAGAAAACAGAACACTTGTAAGAAAATAAAAGCGTAATTTAAAATTCCTTGTGCAGGATGCGTGGCTTAGAAAAAGGACTGAAAGAGCACAAGAGGGATGTGAGACATCACAGAACATTCAATGCGGTAGTGGTCTATATCGAACTTGAAAGAAACCACATCTTGCATAGAAAACTGGGGATAAAGAAAATAAAAGTTCTGGAGGCGGCATAAATAAATAGATAAATAAATAAGATAAATACATACATATACAAAGGCTTTTTCCTCCTTTCAAGTGAGGTAGCCAAAAAGAAAAAAACATATAACCATTCCCACCTATTCCATCCCTAAATACACTCCTCTCCCCTCCATCCTCCCTCTTATCTTAGCATCTCCTGGATGACGGGTCATCCCTGCACCTTGTCCACTGCCCTGGGTCAGAGGCAGTGTCGCAAGTCACAGCACATCCACAGCAAGGCCGCTTCATTAAATCGGCGACCCCCCCTTTCCGAGGTGGGTTTATGTCCTAGGGACAAACGTCGGCACAGGTGGCGGTTGGAGATAAAGGGACCGAGGAGAGGTCTAGCAAGATCGTCCGGTCAGGGACATGAAAGCTGTTAACGGGTCTGAATGCTATCGTCAGTCCACTGAAGAAGGCCCAAATGGTCGAAACGTCTGATACTGAATCAAACTCCATACTTTAGCCTTAATGTTTCATTTGCTACATCACCACACACACTGGCCTCACAAGCCGGAGAACCGGGGTTCGATTCCCCGGCCGGGCGGAGACAAGTTGGGTTTGTCTCCTTTCACGTGTAGCCCCTGTTCACCTAGCAGCGAGTAGGTACGGAACGTTAGTCAAGGAGTTGTGACCTTGCATTCTCGGTGTGTGGAGTGTGAGTGGTCTCAGACCTACCCAGAGATCTGCTAATAATGAGCTCTGAGCTCACTGTCGTAGGGTGGTGTCTGGCTGTCTCGAAAAGAGGCTGCAGCAGATCCGAGGTGAATACACACACACACACACACACACACACACACACACACACACACACACACACACACACACACACACACACACATATGTATATATATATGTATATATATATATATACATATATATATATATAATATATGTATATATATATATATGTATATATATGTATACATATATACATATACATATATATATATATATATATATATATATATATATTAGAGAAACGTAATGTAGTCGCACATTGGCAAAATAAGACTTTTTTGTTTTAACCCATTATAGGAGAAATAAGATCAGAGATACAAAATATCCGTATATTTCGACCACTATCTGTGGTCCTCTTCAGCAGATAGATACAAACAGGAGTGAACAAGAATAAATATAGCCATAAAGCGTACAATTAGGGAGACGGGGAAAGGCGGACTCAAGTCACATGCCCTTGATAACGTCGGGTCAAAGGTTAACAGTGGAGTCTGGTTGACAGTGGAGTCTGATCCGATCTCTTTCGAAATAAATTCATCAGCTGCCACCCAGACCGGACCAGACCTCACTAACTATCAACCTTTGACCCGACCTCATCAAGGGCATGTGACATAAGTCAACCCCTTTCCCCGACTCCTAATGTACACCTTATGGGTATAATTCATGCTCATTAGTTTTTGTATCTCTGCTTAAGAGGACCACAGGTAGTGGTCGAAATATACGGATCTTTTGTATCTCTCTCTTATTTCTCCGATAGTGGGTTAAAAAATCTCTCTCTCCCTCTGTCTCTCTCTCTCTCTCTCTCTCTCTCTCTCTCTCTCTCTCTCTCTCTCTCTCTCTCTCTCTCTCTCTCTCTCTCTCTCTCTCAGGTTTTCACCCTGTGTTACAAATATCTATACAGAACTGGCGAAAAAATAGACATCAATTACTCTAAATACAATCACTATAAAGAATATTCAGGGTACTGCATTCTTTTACACTCGAGATAGTAACTGAAAACCTCTTCATTGAGTCACTCCTTGGTTGAAACGGTGGCAATGGGCGGATTTCAAGTCAAAGGTCTCCTTGATAGAGAACGAGGATCAAAAATAATAATCATAATAAAAACGACGATGGTTATAGGAAAGTGCTTGAATCATTAATAGCAAATAGTATCAAGGAATATTCAGCGAGGCATAATGAGATTTGTGGGTTCACCAAGGGTAGGTTGTGTGTAACTAATCTTTTATCTTTTTTCCATTAATATCTACAAGGCGGCAGATAACAATGATAGTTACGATGTTATACCGGTATACCCCGAATTTAGGAAAGCGTTCAACAAGGTGCCCCAACAGAGAATATTAAATAAAATCAGGGCCTACGGCATAGAAGGAAAAATATTTGAATGTATTAGAGCATGGCTTAGTGACGGAAAACAGCAGGTCACCATTAACTGTGTAAAATCCAAATGGGGAAGTGTTACTAGTGGAGTTCCCTAGGGTTCTGTTTTGGATCCTTGATTGTTTATTGTGTATATAAACGACTTGGACAGTGGGATTAATAGTGATATTAGTAAGTCTGCGGATGGCATTAACGTAGGATGCCATAATACGTCTGGGGAATATGCCGGGATGCTGCAGGAGAATATTGATATATTGTTTGCATGGTCGGTGAAGTGGCAAATGGACTTCAATATATCAAATTCCAGTGTGTTAGACGTAGGATTACACAGCCCAGCTAGCAGGTATATCTTAGATTATGCCACAGTAAAGAAAACAATGTGAAAATGACTTAGTACTGAGTCCTGGACTTAAATCCAAGAAACAGTGCATTAGTGCCAGGAATAGGGCTGACAGGGCATTAGGTACAGAGGTAATCATTAAACTCTACTTGACGATAGTTAGACCTATCCTTGACCATGTGGTACAGTTTTGGTCTCCGTCCTATGGTTGTGGTATTCATATTTGCTATGAAGGGGGGTTGGCTCTGTCCTATGGAATGGATATTAATTCACTAGAATCAGTAGAAAGGAAAATAATCAAAATAATACAAGGGCTTAGAAATTTACCATACGAAGTCAGGATCAGACACCTTAACTTACACTCTCAGGAAAGACGAAGAATGCAGGGTGATCTAATAGAGGCATGCAAATGGGTTAAAAGCTTAACAATGGTGATGCAGGCAAAGCCATCATATCAAGACGAAAGCGCAGGATTCGTAGTAGTGGATTAAAGTTGAAGAAATTTAGATTTAAGAAGGAAATAGGCAAGAATTTGTTTACCAACAGTGGTTAAGGAATGGTATAGACTTAGCAAAAATGTGGTAAGCCCGGAAACAATTGATTGATTAAGAAAAGATTAGATAAGTTTATGAATAGGGATGAAAGGTAGTAAGGGATATGAAACTGCTTAGCGTAGTCCTTATAGTCTCTTGTAGTGTCCTCCAATCTTATGTCTTTATGTTCTTAAATACTATTTTTTACCCTGTGGGAAAGCTGGTGGGTCTCTTGGCAAGGTTGGACACAGCGCGTCGAATAGAAGCAGGTTTGGGAGGAGGAATCGGCTTGGTGGAGCTTCCTGTGTGCCCGTGAAGGCTCGAGTCGGTCTGTGTGTGCGTCGACTGCCCAGGAAGAACTAGGCGCGGAATTAGGGGCAGATGACCTGGGGCGGAACGAGGCCTGAGGAGTGGAGGACGAGGAAACTTAGTGAAAAGTGTTTTCCTCGTTGTGATGATAATGACGAAGGCAACAGGAAGATATGTCAATATTTAAGCAAGCTTAGGAGCTCAGGTATTAGTTGAAAATTATTTAGCGCCGTTGCATTAAGTTGATTAGGGAAATGTGGTTAGTAGCTAAAGTAGAAAGTTAGTAAAATACGAATAATACCCTAGATATTATTCTAATCAAATAGGGCTATTGCACGGGGTAAACTAGTACATAAGTACATACACATACCAAGATGCTTTTTATTCACTATACATGTACTCCTCTGACTATGTTGATTATGTTGATTGGATCGAGACTTGTAATAGTCTCTCAATCTCTCTACTTCTGTTTTTTTTTTTTTTTTGTTCAATCCACAAAATATAATTTCATCAACTTAAAAATAAGATTCATAGTTGTTAATGTATCACTTCTAGCGTTGTTTCTCAGAAAGATACCTCCTCAGAAAAATCTAAATTATGGACCAAGAACGTAAAAAGCAACAACAGGATCAGCCACATTGTTCTTGTCGACCTTGACTCGTCCCTGAGCAGTCTCGAGTCTCCGGTAACAACTCACCTGGGCGGCTTGGGAGGGTCCGACTGTGGCGTGACGAGGGCTGAGGGATGGGCGAGGTGAAGAGCGAGGGTAGAGCCAGGCGGAGACGATGTGTTGGAGTACCCACTGTCGGACCTTCGGGAGGCAAGGCGTGAGTTGGTAGGAGCGTGACATGAAGCACAGGGGAGGGGAGAAGGGAGGGCGTGCAGGGTGAAGGAAAGAAGAGAAAGGGTAGTTAGGGATAAGGAAGGGGAGAGAAAGGGGAAACAGAAAGGAGGGAGAGGGGAGAAGGAGGGGGGAGAAGTAGAAGAGGGAATTACGATGTGGGAATATATCTAACTATTTTGTTAATCATATTTCCCCCCCCTTCGGCAGGACAAACTCGCTTGGAGGCAGCCAAACCGAATGCGAAACTCTTTTGCAGCTCATAAATGTACTCAATTGTAAAAGGTAGAGCGTGAATTTAGTAATTACCACCAAACTATTTTACTCAGATATTTCAATCCATTAAGACCTTTGTTCAGGCATCTATACCAAAAAAAAAAAAAAAAAAAAAATAGTTTGTCACAAAGTTTTATCATTTGTTATTTCCTGGTAAATTTGTTTGCGTATTTTTTGTTCATTGTCTTTTTTGTTCAAAGTTAAAAAGAGTAGTCTAAAATAGGCATTTCATTCTACCTAAATGTACAAATTTATATAACATTCTTCAAAAATAGCTTAGTACTAATATATATATTCATATACGTGTGTGTGTGTGTGTGTGTGTATTCACCTTGGTCTTTGGATCACGTGTTGGACTAGTGATCGATAGCTATTTCCCCCCCCGGAAGAGAGCTCAGAGCTCGTATGACCCATCTATGGGTAATGCTATGACCTTACACACACACACACATCCAACTCCCCGCCCACGAGAGTCAGAGTAACAACCCGAAGCGCAGCGATACCGAAATAATTTCGGCCCTGGGCAGGATTCGAACCAAGTACTACGAGCACCACCATGCTGGTAGTCCAGCGCTCTACCAACCGCGCCACCGAGTCGTGTGTGTGTGTGTGTGTGTGTGCGTGCGCGCGCGTGTTTGTGAGGAACAGAACAAGGAAGGTGTGTGTATAAAATGAACCAAACTCTGCAGTTTTTATGTCCTCTAGGTTCTACAGACTCCATGACATAATGAGGAGTCTTCGGCTCCCCAGACTCTCCCAAAGCCACAAAACCTCTCACCGTCCGGACCACTCTTCGCCGTCCATCTCTCGCTCCAACTTGACGATTCCGGGAGGTTCGATGCCCCACCAGTTCTGTGCGAGACGACCCACCTCCAGCAGGCAGAGTACCACTCCCCGAACACCCGTATGGCATACTGCAAGAGATAAAACATATGAACAAAGATAAGAATTATGAGTGCGAAGATAAGAACGTTGATGGTGCGGGGTATTGAGAAAAGTGTTTGGGCAATGGGGATAGTAACGTAGGTCACATGTACATATTTAGTGTACCCATGTTCGTCCACAAACGCACATGTATGTTCGTGTATATATATATATATATATATATATATATATATATATATATATATGTACGTATGTATGTGTGTTTGTGTGTGTGTACGTGTGCATTTATTTATGCATGTCTAAACGCATGCAAAAATGTTTATATTTATATACATGTGTAAATCATGTATATGATTCCACCTACATTCATGAATTTTAATTTATTTCATTATGGAAAAATAGTGTACATATGCATATTATATGCGTGAGTAATTAAAAAAATATGACATTGTAATAAATATTTACGACCTAGATACATCATTATATAATTCCAAAACATTGGCATGTATATAATAATATACAATGTGTGAAACATCACAACAGAAGTAGACGAAGGGTGGTATACACTCTACGGGATCGTATCTTCAAGTTTCACTACACCCCCCCTGTCTCCATAGGCATAAACCGTCAATCATTTACCAATACACCCAAGGTACTGATTTGAGTCATATCCTTTCATTTAACAATTTCATGGGCTTAGAAGCAGTGTCTACAGTATTAGTCTTACAAAAGATCATTTAAAAATATATATATTTTTTTGCATTAGTCTTACAAAAGATCATTTAATTTTTTTTTTTTTTTTTGCATTACATCCATGCCATGAAAAACTTGCAATAAATTATGTGTTGAACTATCATAAAGTATTTGATTTTTAGAGATCGGTACGATCTTGAACCGCTTGGGTAAGAAGCACTAAGGAGATTAACAGAAGTGTCTGACGTCAGCCATGTGATAATAATAGTAATAATGATGATAATAATAATAATAATAATAATAATAATAATAATATAAAAAATAATATTAATAATAATAATAATACATACATACATATACCAAAGACTTTTTTCCCTTACAAGGGAGGTAGCCAAAAAACAAAGACATAGAAACCACTCCCACTCATTCCATCACCTACATACTCCAGTCCCCTCTACCCTCTTCTCTCCCTCTTATCTTAGCACCTCCTGGATGACGAGTCATCCCTGCATCTTGTCCACTGCCCTGGATCAGAAGCAATGCCCCAAGACATAATAATGATAGTAATAATAATGATAATGATAATAATGAAAGTAATAATAATAATAATGATAATAAACACTACGGAAAGGATTGAGTAGATTGAAGCTAATTGATCTGATTTCTTTCACGTTGCTGATGTATCCGTTCGAATACATAATGTATATCTCAAATACCGGTGGACACGCCAATTCTGTTCAAGAACTGTTGCCAAGAACTTATTTGATCAAGTTTAAAAAACAACAGAATGATTCCTGAACAAGTAAACGTAAGTATATCAAATATGGTATATCATTAATACGCTGTCAGGTATTAATCCTATGTAACCAAAAGCAACTATCAAATAAGAGTTCTAAAAAACCCTAAATTATATTATTAGTCATTTTTCTACTCGGCATTACTAATGAAAATATAAAAACAATATATATTCATTACATAGCGTGGTATTGCATATACGTTTCACACAAAACTCAGTCATGAAATATATAATTTTGGAAAATAGTATTGTCAGCTATGCAGTAAACATTCAAAAATCATTTGCATGTAAAGAACAATTACCAATCAGCTAACACTAAATTATAAAAAGGTGCATTAATATGTTTTCATTAAACCAAAAATCGTATTGTCCACCCTCCCCCTCTTTTTCCTCTCCAATCTCTCTGTTTCTGCCAAACTTTGATGTGTGTGTGTGTGTGCGGCGTGTGTGCGTGTGTGTGCGTATATTTGCCTAATCGTAATATACAGGATAACAGATGTCCCGTCTTTGTGCTTCCCTCGGTCAAACATAATCTCAAAGTCTGTTGCCCGACCTTACAACTTTCATGTAATATGAACCAGAGGATTTGTAAGAAAAAATATTTCTTAGTAGTCTTCAAATATCTTTTTCCCCTGTCTTTGGCTCTTAGTTTGTTCCACACGTATGTGTATGTGTGTCCGTGCGTACTTTTAAGGGCAAAACGCACTTATAAAATCAAGTAAAACAAGTACTTCAATCCAGAATTATTTAGACCTTACTACTGATTTATAAATGCAAAGATTTTCGACACCGTAAGGATGAAGAAGCTTCACCGGCCACTATGTACATATACCTCATTTTTTATGCATATTTTTCATCAGACTGCGTGGTTCTAGGTGTCGACATACACGCGTGAAGGACGATATAAACCAACATTTGAGTGGAGATTTCTCACCGTGAAAATATTAGTACATTTCTACATGTGTACATTACCATCAACATAGAGCAATCTGTTGATAACTTGCAGCACCTCCCAACGCTCAGTTAACTATGTTTTTGTAGTATTGCCGTAAAGATCAAGGGTATTGACGATGCATTTGTTTTTGTTATCACAAATATGTTCAAGTTTACACAACAGTCGGTTAAAAATTTTACAATATGATGTGTCAGGTTCATTAGTGTTTTATGTTGAGAAATGTAGAGACTTCTCTGGATTAGCATAACATAGATTCTGTTGACAACTATATGAATATGCAACGATAGTCACACGTTAACATTTAATTCATATGCGCACATACACACTCAATCATACACACACACACACACACACACACACACACACACACACACACACACACACACACACACACACACACACACACACACACACACACACGCACGCACGCACACAGTGAGTGCATCTCACTGTTGCAAGTTGTTCGTGTGGAAATAGATGCAAAACATGAAATGTCGGAGCAGGTAAAGTCCGGTGCAGGAGAGTCTGAGTTTGTGAAATGCCTCATCTTATATTCCTTGACGGGCGAGTGGTAAAAGGGTGATTCTGTATTTCTTCCACATGACATACGTACAGTTGCCTTTACTTTTAAATACCGCAGTGGATGATATCTTTCAGGGAGATGTGGGGTGATATCTTTGACTCGTATATTTACGACATGTTTCACTTACATCTTAACCTTAAATATCTTAAGTAATTGTCATTAAAAAACAAGATTACATTAAATTTACTGAGTATTAAGAGATGTAGGAGTGACGTGGCAGAGGTTGGCGCGGTCGTGTGAATCATGGAATGCTATGGAGGAGGCCTTTGTTCAGTAATGGTCTCAGGATGGCTGATTTGATTGATTGATTAATTGATTGAAGAGATGTAACCCATAAGTAATTGCTATCTCGAGAATTGTCTTTATTTTCAAAGAGATAGATGATTAGGAAAAGAGCTAACAGAGCATTAGAGTTCATTGCTAGGACCGTTACGAATATAAGTGCAGAGGTAGCTATAAAACTCTTATCTGGCGTTAGTTAGACCCATCCTTGACTATGCGGAACAGTTTTGGTATCCGTCCGATCCGTCTTATAGAATGGATATAAATTCACTAGAATTAGTACAGAGGAGAATGACCAAAATGATACATGGGCTCGGAATATTACCTTACGAGAACAGGCTTAGACACCTTAACTTACACTATGGAAAGACGCAGAGTGCGGGGTGATCTAGTAGAGGTGTTCTAGTGGATCACAAGGGGGATACAAACAAGGTCATCATAATAAGACAACAGGGCAGGACTCATAGTAATGGATTTAAATTGGACAAATTTAGATTTAAGGAGGAAATAGTAAAGAAATGGTTTACCGATAGAGTGGTTAATGAATAGAATAGACTCAGTAACCATGTAGAGGTTGCTGAAACTATTGATTATTTCAAGAAAACATTAGACAATTTTATGAATAGGGCTCATAGGTGGTAATGGACATGGAACTCCCTAGTGTAGGCCTGATGGTCTCTTGCAACCTTCATTCTTATGTTCTTATGATACTCCTGGCCGAGGACAAGAAATACTTCTGTGGCACAGATATTTATGAATATTAGTGTAATCTTTGCACATTTAATGCAGATATGAAATTATGTCTTCCTTCTCTCGGGAACACGAACCAGAGCAAAGTTATATGGACACATGTGCATATACGTATAGATATGCAAATTGAAAATATAAGCAAAATTACTAGTGTTAATGGGAATCCAACAAATTCATGAGGATATGAATATAAAAGGAGATAGAGAGGGAGGAAGGAGTTTCAAATTAGATCCTGGGAGGATAGAGAAAACATAACAACTATGTCCTAACGAACAACCCCACCCGAGGATATGTTAGAAAAACCACCATCATAGTTGCAATAAATAAGTAAATAGATGAATGAATTAGTAAATAAATAAAGAGTTAAGTGAGTGATAGCCAAAGATATACAATAGATCAATAGATTATTAGATAAATATACGAATAGATAAGCATCTGAATGAAAATTGATAGGTTAATAAATAGATAAATGATAACAATAATATATAGATGAAGATATAAGAAATAAATGAACATATGAATAAATAGATAAATGAATAGATAAATAAGATGATAAAGATAAACCTCAAAGCTTCGCACAACACGTTGGATTTCTAAGATCCAGACAGATGCGGCCTCAAACTGCACTGCTGAGGTGATTTTGCTGCAGAAACTTGCAAGTCACTGCAGTTTTCCGAGGCTCTGATGCCAGATGCTCAATTCCTCTTGCAGCAAAATTCATGGTCATAGATTCAGAGGTCCACCAGGTTATTGCCCAGACTAACATGACTTATTGGAGTATTATTTTTCTACTCCTGGTATAAATTGGCATATTCTTTGTCTCACAAATACTCGATCAATCAATCAATTAATCGGTCAGTCATTTCGAGTCCACTGCTGAACATAGGGTTCTCTCATATTCCGTGACTAACACGACTGCCCCAACCTTTGCCACGTCACTCCTGCAAAATTCTTTATCTCGTCTGTCCACATTCTTCCTGGACTCCCTACTACACGCTTACCATCTCGCGGAGTCCATTCAGTAACACACTTGCTCAATCGCTAATCATTCTTTCGCGTTAACTTTCCTTCCCAATTCCACTTCCTTTCTTTTACCACCTCTACAATATCTTTTACTCCAGTTTGCTCTCTCAATCCATCTTGATCTCTTCCTGTCTCTCAGCATTATTCCCATCAATGCAGTCTCCATTCATCTTTGTGCACTACTTAGCTTAGTCTGCATCACCTTTGCTAGTTTCAAAGACGTAGATTATTGCTGACAATACATTAATTGTAAATTTTACGTTTCAACCACAGAGGTAGAGAACCTCTCATGATTATATATTTGCCAAAAGTTTCCACCCAATTGTAATGCGCCTTTTTATTTAATTATCATGATCTTTAGTAACTTTTAGCATCTGACTAAATAATTATACTCTTCAACTTTCAATTTTCGTGTCAAACATTACTTTGTTTTCATTCTTATTCATCTTCAAATCTACTTTGAGACTTTCATTGTTCAGATTATAAAACACACAATAATTCTAAAACCCACGCACTCTACAATTCAAAGTTGCTGTTCATATTTCAGTAAAAAAAATCCTGACTTTCACGCATTTCTGACCAGGAATTTTGTAATAATTCTTCACGTAAACATGACCCTGATGTTATATACTTTGTTTTTCCTTCAGCAAAAGTTTTGACTCACGAATGCCAGGTTTCAAGAATCCCAAAGTAATTATACAGACATAGCAGACGTCGAAGGTGTAGTGTTCTTTCAATAAAAATCATAATCATACCATTCCACGCTACCAAAACTTTTAGGTCCTTCAGACTGTCATGGTATGATGTCGTCTCTTTGTCCGATATTTTGGATTTAATATTTCAAAAGTATTGTACACCATATGATTCTGAATGTCGATCCTCTGTTCTTTCTTTATAAACGATCTACAATAAATGAATAAGTGAATAACATGAATAAAGAAGGTGAATGGTTAAACAAAAGAATAGGTAGATACATAGATAGCTGAATAAATGAATCAATAAATAAATGAATGAATATAACGACTTTAATTTTCAACAAAACTCGCAGCCTCTGTTACCCTATCACAAGAAAAAGGTTTAAAAGGTTTTTCATTGATTAATTAATTAATTATTTAATTAACTTACTCCATCTCTCCTCACCAATAATTTCCTTTATATCTGCATTGTTCTTTTGCAACTTTTAATCTATAACTTCAGTTTTTTTGCAAAACATTGATTTTGGCGTGTATTTTCTCACTAATATTGTTGAACGGTTATTCTGTAGCTGTTCAGTCTATTGTAGCTGTTATTTCTCATTGATTTCCTATTAGTCCTCTCATATTGATCAATACTTTTTGCAAAAAAATCACTCGAACCGTTAAGAAAATTCTTTGACAAAAATAAACTGACCGTAGAAGCTGCGGATCAACCCCTTAATTAATAATATTATTAATAATATTATTAATAATATTATTAATAATATTAATAATATTATTAATAATATTATTAATAATATTATTAATGATAAATATTCTTCCTCATTCTATGCTCATATGAACAAAATGTGCATCGTTATTGCATGTCTAAAGGACTCAATGTGACATTTATAAGGGGGAAAGTCTAATGAAATGTTGAAAGTCAATACTCTTGGAGGAAAGAATTATAGTGCTATTCTTAGAAAAAATCTTTCCTAATATAAATCTTATATAAATCCTTGGAAAGGAAAGATTTATATAATGAAAGATTTAAGAATACCACCGTGAGAATCTTACGGTGATATTCTTAAAAAAATTCTTTCCTTATATAAATCTTTCTCCTCCAAGGATTTATATAAGATTTATATAAGGAAAGAATTTTTTAAGAATACCACCGTGTGCTTAATTCTGAAAATGTCTTTCTTTGTAAGGGAAAATATCGAATAAAGGGAAACAGGGCCAGAATTCAACACAATTTTTTGTTTCCCTAAATGTGTTTACTTTTAATACAGGAGTAGACATATCCTCTGAATTATGGCTTTGCCAAACCCAAAACACTTTTGTTCTGCTGCTGGGAGCGACACAAGCAAGAGATTGTTACAAGGGAGGTAGCCAAGGGAGGTAGCCAAAAAGGGAAAGGCATAAAATCATTTCCACCCATTCCATCCCTGAATACACTCCACACCCCTCCACCCTCCCTCTTATCTTAGCACCTCCTGGATGACGGGTCATCCCTGCACCTTGTCCACTGCCCTGGGTCAGAAGCAGTGTCGCAAGGCCGCTTCATTAAATCGGCGACCCCCCCCCTCTCCGATTGTTAAATATGTTTATATGAACGACCTGGAAAGATGAGCATATTCAAGGGTATACAGCAGTTTAAAGAACATGAAAATATAAAGACCTAATTGAGGAAATGTGTTTAATGACTTTATCATCTATTCACTTCGATCAACTACATAACTTCAATCAACTCAGTATATTTAATCTATTCGACCACTTCAGTCAATCAAATTAGTGGAATAGTTTCATTAGATTCAATGAGTCAAGAAACTACATTCAATCAACTTCAACAAATTCAACTAATTCAATCATTTCTGTCAATTCAATCAATCATTTCAGTCAATTCAATCGATCCACAGATACCTTTCTTATACTCTCTTCTATACTTTCCCATTTCCTGTTCTCGGGTCAAACGTGTTTTCCATCAAAACCAGTCAATACTATCTCTAAAACCTTTTAAGCCTTAATGACTTTCCTCCCGTTTTCTTTGCCGATTAGCCCCCTGTCGACGCTCGTTCATTCCACCTCCTCTGTTCCTCCACATCCCCTCCCCTCCTTCCTACGAGAGAAAAAACTATGCAAGTAATCTTTCAAGACAGAACCGTGAGAATTAATCAGTATAACCACTCATTAAGGGAAAAAACGCGATCCCTATCAGGAGAGTAAGTAATTAATTATGCATCAATTTAGAAATTGAGAGAAATCTAGCAGCTATAAGGGGAACGGAGTAACGAGGTAATAGAATTTCATTTCCTGGAATAGGATATGTGGAAAGTGACTTTAGACAAAAAAAAAAAAAAAAATTAGAAATAGCAAAAGTGATACACGATCAGTAATTAAAAGAATAACAATTCATATTTGCATACACACACACACACATACACACACACACACACATACACACACATACACACGCACACACACACACACACACACACACACACACACACACACACACACACACACACACACACACACACACACACACACACACACACACACACACACACAAACATATATATATATATTGTAAGGTGGCAATATATATACATGTAGAGAGAGAGAGAGAGAGAGAGAGAGAGAGAGAGAGAGAGTTGGTATAAGATATAGCAAACACTTTTTTTTTTTTAAACACGACCGTCATTTCTCAAAAGCTAACCCCTCTGACCATTCCCACGCAGAGTCTTCATCATCTTTACTCAACCCTGCGCCTCCTCAATCACCCACCGTCACCTTTCCAACCATCAATCCTTCAAAATCTTCAAGGTTCTCCCACCACAATGAAAATTGTGATCATAAACAACCAGCCGCTAAGATTTTTTTTTTTTTTTTTTTTTTTTTTTTTTTTTTTGAGAAGAAAGGCACTCCAAACTCCACAGATACAAAATTCCTTCAACGAAAAAAAAAAAAAAAAAAAAAAAATACCCATTCCCAAACCCTCCCACATTTCTGTAACTCATTCGTTCTTATCGCCTTTTCGGGAAGAAAAGTTCTTTTCCCGCCCATTTGATATCTGATGTATATTTTATGTAATAGAAAACGGAGTCATTCGAAGAACACGCACTCCATCGTCCCCTGGTGTCCCCTGGTGTCGCCTGCGCTACCAAGAAGACCCTTTTTTTTTTTTTTTTTTTTTTTTTTTTTTTTTTTTTTTTTTTTTTTTTTTTTTTTTTTTTTTTTTTTTTTTTTTTTTATTCGGTAGATAATGATATGGGGATTGTCACAATAGAAGTAAGGAGTTCCACCTTACACTGAAGGAATTAATCGAGACAGATTATCATTCCTTAGCCAATAGGGTGACACAAAGGCTGAAATAGCCAAGAGGCAATCAGAACAATATTAAGAATACCTTCCGATAAGAAAAGAACAGAGCTGGGCGCGTTATTAAGTGCGTTCCTCTGTGCGTTCCGCTTTAGTTTGGCCGCGGTTAGCGCTCCCAAACTATTAAAGCTTAGGAGATAGGTTTATATCGAAATAAAAGTCCGGTAGGCCACATACTATATCAAAGAAAAAAAAATCGTAGGCCACATCCAAAAGGTTGGGCACATGCTATATCGGCACCTATAGTGCTGTAATAGTTTGGGAGCGCTAACCGCGGCCAAACTGAAGCGGAACGCGCCGAGGAACGCGCCCAGGTATGGAAAAAAGTCATTCGTGATAGGGCGTAACTCTAGTGCTACCGATGGGGTGGAACAAAGAGACGATATCTTGGAAACAGCCGAAATAAAAGGAAGATATATAGGAGGGACTGTTGGGTGCACTCTTTATGGTGAGGAAAAGAGACCAGACAGATGTTGGTACGGTTGTGTGACTCACGGAAGAAATTGGATAAGGCTTTTGTTCTGTTGTACTATTTGAAAGATTGATGATTGGCGATCTGGGTGAATTTGGCAAAATAATAGTTGTGTACTCTTCACGGAAGAAATTGGATAAGACTTTTGTTCTGTTGTACTGTTTGAAAGACTGATGATAGACGATGTGGGTGAATTTGACAATAAAAAAGTCCATCCCGCCATGCATTGATTAGTTTAATATTAAGTCTTGTTTTGGCAGTCGAGGCAACATGATTGAGTTCACAAGTGAGCAAATGAACTTGGGATAAATTATCATTGTCAATAGTCAAGGTACTTGTCCTAAGGTCAGCTCTCAATTGAATTATGATTAAACAAAAACCTATAAAATGCCTTAGAGTGTTGGGTATTTTTCTTCTATTAATTTGTTCTGGTAGAAAAGATAAATTAATAAATAGATAAATACACAAACAAATAGATAAATAAATTAATAGATACATAAGTAAATAGGTTTATAAGTAAGTAAATGGATAAAAGGATACATGAATAAACAAATGAATTAAGAGATGAATAAATAACTGACACGGAGGAAAACTAACAAAGATGAATTAATAAATAAACAGTCAAATACACAAAAAGATAGATACATGAATATATAGATACATAAATAAATTTATAAGTAACTTTATGGGTAAAAGATTAATGAATAAACGAATGAATTAATAAATAACTAACTAACACGGAAGAAACTAAAAAAATGCAAATGAGAAGTTACGTATACATCAATACAATGAAAACGTCCACTGAGGTTATCTATTCGATTTTGATGATTACCTTTTCTTGTGACAATTATGGTTAACATATGATATCAATTAATCAAATCATCCATCCTGAGTCCACTGCTGAACAAAGGCCTCCTACATAGCATTCCATGATTCACACGACCTCGCCGTCCTCTGCCACATTACTCCTGCAAACTTCTCAGCCTCGTCTCTCCACCCTCTGTCTATTCTCCCTCTTCCACGCTTCCCATCTCGCGTCGTCCACTCAGTAACACGCTTGCTCCATCGTTCATCTGTCGTTCGCACTAACTTATCTGCCCAATTCCACTTCCTCTCTTTTACTACTTCCACAATATCTTTCACTCTAGTCTGCTCTCTCACACAACTTGCTCTCTTTCGGTCTCTCAGCGTTATTCCCATCATTGATCTCTCCATTCTCCTCTGTGCTGTCCTTAGTTTTGTTTCCATTGCCTTTGTTAGTTTCCAAGTCTCACACCCGTAGATTATCGCTGGTAGAATGCATTGATTGTAAACTTTGTCTGATCTTTCTTACAAAACCTGTTCGATATGGGTGACCCTGCAGAGATTGTCTCTCTATCGACATAGCTTTTGTAGTCATTAAGATTCACAAGCCTATCCACCACGTCAAGGTGTCAACTCTCGGATAGGAACATATAATAACTACTATCATAATCACAACCACCACCACCACCACCACCACCACCACCACCACCACCACCACCACCACCACCACCACCACTACAACCGACACCACAATCAAGTGTCACTACCAACAGATACACCAAGTCATCACTGGTGTCAACGCACCTTCACAACTACCACCAGCACCATAATCATCACCATCTCTGTTAGGAAAATCACGCCAGTCTTCATCCAGTTCTCCAACAATTTCGAAAGTAATCAAGCTTCTGGAACAACAGTAGTCAGATATTCCAACAATACAGAATACGTCCCCGACACCCCACATTAACCACACGTCGCAGGAAATTCACGATAGCTTTAACATAGATAATACTTACGACCACTACACTTACGGTTAGCATAGCTATGATCATCATAACCTGTAACCTTAATGCCGCGGGGCCACAATAACTACGGGGACCGTACGACCACGCCATCGCAAAGGCCGCGTCATTTGCCAGCAATTTCCCCAACAACTTTTGATGACGGCCATTGCTATACGATTTTCTCCATTATTACCCTCAGACCCCCATAGACTTACAATCCACGACGTTTGACGCCATTCTCTGAGTCAGCTCCACATTTGCAAGTCGTTTCTGTTTCTTAGTCCACAGTTGCAACACTCTTTCTGTGTTTCAAATGTTATGTAACAAGACTAGATTCACCCATATAAAGGAGTGGCCAAGACATACCTATATTACAAAAGATAATACAATTTTTGTTCGTTAGTAGATGACCAAACCATAGTCGTCATCTAACATCACAGAGACGCAACTCTCATCGCACGTAATTGATTTACTTCGATGATTCGATTGACCACATATTAGCAGCGTACAAGGAGTCACAACTAAATATTTTATTCAG